>NC_043702.1:19255443-19347231 GCF_006229205.1 Suricata suricatta
ATATATATGGACTTCCCTGAACAACCAAACTGCAGAAAGGAACATAGTGACCTAGGGGGCGATCCACCGGGTCAAAAGGGATGCAGGCATCATTTGACCCACACCACCCTGGCAAACAGAAGAGGGAAGGGAAGGGGCAGGGCTGTCCCTTGGGGGTTCCTTACTTTGCTGCCCTAAAGTCCTAGGTGTCTGATCTGCCCCCAAAACAGTCTGTGGTTAGATTGGAAATGCAATGACTTGAGAAAGGTGCAGGCTTAGGAGAAGCCAGCTGAGAGGGACACTGTCTGGAAGTGGGTGCATCCAAGGGGCCATGGAGGCCGTCAGAAGGCTCCGAGCTGCCTTGGCAGGATGATCTGGGGTTTGCAATCATCCACCTGGATGTCTCTCTGGGGGATTACTTACACACGCCTGAAAAAAAGAACAGCAAGCATTTAACAGAACACAGAAAAGAGGAGAAAAGGTGAGGTGTAGCCGTTGTCAAGTGTAGGAGTGTTTCCAGAAGGGAGAGTAAATGGTGTGTACTCTGAGGGCAGAATATTGGGGAATGGATTTTTTTTTTTTTGAGAAGGTACAGGGACTGATGAAGCTGTGGTCTATCAAAAAGTTTCTTAAATTTTGGGGGCGCCTGGATGGCTCAGTCGGTTAAACGTCCAACTTCAGCTCAGGTCGTGATCTCATAGTTCATGAGTTTGGGCCCCATGTCGGGCTCCTGTGCTGGCAACTCAGGGCCTGGAGCTGCTTCGGATTCTGTGAGCTTCTCTTGCCCCTCCTATGCTCATGCTCTGTCTCTCTTTCTCAAGAATAAATAAACATTAAAAAATTTTAAAAACAGTTTCTTAAATTTTGCTCACAAAGTTTAGGAGGGTGGCAAGCAGTGGTTTGTTGATAAATGTTTAGCAGTTGTCTCTCCAGGGACAAAAGTGCTGGCTTCTGCGGTGTAAGGACTCCCATCTACGCTGCTGATTTCAGATCCCCGGGTGTGAGGCTTCCGAATATGGAGATGGGAAGTGGGTATGGGAGCTGGGGAGAGCCGGCCCGACCCACGGCTGCTTGTAATAACCACACTGAGAAGTTACTAAGCTATGTTCTCAATTCTTGTGGTATAAGAGGCTTCATGGTGTAGTTGAAAAAGTCAGAGCCCAGTGGGAGGGCCAGTTCTGGCCCACCACTCACTCCTAGCTGCATATTCATAATGTGTACACTTTCCTCCTGTGAGGAGGAAACACTGTTCAGTTGAAACACTGAAAGAGTAACATAAACAAGTCTGCCCATCCCTTGCAACTGTAAATGTGTAAGATTTGGTACCACCATTTCTCCTCATTGCTCTGATAGTTCCCGTCTCTGATCCAGCACAGGATTGGGTGGCATTGTCGGTGGGTGGAAAAAATTTTACTCTGCAGCTAATGTGTGGTCCCCTTTTTGAGGAATTGGAAAGAGAAAGCCTAGCTTCCTTCCAGGTAAAGGGCCTGATTGACATAGCCTGATGGGGCTCATGGAGTGTTCTGGAACGCAGCTCCATTCATAGCCCTTGGCTCCTGTGTGTTCCCCAAATAAACACAGACTGTTGATGGTGGTTTCAGATGAATCCCCTTGCAAGTGCCGGCATAGCTGAGTGGCCACAGGGCCTTACCCTCCAGGGAGGGAGCCCTGAGCAGGACTGTTACAAGGGGATGGTGTCAGAGGGGGCCAGGGAGGCGAGGGGGGGGCCCTGAAAGCCAATCACAGCGTCCTGTGGTTTGGCAGTTGGCCTGGGAGCCCTGGGGCCTTCTGGGGGAAAAGCCAGAAAGAGAGGACAGGGTGAGGCAGAGAGGGAAGGGGAGGGGGAACCTGCTTTCATAAGGCAGGGCAGGCTGTGTGTGCAGGTCAGGCTCAGAATTGCTGGCTCTTTCCTGGAATGACTTTCTAGAAGGTAGGAAAGGAAACTAATGTCCACCAGGCAAGGCACGTTTACCATCTCTTTTCGATCTCACAACAACCCTGCAAGGCGGATTTCATCACCGTTTCTCCAATGGGGAAACTGAGGCATGGACAAAAAGACCTGGCCTTGTGCCCCATAAATATGAAATGCTAAGGGTGAGATTCGATCCACCCCATCTGTGCCCAGAGCCTTGCTCTACTTGGTCTTATGCTCTTTTTTGGCACCTCTGGGGTCAAACCTTTGTATCCACCAAACAATCTAGTGCAGCATCTATTTGTCTGATTTTCCTTTGTTTCACTCTCTGTCTTGCAAACAACACTTGCTTTGGTTGTTGGAATGATTGACCAGAAGTATTGTGGAGGCCTCTGGCCACAACAGGGAAGGGACACTTAGCCTGCAGCTTCTCTGTAGGGGCGGGTTCAATGTGCATTTTTCAGGAGGATCTTAGCCGGCTTGGCACAGCCCTCTGGCCGGCAGACTGCTAACAGCACCAATGATTTCTTTAGCTTCTGGCTTTGGAGTTCAGCAACCTGTGTTGAATCGACTGTGTGTCCTCATCAGAGCGTTGACGCTTGTCAGTTGCTCGTTCAAGATCTAGCACAGCTCTCTCTGTCCACTGGCCCTTGTGGCCATGTTCTGCCCTCCAAACTCTCCCTGCACAAACATGAAACTCACCACAGACTCCTCACAAGGGCACTCTCCCCTTGGCTCCCGTTCAGAATAAACAGGCAAATCTCTAGACGCTAAAACCCTGCCCCAGAGTGAAACAAAGCCAGCAAGGCCACCTGCCACCCCTCTTCCCGTACCCAGGGCATCTTCTGTGTCCCTTCTGGGCTCCACTGCCATTTTGTGCTGACTTCTCCACTTAAACACAAACACTAAAATCCCTAAATGCTTTCCTTGAAGAACTTTTGTTGAATTTTTATGGTTTAGAGGTTCTTTTCTTCCTTGTTGATAAAGTGGTTAGTGTTGCTGGCTGGGAGTAACAGCAAGAGATTTTACTGGAGTTTGAGCAAGGTTCATTTATTGTTTTGCAAAGAGGAATACATATAATAGAGCTTCATGGATGGTAGTGATAGCACCAGCCAGCAACGATGGTAAGAGCAGCTAACATTTACTGAACACAGTGCGCCAGGCAATCTAGTAAGAACTTATGAAGATTACATCTTTAAAATTTTTTTAAAAATTAATGTTTTAATTTATTTTTGAGAGAGACAGAGCATGAGTGGGGAGAGGGGCAGAGAGAGGGAGACACAGAATCTGAATCAGGCTCCAGGCTCTGAATTTTCAGCACAGAGCCTGATGTTGGGCTCGAACCCACGAACTCTGAGATCATGACCTGAGCTGAAGTCAGACACTAACCAACTGAGCCAATCAGGCACTCCCATTATGTCTTTAATCCTTACAACAGCTCCATGAAATAGAATCTCTTAACTTTTCTAAAATTTTCATTTGAAGAAAATGAAGTTCAGTGAGGTAAGTTAAAGTTACTTAAATTTTCAAATCTGGTAAAAAAAAAAAGTCTGATGCTAGAATCTGTGTCCTTGACAAATGTTCTATATTGGTAAGACCCCAGAATATGCATGTGTGTGCATCAAAAATATTAAATGTAACCATATAAAATGGCCATTAGGTCAGAAACTAGTATAGGCAAGCTTATGAGGTTCAACCTACAAGAGCAAACCCAGAATCCACTTAATGTTGTCATCAGACATAATTATCTTTGCATTTTGATGCCTTCCACGGAACAAGCCCTTGATCTGTAAATGTTTTCCAAGTATAAGAGTGAGGGATTGAATGTGTGTGTCAGTGGGAGAGAGATGTGAATTACCAGAAACAAAGGCAGGTGTCAATTTAAGGGAGAGGGTCCCGGGGGGAGGGCAAGGGGTGTGTGTGTGTGTGTGCGCGCGCATATGTACCTGAGCCGATGGGGAGGGTCCAAGTCCCCTTTAAAAAGCTCTGCCCTAGCTCCACCTCTTCTGTGAAACTGCCTGACCATTCATGTTTCAATCCCATATTTCTCACTGCTCCCACTGAGGTCTTTTTATCCAAATGTCCACCTAGAACTGAACTGAACAGATGTCCTTTTGAAGAACGTGTTACATTTTAATGGACTCCCCCAAACTCCTTTCTAGCATCAGTTGTCAGGGTTGAGAAAGTACTGGTTTCAGTTGAATGAGAATGGACTTGAGAGAGAATCATGCCGTGGTCCAAGCCCTGGCATCAATCATTTTCTCATGTCACTTGTGCCTTCTCTCTCTTCTCATCACGGATCAAAGTGATGTAAAGCCAGTTCTTTGTAACCTTCAAAGCCCCAGGAGGACCTTGTAGTGAGGGGAGGGTGAGGGAGGTCCATGTGCCTTGGGGTGGGAACTAGACCATCAGAGAAGAAGGTGGGAAAGGTCAGAAGCAGCTTAACCTTGCTAGAGGGAAGGGTCAGGGTACTGGAGGAACAGGGACACCAAACCCTAAGATCCAAGAAGCGGGAAGCCAAAGTTTAGGGCTTCATAACTCCTCTTTGGGAAGCTTTGGACTTGATTCAGCACAGGAATGGAAGGAAGGACACACCCCCAGGGAAGCATTGTAAGAAGTATGAGGCTCAGGAAGACCGGGCTTCTGCTTCCCCTACTAATATGGCCTCCATGTATTTTAATTTTTCATTGCAATTCCACTCAGCGAATATGTTTTTACTACCTTCCCAAATAAATGTGTTTGTTTATTGCAAATTATACTCACTTGTTACCATACTGATATATCATGTGCATTCTGAGACTGACACAAAAACATAAACAACAGAGAAGAAAAAAATAAGTAAGCATGGAAGTAACATTTTCTTTCTACACCCTCGAGGAAGCATTTTGTGTTTCCCTTGGGTGAACGCGTGCCATTTTGGAGAATTTTGGATTAGAAAAGCTCTGCCAGGACAGATACAATGTAAATTGCATATGTAATGTTTTAGCAGCCTCATTTTTAAAATGTAAAGAGAAATCCATGAAATTAGTTCCAGGAACACATTTTATTTAGCACAGTACCTCCAAAAAATATTATCATTTCAACACATAATGAACATACGATTTAGTAATGGGTTGTTTTGTAACTAAGTTTGGAATCTGGTGCATATTTAACATTCACAGCACATCTCCCTCTGGACAAGCCACATTTTAAGTTATCAGCAGTTACACATGGCTAGTGGCTACTGTATTAGCACGGGGATGGAGGAGTGTGACCTCGGGAAGAATGGAAGTCCTAGGGAACATGTGCCTGGAGTCAAGGCTGAGAACAATAGAATCAGGATGTTAATCTGCCATTGTCCACAGTGTGAGCCGTGATCTTCCAGGTCCTTTGACTAGACAGCCTTAATGTATGCATATCTAGTTCAGGGTCATATGTTCCCATTTAAAGAGAATTACACATAAATACATACACACATGACTGTAATAAAAATGTATACAAATACGTAACAATGAATATTGGTCACCATGGAGATACGATATTGAATAGTAGTAGATTATTAAAATTTTCTTTGTATGTGTCTATATAGTTTGAATTGTCAAAATCCATATTTCTTTTAAAAATAACTTTAGGGGCACCTGGGTGGCTCAGTTGGTTGGGTGATCAGCTTTGGCTCAGGTCATGATCTCATGGTTCATGGGTTCCAGCCCCACACCGGGCTCGCTGCTGTCAGCATAGAGCCTGCTTCGGATCCTCTGTTCCTTTCTTTCTCTGCCCCTCCTGCTCACATGCTCTCTAAAAAATATAATAATTTCAAATGACAATAATTTTTATAAGGACCTGTATTATTTTTTATTAAGTATACAATCTTAATTCTTATAAAATAACATTTATTTCATCATCAAGACCTGGACCTGCCCATAGAGCCACTATGTTCTACTTAATGAATAAGAATTTTTTTTTTTGGAAGAGGGAGGTTGAGTTTCGGGTTGTGAGATAAAATATAGGATGACAAGTTAATTTGAATTTCAGATAAACAATGATTAATTTTTAGCATAAGTAGGTCTCACAAAATATTTCCTTGGAATGATTCAGGCATAAACTCACTATTTACATGGGACATACACATTTCTACTAAAAGAATTATTCATTGTTTTCCTGAAATTCAGATTTATCTAGGTGTTCTTTATTTATATTTACCAAACCTAGAAACCCGATTTGGCTTGTCACGATCACAAACGAGCAGCAATGGTCTTGAGAGTCGCTTTTCTCTGCACCTGGAGGAAAGAGTTGTTTCCCAGAGGATTATTCCCACCAGGGGCTCCCACTGAGATACCGTGTGGAGGTGCCTCTCATCCATCCAGCCTTGATACAACAATTATGAAAGTAGATTCGTCTCCCAGTCTCTCTTCTTTCCCTATATTCCCTCCAGAGAAGACCTTAAGTTTTCCTATATTTGAATTTCTCTTCTAGAGAATTCTAGAATTCTTCTTCTAGAGGTGTTTTTAGAAACTTGACTGCAGAGAAATATTACAGTTCTTCAGTGTCCCTGATAAGCACATGGAAGGCAAAGCCACCTGTTTTATTTGCCTACATGTTTAGTCTGGGCTCTCAAAGAATTGATAGTATTTTATGAAGAATCTACTCCACTGTTTTTATTACATATCTATAAGCAGCACACAGTGCTGGCAAGTTGTGATCGTGTGCGTCTGTGTGCATGCGGACGCGCACACTTACATGCACACCTGCATATGTATAGTCAGTAATCCTCACCTTATACCCAGGGCCTTTCTGCTGCTTGTTACTAACTGCTGGTGTTCAGATGGACATTAACTTACATCAGGCTAGCAGAAAACCAAAGCACATCACATTTCACGCAGCCTCTATTGGTCAAATTCTAGTTTTTGATTCACCAGTGAAGGTTTTGTTCTTTCCTATGGATGATCCAGGGATAACCTCAGCCTCAAATTGTTTCTGTGGCTTCACCCCCAAATGCAAATCTTTGAGATATTAGCCAGGCACCTGCCTCATGAAGCCACAGTGCTCTTTTCCTGGGGTTTTAATGATGCAAAAATCCTTTGATCCAGAGCTTTCTAACGTCTAAGCCATTAGCAGAATTGCTTTTTCCATCACATCCCTCTTCACTGGATTCAATTGGTTCTTGTCTATAGAGTTCATACCACAGATAGGAAGACGGACACCCTAGTCTCCAATTATCCCTGTAGGCATCTTGAATGTGAGCCAGGCTAGTGTGACAGTCACATCAGCTTTCCTGAACTCATGCCTTCATCCTACCCTGTCCCTACCCTCTCAGGTGCACAATAATTGCAGGCCAGAGACTTGGGTGAGTACAGTTTCTAGAGATGTGTCAGATGGGGAGGAAATTCTACTTGGAAGCCTGCAATGGTACTGCAAAGTCATGTTCATCCTCCTGTTCCTGGAAAACAGCAGCAATCACTATCAGGGAAAATTCCTGGATGTCAGTAAACATACTACAAGTCGGAGTGAGAGGGTGCAAAAACTGAAATTGAGGTAAAAAAAAAAAAAGGTTAATACATCAAAAAGGGCAAGAAAAACAACATATGCACTTCTTGGGAATCTTGGAAGAAAAAGGATGCTGCTATTTTGAATAATTAGCATTAATGAGACTAACTGCAAACAAGAGACTCTGATTTCCAGGTCCCAGGGAGTCCTGTCCCATCCACCGCAGGCTCTCCTCTCCTTGTGCTGCACCTTTTCTTTTATTCCCACTGCTCAGCTTCTTATATTAACTCTTTTATTTCCTTTTTTCTTTTCTTTTCTCTTTTCCTTCTTTTCTTTTCTCCCCTTCCCCCTTGCCCCTCTCCTCTCTTCTCCTCTCCTCTCCTCTCCTCTCCTTCTCCTCTCCTCTCCTTCTCCTCTCCTCTCCTCTCCTCTCCTCTCCTCTCCTCTCCTCTCCTCTCCTCTCCTCTCTTCTCTTCTCTTCTCTTCTCTTCTCTTCTCTTCTCTTCTCTTCTCTTCTCTTTTCTCTTTTTTTGGACAAGGAGCCAGTCTTGCCCTATGGCCTGGATTTTAGAACATCACAAAAGTGAAAGTTTTACCATGAATTCTTTTGGCAGAAAGGTTTTCATTTGTACAATGGACATTCTTAGTAAAGACAAATGTATCTTCCTAAAAAAATAAATAGGTCTGAGTTCTTTAAAATACTGACCATGTTGGGGTGCCTGGGTGGCTCAGTTGGTTAAGCATCCGACTTCAGCTCAGGTCATGAACTCACGGTTCGTGGGTTCGAGCCCTGAGTTGGGCTCTGTGCTGACAGCTCAGAGCCTGGAGTCTGCTTCAGATTCGTCTCCTTCTCTCTCTGCCCCTCCCCTGATCGAGCTCTGTCTCTCTCCCTCTATCTCTCTCAAGAATAAATAAACATTAAAAAAAATTTTAAATACTGAGCATGCTGATAATGCATCTAACTCACATGACACCCTTTCTCTGGAAATTCTGGTTATCAGGAAGGGTTTGTTAGCTTCCCCTCTCCTTAATTTCTCTAAGAGACCAGACAGCACCTAAGTCATCCTTTATAAATATATGCAGGAAGCTAAACTCAGTTGATGATACACCTCAGGAAAGAGCTATTGAAAGATGGATGGAAGAATGAATAATGAATGGATCTTCATATGCTTTGTGTTCTGCTAGAAAGAGATTAAGTCCACATTCAGAATAAGGTGGTGGCAGCAGAGGGACTTCGAACGTTCTAATACATCACGGGGTTTGCCTCATACACATCCTATACCCATACTGGGTAGCTTTTATGCACGCTACTTCAGATTTCCAAATCTCAGTTTCCATAGTTATTAAATAGGAATAATAACATCTATTTTGCCACCACTCATGGTGATTATAGTCAATGATACCATAAAGAACTCCACAAATGTGAGGGACTAATATTACGAACCACAGTGGAAAAGGTTACAGCCACAAATTTGAAAAGCAGACATGAAGGTGTAATTCAGAGAACAAGAAATAAAGAGTATCATTTGACATGGAAGAGTTCAACCTCACTTGTACTCAAAAAATAAGAGTTATGCTGAAATAATGTATTTTAGGGATTCATACGTTTGGCTCCAGCCTTGTATGCTCAACGACATCAGCTTTTCAGCTCGAGCTTGTTTCTTCTTCAACATCAATTCTGCCATCTCTCAGTTTGTGTGTGGTTAAAACCGTGTGACCTCATAGGACTATCAGAAGTAGCCCATGTAACAGGGTTAGTAGTATGAATGATACATATGCATATGCAAAATCAGGTAAGCATCCTAGTGATGATTTCTCTGTGTGCTGTGTGTTAAAGTTCTTTATTTGAAGTAGAGATGTATATAACTTATTGAAAGAGTAAAATATTGCAATAATTATAATGATCATTAAAGCTGTTAATTTCATGAACATAAAATAATTGCTAAGAATTTCCAATTAGTGGAATAAAATGGAAAATACATCTCCAGTTAATACTAACATTAAGAGAAGACATTAGCTTGATAAATTTAGAAAGAGCATGCTTTTTGAAGTAAAACACATAAACATTTCAATAAGAATGAGTCAGAATAATAAGATATATTCCCTGATAAGCATATGTAGATAATTATTTTGATCTCTGAGAATTTTTTTGCTTACTTGTTTTCATTTATTTATTTATTTATTCATTTATTTATCTTTGTATATTTGCATTTATAAAGTAAAATTAATATGAAGCAAGATACAAAGTAGCCTTTAAGCACTATATTCAGTTTTTAGTTATTGTATTTGATTTAGATCATGAATCACTCAAAGAGCATATAATTTATTAATTTTCTAAATATACAATGAAGCTAGGAAAAAAGCAGAATGTTTACTTTGTCATCTCAAAATTTATGAAGGCTGAAAGGTCAACATCCTTGATGCATTCTATATTGACATAATTAAGAATATTAAATCTGAAAAAAGAAAAGTTAGAGAAAAATCAGTGCTACCAAAATATCTTACATCACCATAATCACAGATGGAAGAGATTTTATTTAATATCACACTCAACATTCAGTAATGAGTGCATGAGCAAAATAACACCTGACCTGGGAAAATGCTATTTTTGCATTATAATTAAAAGTTTAAAAATTTAACTTAAATATTTCATATTAAAATTTATCATTATAATTACATTTTTAAACAATTTCAGAATACTTTTGGTATCCCCACATTTTACTTTCTGATAGTGATAATATTTGTCTTCACCTTTTATTTCAGACAGATATAATTTTAGCATTTCCCATTTCTTATTTGGCCAAAATATTTTTTCAGTGTGTGCCTAAATATATTTTTTAAAAAGACTTAAGTCAGATCCTTCCACTGGCTAAATGTAATGAGACAGGTGCTCACATACAGTATCAGGAGAATACAGAACAATTTTCCTGGAAAGTAATTTGTCAACATTTTTGAAAAAGGAAAAGCAATCACTGTAATGGCTGCCACAAAAATCTGATGTTTCCATTATACCCCAAAAGGTACCCAGGAAAACAATAAACTACATAAAATGCATTCATCAACTTAACTACATCGCTGGTAAGAATGTCACATGGTACAAGCCTTATGAGAGGTATTCGGTAATATTGAATAAAATCATATACAGGTGTATCTTTTGGCCTGACAATATCACTTCTAGGAATTCCCTTGAGGACCCAAAGAATTATACGTTGCAGCAATATTTATAATTGCAAAACTATGGGAAACAGACTCTATACCCACACATAAAAGAGTTGTTTCATAAACAATGTTAAAATCACACAGTGGAGTATTCTGTGCAGGAAAAAAACAATAAAGAAAGAATTCTACGAACTAAGGTTGAGTGATTTGCAGGATATATTAAGTGGAAAAAAGCAAACTACAAAGAAGTATAAATAGTATGCTACCTTTTGTTCCAGAAAGATGGATAAAGAAGCCAAAAAAAAAAAACCATATACTGCTTATAAAAAATAATAATAATACAGTAAGGATAAGTTAGAAACTAGTGAGACTGGTTTCTATATTATTTTCTGTTCTAGTGGTGTTTGAAAACAAAGCCCATCTCTTAACTCACTGTCTGTAGGTCAGAAGTCCAGGTGTACTTGACTGGGGTTTTGCTAAGAGTCTCATAGGTACAAAATCAAGGTGTCAGTCAGTGTGAGTTCTCATCTGAAGACTCTGGGGAAGAACCCAATTCCAAGTGTATGCAGGTTGCTGGCAGAATTCAGTTTTTCGCAGCTGTAGGACCTGGAGTCCACGTTTCCTTGCTGGCTTTCAGCCAAAGGCTACTCAGTTCTCAAATTCCTGTGCTCCTTGCCACAGGTTCCTCTCCATCTTCAAGAAAGCAATGATGTGTCAAGTCTTTTAAATTGCTCTGACTTCTGATATCAGCCTGAGAAAACTCTGCTTTTAAAGAACATTATCAGGAGAGTGCTACCACATCATAGGCACAGACTCCATGCACACTTGAAGGGGTAGGTATTTACAATGGTCAAGGTCATTGATGGTCATTTTAGAATTCTGTCCACCATAGTTACTTATAAAGGGTGAGTGAGAAGAAGGTTGGAAGAATAGATGGAATGAGGAGAATGACACTTTTTGGCACATATCTATTGTACGGTTCAGACTTTGGGAATTATGTTAACATTTTGCATAGCTTTAAAAACAAAAAGTAAGCAAGGAGAGGAGAAAAAAGTTTTAAAATGTGATTCAAACAAAAGCAAGTGAACCAAGCCAAAAATCAAATAAATTATATAACCATACTGAAGTGGGAAAGAAAATCTAACCTGAATAATTTCTGGACATAATATTTAAACTACATGCCTAAAGGCTAAAGAAAAAAAAAACCACAATTTTTAAACAAATATTGAACTCTAGTTAATAGGCTTCTTTTGTTCAAAGAAGCATGGGTTAGTAATTTTGAAAATACTTTTTATGTTTTAAACAAATAAGCACATATATAGTGTGAAATGGGTGCCATATTTCTCATTGGTGGATGAGAAGCCTCCAACTATGCATGGGGGAAAAATGGAATGAATCCTGTGCCACTGAATTGAAATGTAGGTATCCATGGAAACTCGTGGTTTCTAGTACATAGATCTAGACATAGATAGTATATATGCATACACATAAGCTTGTATGTATGAGTGGATGTGCCTGCATATATCTGTTTTCTATATTTGCTGATAGGATCTAGAAACAATGATGCCCATAGCATGGATCTAAATGCCTTTTGCCACTAAAAGGAATCAAGATTCTTTTGAGAAATGGTTGAATCTGGGGCTGGATCAGGAAAAAATACAAAATGAGATGACATGATGATAATACCCTTTTGTGCCAAAAAGTAAGAAAGTGCACAAAGAATGATGTAGATATGTCAAATGGACACAGTAACCAGTCTGAAAGAGCCTGGACTGGTGAAATCTGGGACAATCTGAACATCCAAATAATCACGTTGTCCTGGGCAGGTCTTGATAGTGTGAAATTTTTGATGGCTAGACATTGGCAAGCGTTCTGTTCTCCATCCTGTTCTGTGGCAAGGGCTGAAGAACTCCCAGGGTTTTCAGGGTGTAGGGAGGAACCGTTCACACATGACCCATCCCAATCCAGAGAGGTAGAACTTTCTCCCAACACAATGAAAAGGGAGATTCTAACTCTCTTAATCAGTTGCAGTAGGTAAGACTTATCTGAGTATTTGTAGGAGCCTGAAATTTGGGGGACTAAATTTCTTGGTGGATTAGTGCTAATGCCTTAAAAATCACTCCTGTTCAGTCATGGCTCAGGCTCTTGCCTCTATTGTCCCCTTTGCCAAGTGATCAGGTGCAACAGACTTATTGTATTTGATAATGTACTTTACCTTCATGTAGTAACTCTCCAGGGCAGTGCCTTTCTGCAATGAGAAAAATGCCAGTTTCCACTTTCTCTGCCTCTAACTGATCCTGCTGTATAGATTAGATGTTTTTATTTAGCAGGAAAGGAATAGAAGCCTTATCCTGGATACATGCTTTGCCTCCTCCAAACCAACCACTTCTAGAGACGTATGTGGAAGAATTACTGGTGAAGCTGTCATAGTAACATAAATATATATATAACGTTGTATTACACACATTATAAATATTCATATACACATATTTCTGATTCCTTTGAAGGTCAGTTGCAGACATGCTACTTTTTCCCTAAACACTATGATGTCATAGCATGTACTTCCTGAAAATGATGACATTCTCTTACATAAATACAAAACGATGATCAGACCTGGGAAGGTAATATTGATGCAATGCAGATATGATCTAATCTCAGGCCTTATTTATATTTTGCCAAATGTCCCCATGATGTTTTGAAGAACAAAAGAAAATTCTGAATCATGCTTTGCTTTTGGCCGCCATGTCCCTTGAAGCTGCTTTAATTTAGAAGTCCTTCAGTCTTTTTTTTTTTTTTTTGGCCATTAATGATATTGACAGTTGAGAAGAGTGCCCCAGTTATTTGGTAGACGGTCACTCAGTTGGGTTTGTCTGGTGTTTCCTCTCCATTAGATTTAGGCAATGTGAGTTTAGCAAGAGTATTAGGAGATACAGGGGCCAAGTGTGAAAGGTCCTCTCTGAATGCAACAGGAAGCCACTGAGAAGTAAAGCTTCTTCAGGACTTTTGAGGAGACCTAAAGACTCTTATCTGACCTCTTGAATAGAAATAAGTCAGGCAGAGAAGGATAGATACCATATGTTTGCACTCATAGCTCTAACAGGAGAAACCTAACAGAGGACCATAGGGAGAGGAAGGGGGAAAGAGAGCTGGGGAGAGTGAGGGACACAAATCATGAGAGACTATTGAATACTGAAAATGAACCATGGACTGAAGGGGGAGGGGGAGGGAGGGAAGGGTGTGATGGTCATGGTGGGGAGCACTAGGTGTTATATGGAAACCAATTTGAAAATAAACTATTAAAAAAAAAGAAATAACATTTCCCATCAATATCAGATACATGCTTTCCCAGTTGCCTCCTCCCAGTTGAGTTCCTATTTTTTCTAAACCTAGTGATCACTGTCAATGCTGCTAAAACCAAGAGATACACTTTGCTACTTGAAAACATCTGGGCCTCATGACTAACACCAGACTCTACAACCTACCCTGTCAATTCCATCTGTTCCCTAAATAAGTCTCCTTCTCTGTGATCAAATTCCATCCTTAGCCATGGTATCATCTGCTTCTCCTTGCCTAGGGGCACCAGCCACCTCAGACTGCTAGCCCAGCAGCTCAGGCCAACTGTTAACGTACAGTGATCCAGACTTCTGTTTGGCTCTGTGCTTTTTAATATTAGATTTTGTGCAGTGATGGTTTCTGGGCTCATTTTAGGTATATGTATGTTGCTGGTACATCCTAGGTAGGCCTCTACTTCTCTCGCTGCTAACTAACCTTCAAACCCAGAATAAAGTCTTAGCATTAGCTCTTAAGGAAAATCCAATTTGAAGCATAATCAAAAGTGATATGAGAAAAGCCACATTTTTTCCTTAGGGTCTGAACTAGCCTAGGCCATTTGGTCTATGGTAGATCAGGCTGTGGAGTCTGTTAAGGAACTGTGTAAAGTGTGCCTCGATTTGGTCCTCCAAATGACAGTGAAGTTTGAGGCGGGCACAAGGAAAATGATCTCGTGCACCTACAGCATCTGCTACTATACCGACCAATCAGATTAACAATTCTTCTCCCTTAGGGGAGTGTCTGGGGGTGGTGATGGGTGCCTAGTCCTCATTCACCAGTGATCAGAGCAGGAGATAAGCCATGGTCATATTAAATGGCGCCTAACAGAAATGACACCTATAAATTTGAGTATCTTCTGCCTCTTCTCCCAGTATGTACCTTACAAGTAGAGGCTGGTCTCTTATTCATTTCGGATCTCCTGACACTTCATTAAACATAGCTAGGAAAACTCTTGGATATAACTTTGATTCTTTGGATTGTACTAAGAGTATAATTTTGTTTGAAAACAATGGTATGTTAGTTATCTATTGTGGCATAGCCAATTATCCCAAAACTCAAAGGCTTAAAACAAAACTGCTTATTATTTCAAAGTTTCTGTGGGTTGGGAATTCAAGAGAAGTTTAGCTGGGTGACTTTGGCTATATTTAAAATGATAGCCAAGCAATCACATGAAGGCCTTGACCTGGACTGAAGGATCTGCCTCTAAGATGGCATACTTGTGTGGCTCTTGGCAAGAAGTCTTAGTTCCTCACTGGCCATTAGTAGGTGGCTTCAGTCGCTTCGCATGTGGAGCTCTCCACAGGGCTCTGTCTTCATGTTATGGCAGCTGGTCTATCCCAAAGCAAATGATGGAAGAGAGGATGGAAGACTGAAGGTACAATGTCTTTCATCCACTCTTGGAAGTCATACACCATCATTGTGCCTCCTTTTATTCGTCACAAGTAAGTCACTAAGTACACTACAGTACTTAAGAGGAAGGGAATTAAGCTCTGTCTCCTAAAAGAAGTTGTAGTAATTGTGGGCATATTTTAAAACTACTGACTTCATGAGGCCCTATAATGAGAAGGACCCCATGCTTGCCATACTTTGCCATTGTCATGGCAAAATTCTTAGTAAAAAATTCAATGGGACCATGGGACATGAGAGAGCCACAGTGAAAGTGCTCACTGCTGCTTCTTGGAATTCCATTTGCATACAATGTTCATGAAATCCTGTGAGCATGGAATTCTGGCAGAATGCACTAGAGTTCAGTGAGACTCAAAGCAAGTACCAGTCAAGCAGATGATGTCTAGGACGGAGTGATTAGGGCCTCCAGCAGTCAGAAGAGGCCACGTTTTCCTTTAGAACACTTTGAATCTAATGTGCTTCAAAGGCAATGGCATTCCAAGAAAGAAGAGTGAGTAAAGAATCTTATCATGTACTTTATTACTCATATTACTTCCTTGTCAGTTAACCACTTATGTGAAAAAGAGTGCAAGAAAGAAAAGGAAAGTTTGGGCACCTCACTATTCCTTTTTTTCTCAGCCTTCTCTACTCACCAGTAACTCAAGAACAGAGAGTGTTTCTATATTAAGAAGTGAAATAAAAATATCTGAACTCGTTTTGTGCAATTTTTATATTGTTCTGGTAAGAATGAAACATCTGTGCCTCTATGAACTACAAAATATGACTTGTGTGATTTCAGTGATTCCTCATAGGAATGAAATGCTCTTATATTTGCATTTAAAAGTGTTACTGCACAATGTAAGTGTGAGTAGTAAAATCCATGCTAGTAATGTAGAATTTTAACTTTCTTTCCTTACAACAAAATTAAATAGCAGATTAAAAAAATACTAGGACAAAGTAGAAGACATTGTGGAAGAATGGAAATAGCTCTAAATTTTACTACCTTTAGTGATAATTTTTTCCTGTTTTCTGAATAAGAAATCCCACATTTTCATTTTGCACAGAGTCTGAAAATGAGGTAGCCATGTGGTCTTGGCTTGTTCTGCCATTCCCTGCTTCATAATGACTCTAAAATGACTTATTTCTCCAAACTTCAGTTTCCTCTTCTATAAAATGGGGATCTCAGTAGTATATATCTTATGAGGTTGTTAAAAGGATAAAATGATAAGTGGCTTGAAATGCACTTAGCATAGTGTCTGGCTGGCATATGCTCCACAAACCAATGATAAATGGTCAATAAATAGATGATGGTATTGCCAGCTGGTAACCACTGGGGATATGGACCTACCCTGGTGTAAAGGCCCATTTGGTCCTGAGAATGGAACATTGACTTTTCAAGAACATGGGTGAGTCCTTTTCTGGTTAGGCCACGTTGAGAGAATGTAGCCTCAGAGAAAAGATCCTCACTAGCTTCTTACTCTTGTGCTGAACTTAGCTTAAAAAGAATCAGGGGCACCTGGGTGGCTCAGTCGGTTAGGCCTCTGATTTCGGCTCAGGTCAGATCTCACGTTTGTGGGTTCGAGCCCCGCATCGGGCTCTGTGCTAACAGCTAGCTCAGAACCTGGAGCCTGTTTCCAGTTCTGTGTCTCCTTCTCTCTCTGCGCCTCCCCCTCTCATGCTCTGTCTCTCTCTGTATCAAAAATAAATAAAACATTAAAAAAAATTTAAAAAAAAGAATCAACCCATTTGCCCCAAATAATAAAGGCAAGGAGTTCTTAGAATCAATGATTCCAACATTATGATTTTACATATGTAAAACTGAGGCTCAGAGAGAAGAAATAAGGACCCTGGTCACCTGTTTAGAAACTGGCAGGATTGAGTCTTGAGTTGAATATTTTTGACTCCTAGTCCCATCCTTGGCCCTTTTACTTCTCAGACTTCTAACTTCCCATGCACACTTCCAGCTGAACTTATACTCAGGAAGAACGTTCTCTCATGGAAGCCAGCTAGCTGACACTGGTGCTGGAGGCCTCATTTGGAAACCAGCAGAGCAGAACACCTGCTTCAAGGACATGGAGGGTTAGGTCCCATTAGTAGAACACTTTGGGAGCCTGTGATGCTTAGCTCTCCATGAATTCAATTGAGTGGCATTCACAAGAACAGTGATAAGTTATGTTTTCATAGTCTACTCCATGCTGAGAGAAGCACTGGGAAGGCAGATGAGATGTGCAGTAAAGAAACATGAGTTGCCTCCTTGATCTTCACTTTTACCCTTGATAAAGATATTCCTCAGAAAACAAATACAATAACTCAGCTCACTCCTCATGGTGGAGGGGGTGGGGCTGGTGATGAGGGAGGAAGTGCCTCACAGTCCATGAATAAATCATAATATTGCCATTTGGTAACCATTGGAAATGTAAATCTCCTCTGGAGAATGAAGTGGTGGTGGTAGAGGAATAGAGGAGGGGGTAGTGGAATTGGATGGTGGGGGGTGTGTGGGGATGGAAGAGGCAAAGGGAGTGCAGAGAGGGAGGCAGTGCTAGAGGAGGTTGTGATGGGACAGTGGTGAAGGGAATGGCAGTGGAGGTGGGGTGGGGAGGTGATGGTGTTATTTGGGGAGATGATGGTGGACTCGGTGGGGAGGCATGCTGGGTTAGGTGTATAGGGCCGGATGCAGAGGATGGAATGTGGCATAAGAATCAACCCAGAGTTCTGCATGCATCTGATCATAGTTTTCTCTGTTCAAAGATCTGCTTCACTTATATGTTGCTAAACTCTGAACTGCTTACTGTGGCACATCACCACCTCTTGAATTTCATCTGCCTCCAAATTTTTTATTCCTTTCACCTTCCTCTCCAGTCAAACCAAACTCCCTGACATACTTTGCAGTTTCATGCCATCCCAGTGCTGTAGTGATGATTGTTACCTTTGCAAATGTTGTCTCCACTGCACTTAGAAGAAATGCCTTTCCCGGTCTTCACTTGTCCTTTAAAACTCAGACAACCATCAAAATGCCCTCCTCACTTTCCTCCCAGAGCCTCTGCTGGGCCATATGCTCACCTCATCTCCCTCAGGTCTTACCACTGACTAACACTGTTTAAGCGCTGACTCTGGTTTGCTGGAATGAGTGGAAGCTACTGCTGGGGACAGCTAGGATGAAGGACTGGAGACCTGAGAGGAATTGATATATAACTTACAACTAAGAGGGAAATGGGAAGTGGAATAAGCAGGAGGGAGGATGTGCAAGGCATTTTTTGTTGGTGGACTGGGGGTAGCAGGAAGGAATGGAAATAAAAGGTAAGATGAGACAAAGACTCCAGGTCAAAAAGTGTCTCAGTCTGGGCAAGATGGAGGCTCCTTTGGAAGTAAGGTCCATGGGAAGGTTTCAATTCCTCCAAGAGATGGAATTTTCCCTGTTTGTCTTGAATGTTAAATTCACTCTCTTATTGTACTGTATCTCAGATGAATTGACCCTGGGATTCATCTTTGGAAACTTCTGAAATTTGATCACTGCCACTTTTTCTCCTTAGAGTTGTATCTCAATCACTGACCTAAGCCATCAATGGAAAAGAAGACTCTACCTAACTGTTAAGTCCTTGGGATCATCTACCTCCAGTGTTCCCGCCATTTGGTGCCAATCTTTTCCTGTACTTGATTGGATGTGGAGGGCAAGGGGAATTTCCTCCTACCCATGAGCACCTTGTCTTACCTCAGAGATGCCACCCCCAGCCCTTCCAGGGCCATCTTGCCTAGCTCTTGCCCCCAGAGAGCTCTGTCTCTCACACTTTACAAATTATGGCAAGAGAAGAATGCAAAATAATACAATAACAAAAAGTTTAATGACAGTCTCCTCTGCTGTAATGTGCTATTTGCCTTATTAAGAAATCCAATATTATTGGAAATCATGCTATCAAAAACACTATGACTCTGGGAAAATACAAGTTATTGACAAAAGAAGTGTAGATTAAAAAGGGTAATTTTTCCCTCAAGAAATGTAAAAAACATTAAAGTTGATTTTTATAGTTTTTAAATTATTTTATGGCTGAAGTAAGCCAAATATAGCAACTTGATTATCAAGTGACCAAAATAAATTTAAATACCTCTAAGAAAAATTCTCAAGGAGGGAAACATGCTCCAAGTTAGCAAGTATCTAGATAAATTTTAAACCAGTTCCCAGTTATCAATGTTAAACAAAAATGTAAGCTACCAAATGAATAGCCAGCTACTCAGACGAAGCAGCTGTGGATTCCTATAATGTCTTTGAAAGTTTCTTTTTTTACCCTAATATATGCCTATGTGTTATACTAGTCACTGATTACAGGAGCATTTTAACCAACAGTAGAGGGCATGAGGCCAGGTACACAGAGTGAGGTTATGTAACCTGAGTAATGACAGAAATGATTGCAATACAAAGGGACAATCTGTAAAGAGTTGAGTGTAAAAAATAAAAATTAGTATCTTCATTTTTACATTGCTTATAAAATGGATACCATAAAGCTTTAAAGGAAATATATTTACAGGAGCAAAATACGGTACAAGCTGAGGGGGGAAGGTGGTACTGATCAGCCAGGCTAGGAGGATTGGTAAAATACAAGGAGAGAGAGAGTCTGATTTCAAGATGAAAAGAGCTGATCCAGAAGTGAAGAAGGAACTAAGAGGCCAAGAAGCAGACATACATATGACAGGCCCAAGGCAGTGGATCTGGACTGCAGGGACTGGGGATGGAGTCAAAGGGAGAAGAGAGCGGGAGAAGAGACAATTAAATGTCTCAGTTTAGACACATGTTCCTGAGGATTGAGCCAGGACACCGGTAGAATGGCCAAGTGATGTGGCCATGATCTTCAGCTCTAAGAATGCTAGAGTGGGAGGGACCCCAGAACTCATCTAATTTAAACCATTCATTATCAGGAGAGTAAAAAAAGAGGCCATGAGTTACCCAAAGTTATGGAACTGAATGTTCCAACTTTACTTCACTGCAAAGTCAGTTATAGATTTTATGTGAGTGCTCAGGATTTACATCAGAATATATCTTTCTCCTCTAGAAATAGAAGGTAGAAAGATGATTGGTTCCACTCGAAATAGCAAATGTGGTGAAAGAATTAGCTCTAAATTCCCTGCCCAAATTAATATCTAGTCCTCCAGTACCAAGTTCAAGGTATGTGCTAGGCACAAGGCAGGAGCCACAGGCTGAAAGATTGCTTCGCTGCTAGACTGTAAGCCTTTCGGGGTCAGGGACCAAATTTTATTTACCGTTACATCTCCAACATCTGAGCAATAGTCACCTTTTCAGAAATATTTGTGTCTTTCAGCCAGTAATGACTATATCCCAAGGGTCCCTTGTATCCCTATTCTTCTCATATTACATAGAGAGTCACTGAGATCAGAGAAGTAAAGAGAAAAATGTACAGTCACAGAGTGAATTAAGAGCAGAACTCAAGTCTGCCCTTCCCTTTGTCTTCACCATTGTTTTGGCTACTCTTTCAAGAGGTCTGGGATACAGGTAAGGGCCGAAACAAAAATGAATCATAACACAGCAGTTGAATAATCTGAAAGGCAGAGTCTAGACGAAAGATCTATAAACTGGAAAATGAAAACCCAGTAAGAATTCCTTTAGAGTCTAAGGCCGGGATTGTTTATAACCACCTTGGTATTTGCAGCATCCAACACAGGGCTTGGCAGATAGCGCCACATTGCTACTAATGGAAGCAGCTCCAATTTTAAAGTAATAAACAGTATATCCTGTAGTTAAACTGCTCCCCAAGCTGAGTACAAGCTTAGTGCTTCACACTTGAATTAAGTTGACAGAAGCCTTCAGAACAATTCTGCGTGAGATAAACACAATGGTTGCAGTCTGGGGCCTAAAATTCTTTTCCTTTGGGAAAGCCAGTTTCAATGATGATTTGAAGGTCAAAAGAGGTCAACATCAAACAACATAATATGTACTGGATTGTAGGCAGTGAGCAAGGAGAAAGAACAAACATTTTAGAGGAGTAGACATTGGGAAATGGTCATGATCCTTGATAGCATTATCCAAAGATGGCAGCAGTGAGTGGAATTCAACAAACTATGAAAGAACACAATCTGAGCTAGAGATAGAGGAGAGAAAGAGGGTCATAGTCCAGGGTCTCTTGAGGGTTTTTCAAATCTTTAAACATCCTCAAAGAAGGGATACCCCAGAGACTCCCCAGAACCATTGTTCCAAGTTATTATACCATAATACCAATGTATGATTAATCACATTTTGCCAGGATGAGAAAGCAATTCATATGGGTTGGACTTTGTTTTTTAAGTACTAGGGGAAAAAAGAGCAGTCTTTACAGAAAGGAGGATGAAGCAATGTTGGTGAAGAACAAACACGATGGTCTTGGTGAAGGAACATCAGATCAGAATGTAATTCCCCTGTACATGTTTTTCTTAGAAAGCATTTCCATTCTGCCTGGTTCTGGGAACAAAGCCAAAGTGTGCTTTAGAGGAACAGAGATTTCCAGGAAGTTGGGCGGGCGAGGGTGGCTAGATGGGTGGGACCCTGGGGAAGGTATGATGGTGGGGACAGTTCTGATGCCGATGCACAAGCCTCAGAGAGATGAAGTGTTCACTCTGCCTTTTGTTCTCTAGCTGACAGGGCCTCTGAGAAATGGTAAGGCCCATGGAGGGGTAGGAGTGAACAAGAAGACTGAGTCTGGACACCTCCCATTCCCTCGCCTTAAGTAATTAACAAAGCACAAAATCAGGGTGGGAAGGAAGGGAGACAGTGAAACAGAGATGAAGACCGGCATCATTCCCCACTCTCTCTGCTGGTCACACCTAACAATGTCATGCTAAACACAGGTTTTACAATGGCATCAGTTTTGTCCTCCTACCTTGTCTTAGAAGCAGGCCCCTGGAGAGCAAGTGCCACTTTCTTCCTCCTTTCCTTTTATTCACATCAGTCCATTTCACCTATTTTTCCAGCATGGTGAATAAACAAAGAGCAGGGGTCCAGGATTCAGAAAGGAAAGGAGGATATAGACTGAGGCTTCCTGAATACAAAATTGCACGAGACATTTTGTTAGGTGTTTTATCTAGTTCCTTTATTCATATGATCTCCACAGTTTGGAAAACACTTGGTTCTTACACTAAAAGGTTGAGGGACTGTGGACAAGTGTCAGAATTTTTGTTTCCTTACTAAGCAGTATGGAATGTGTGTAAAATGGGGATGCTCATATTTTCCTGTCAACCCCTGAGAGGTGCTGTAAAAATCCAATGAGAGAATATACAAGGAATAAGCCTTGGTGAGCTGTAAAATGCTCAGCACATGGATGGGATTAATAAACTGCTCTCAGAGATGTCCCTGCCTGAGAGCTGGTGCTTCCTCCATGTATCTCAAACATGTATTCTTACCCTAATCCCAAGTCACTTGGAAATTGGCCTCAAAGCTCTAACCAAATCTTTGGCACCAGTCAGGATACCAAACCTCGCTTCTTGCCACCATCTTCATTTGCCATGTAGCCTATGAAGTGAGAAACCACATTTCAGGTTCCAGTAATAATGAAACAAGGGGGCTCTAAAGGTTCACATCCTCACCTTGAGGTTGACAGAGAAGAAGGAAGAATCAGGTCTAGAAGGAGAAAGAATCAGGTCATGGTGGGACAGGTGCCAGTGCAAAGAAAAGGTGTGTGCTGAGCGTCAGGAGGGAGAATATCGCCCTGATCATGGCAGCCAGAACTTAAGGGATGATGCTTTCTGGGAGTCATAGTTTTCATGGATGGTCTGGGACAAAATAAGATCCACTAGAGGAAGAAATTAGAAAGGGAGACTGTGGGAAACTGGCAAGAAGAAATTTGAAAAGGAAGGAATAACATCAAATGTGCTAAGTGGCTTTTATGAGGTTGCATCACACATATCCACGTAGATCTATCATCTTGTGTCCTCTGGTCCGCCTCCTACCTCTCTTGCTCCTAATGTGTGACATCACCAGATAGCAGACATCTCTGGGTGGGAATATTCTATCTAGTAACACAAACTCTTTAGGAATCCAGACAGTACCCACCCAGTGAGTGCTGGAATTAAGTCTAGGTCAGAAAGAGAATGGGTGGAGAGAAGGGCAGAGAGGAACTGGGGGTAACAGTGATGGTGGGGACACATGTAGTTTTCTTAGGAAAAATTCCCAAACAGCAACTCAGATTCCTTCACAATCAAAGCCCAGTTTCAGTCCAGCCACCCTTCCTCTCCTCCTTCCCCAGTTGTCCCTACTGAGCGTCTGCCAGCACTGGGCTCAACCTCTACACCCCATCATCAAGATTAAAAGTTAAGAGGTGCCTGGGTGGCTCAGTCGGTTAGGCCTCCGACTTCGGCTCGGGTCAGATCTCACATTCGTGGGTTCAAGCCCTGTGTCGGGCTCTGTGCTGACGGCTAGCTCGGAGCCTGGGGCCTGCTTCGGTTCTGTGTCTCCTTCTCTCTCTGACCCTCCCCCTCTCATGCTCTGTATCAAAATAAATAAAACATTAAGAAAATTTTTAAAAAAAAGATTAAAAGTTAAGATATATTTGGATTCAAATCCCAGTCCCTCCACCCATGAGCTGTGTGGCCCTGCTTTGTCAGTTCAGACTCAACTCTTCTATCAGGGTAAACAATGTCTGTTCAGTGTTCAGAAAAACAGATACATATGTAAAATCATGAACCCAATGCCTAGTTCAATAATTGGAGTGTTTATTATTACTTTATTATTTTTCTTAAGGTTTATTTATTTAGAGTGCAAGTGCAGATTGGCAGAGAGAGGAGAGAGAGAGAGAATCCCAAGCAGGCTCTGCGCTCTCAGTGTAGAGCCTGACATGGTGCTCAAACCCACAAACTGTGAGATCATGATGTGAACCAAAATCAAGAGTCAGATGCTTAACCGACCGCACCACCTGGGCACCCCTATTACATTATTATTAATCATCCATCTGTCACCTCCTAGCTATCACTACTTTCTCAAGGACAAGCATTTATTAAACACTCACTGTGTGCCAGGATGTTGTACTAGCCCCTGAGACTGTGAAGATGAAACAGAAGATCCCTGACCTCAAAGAGCAAGTAATCTGATGTCAACAGACGATGAGAGCTTCAGATCACAAGGACGTACTGGCTGTGGTCCTGTCATGTGGACATGGACAGGGGTGGGGAGCAGGCTTGTTTGAAGGATCCAAAGGACTCTGCAGGGGGAGAAAGGGATTAGAGTCTGTGTGGGGTCATGTCATTGCTCCTCAGGGCCCTGCAGAGGAGCCCTTGCCATGGCTCGTGCTGGCCTCTCAGCAGCTTTCAACCTCTGTTCCACCTTGATTAGACTAGGGCTTTGCGGAGACGTTTCGGGGCCATTGGATGGAGGGGAAAGCCTCATCCAGAGCAGTTTTGGTTGTGTCTGTGTTATAAATTGGTAATCTGAGTTAGATTTGAAGAAAAGGTCAAGCTGTAAATAAACATCTCCAGAAACCCCCAGACTAAATGATTTGTAAGATGCTTTCCAAAGATGGGATGTTAGTATTCTCTCCAGGCTGTTGAGTGCAGAGGTGCCTGGTGCGCACACATCCTGGCCTCTGGTTCCTCCATCATCAGGGCCTGAAGGCTTTGTGAACAGCAGTGGTTCTCTGTCTAGAGCTCTTTCATTCCTCTGTGTGGTTCTCAACATATACCAAGTCTTTCCTCCTTCCCCCACCAATGCAGCTCTTTCTCGCCAACTCAAAAATCAGAGAAGAGGTCAACTGATCCACAGAGAGGTGTGATCTGTTGAGAATTACTAGAGAAGCCAATGTTCTGTTTGCAGAAGAACCCAGTGAAAACATAACAATAGGTCAGAGAACTACTGACTTAAGTTGAACTCTATTTCATCAGCCTAAGTCTTGACCTTCAGGTCAAAAGTCAGGCTGTCAGAAATGTGCAAAAACAAGCCCTCCGGGGAAATCAGAGGCTGAGTGTCCAACTAAGGAGGCTCTCTCCCCACTCTGAAGTTCCCGAGAGGCTGGAAGGGGACTCTCAGGCTGAAAACAGGGCCTGGTATGAATTTTCTCATTATGTGGGGACTTTTCTTAGAATGAGTTGACATCTACATTCCAATACAACTTGGACATGAACAGCAATTCAAGGTCATTGTTGACCTCTCTATCACTTTATCATAAAAGGCAGTCCCTTGTTTTAAAAAGAAAGAGAGGCAAAAGAAAGGGAAGGATGAGAGAGAGGGAAGGAAGGGAGAGAGCAAAGGCGGGAGGGAGGGAAAAAGGAAGGAAGAGAGGAAGGAAGAGAGGGAGAAAAAGAATCTTTGGAAAATAGAAATCACATTCAGTAAGTGAATTCCAATGTGCTTCTTCAGAGTAATAAACAGCCTGTGGTACAATCTTGTATCTTAAGTTTTAAAATTCTAAATATTTTTAGTGGGGCTATAAACTTGAAACAGAACATAAAGCCGTCAAAACCTACTTGCAACCTGATATTAGGAGCAGCTGACCGGGCAATTCATCCACTGTATGCAAAGCATACAGCATATACTTTATATACACGGATCTGCATTCCGATGACTCCATCCAAAATCAGCTAATTGTGTCCCATGTCACAGTCCCATGTGAAGAGAGGTGCCCATCTTTCCGTGAAGTAGTAGCAGTGTGAAATAATCACCCCACAAGCCATTGTAATTTCGGGTGATCTGTCTCTTATTAAGCAAGTGTCAGAACCTAATTTTATACATCCACTCATTCATGTCTTTGAGTAAAATGGGCTGAAACTGTCATTTTATGATGGTCCACATATTTATAAGTAAGGGAATACTTATACAGGTTTTTAAGTCTCACTCTTCTCTAAGGAAATTTATTTCAGATGCACCATGGGTATTTTGCCCAGAGTTCCAGGAATTCTGCCTGGATAGAAAGCTATTTTGACAGGGGCAGCTCATCTGCTCGAAAGGATGGGGAAAGGTACATGGCACAGTGCACATCAACGGGCATGGAGCACTGCTGTATGTACACAGAAAGCAGTCAAGTGAACCTCGCTGGAAGCATCTCTTTGACTCTTGAGTTATCTACTGCCCTGGTTCTATGCAGACCTTCAGAGAGAAGCCCTCTCAAATGCAGCTGTTCTGTGCATCGCTAGAGCAGTGTTTTAATTAGTCGACTTCTCCAGCATTTATGAAGGTGTGTATTCTCAACATGTTATCGTCAGGTAAGAGGCTCATGGTTATAGCCAAGATCATATGCTGAAGACCACTGGGATGCCTTGCATATCAAAATATCCTGTGTTGGAGTTTCAGACAGATAAAATTCATGCCCTTCTCTCTTTAGAGTTCTGAACCAATTGAGACCTAGACCTAAGAGCTGACTAGAGATCATGGGCTTTGATGCTTGTGGAATTGAACTGGGGAGTGCTTTGAATAGGAAGTCAAGCAGTCTGCCTTATATATACCCTTGTGATGAAACCTTGGGACCCAAGGCCAATCAAATCCATGTTACACAGCTAATGCTTATCCAGTCAGCCAGCCATAAGGAAAACAGAAATTTCCCCATGAGACAGGAAGTCTTGAAGGGGGGGGGAATGGAGGGTTGTGGATGTTACGTTCTGTCATGTTTCTGACCTTTTAACTTGATAACTGCAAATAGGCAGGAACATGGATTGATGGGCTGTGGTCTTCCTCTCATTCATCAGTCACATAAATCTCCTCCTCACAGCAGTCTAAAAGGAAGTCAAGGGGAGTTCTCAGTAGTGATTTTGTGAGGGGTGAAGTTATTCTTCGTTCAGTCAGGAGTGTGAGGAGAGGGAAACACTAGACAGTGTATGCAGGATAAGAGAGCAAGGATCAGGGACCAGCATCGGTTTTGGACCCGGACTGTCTGTATAAGTCCTGTCTCTGGTTGGGTGACTTTGGAAAGCTTCTTTTAGCTTCTCTAAGCCTCAGTTTCTTCAAAAATAAAATGAAGATAATGAGTGCTTTTTTTCATCCTGTTGTTGTGAAGGCTTAAGAAAGCAAAAATGGAAGTCCCTGCCCCAATGTGTGGGCAGCAAGGAATGCTAAGTCTATATGGGTTCACTATTCTTAGTTATTTGGACCCATTGGATGGAGACTTCTATTCTCCATTTAGCTTCCATGCTTAAATTTCCTTGTTCATTGGGCGTCTGTGTGGCTCAGTCAGTTAGGCAACCGACTTCGGCTCAGGTCATGATCTCACAGTTTGTGGATTCATGTCAGGCTCTGTGCTGACAGCTCAGAGCCTGGAGCCTGCTTCGGATTCTTTGTCTCCCTCTCTCTCTGCCTCTCCTCCCCTCGCTCTCTGTCTCTCAAAAATTAATAAACGTTAAAAAAAGTTTTTAAAAGTTTTAAAAGAATTTCCTTCCTTATACCCATTTTCTATGCTTCAGTAACGGCACAAGAACAAAAGAAGTCAATTCTGTTGAAATGGGATGATGCAGGGAGAAAAATGAGCAACTGTCTGTCATGGACTCATTTTTCCAAAACTTGAGTGCCCATTTTATGTAGAGGAAATTGTCAGAGTCACATAGTCTTATGTACCTGGCAAATGCCCCTCTACCTGCGAGGGGCCCACATTCACCCAGGTAGCTGAGGAAGACATTTATTTCAAAGGAAAGACTGGTTGGTGCTTAACTCTTGTCTGAGACCATCCCCACTAAGTCAGAGCTAGACCAAAGGGAAGTTAGTGAAGTTCATTTCCTTTGTAAGCCAACTTCCTCCAGTGACCCTCTGGTAGTTAAACTATGGGGCCTCTTTGAAATGCTCTGGTGGCACTGAACTGAAAAGGAAGTCCAGAGTCCCCTGAATTTATCTGAAGGAGAGATAATGAGAACTTTAATGAGTTGTGACTAGCATAGTAGAATAATAAGTGGCAAAGCTGAGAACCAACATTTTAATGGATTTCCAAATTGTATATGCTAGATTGATTTTGTTCAAAGAATTAGCTCTAGTCATCAATTTTACTGGATTTGTGTGTTGGTTTTCCAGTTCATTGATTTCCGTACTTGCTGTATTGTATCATGCTTCCTGTTTTCTCTTCATTTTTTCAAGTAATTAAGATGAATGTTTGATCCAATTATTTTTATTCTCTCTTGTTAATAAAGGAACAGTTAAGAATATGAATTTGTCCTCTCAGTAAGGTTTTGGTTATACCCCATGCATTTAGTAATAATATGCTTCGTGATAGTTTGGTAGTTTATTAATGCAATATTTTCTTTTTTAAATGCTTCGGTGAGTTGTTTTAATGAACATTTTTTTTTTCATTTTAAGAGTAATACTTGGTGGGTATGAAGAGTTTGAGAAAATGTATCTAATTAATAAGCTAACCACCTGGAGATATAGACTATAACTATTCTGGAATGTTTCTTCCCAGTTTTTAACTAGTGCTGTGATGAACATCTTTGATGATACAGTGGCCCCGCCCCTTTTCCTTGGGGGGGTCTGTTCCAAGACCCAGTGAACTCCTGAAACCAGGGAGAGTACTCATCCCTACAGGGACTGTTTCTCTGATTGACATATTTTTCAAATCATGTTAATGCCTTTTGCCTTTAATTTTGTATTTTGTTTGAAATTTACTTTTGAAATAGTACCTCCGCTTTTGCTCTTTGTTCTCTTCATGTTTGCCTGATAAATACATTGCATGTTTGTGTATTTCTCATGCCATTTTTAAGGCATTTCTCTTAAAAACAACATGTCATATTTTGTATTAGAATCCAACCTAAGTCCTCCTCAATTTTAAATTGCGGAATTCACAGTAGAGTCATCTGGCCTCCCTCATCTGCCCCTGCTGTAGGAGTGTGGTATACTGCAGCAACTGGAAGTAAGTCTGTGAGTCAGGTAAGCCTGGGTTGAGCTCTTGAATCTGCCTCTTTCATCTGTGTGACCTCAGGAAAGTGGTTTATCCTCTGTGGGTCCCTGTGGATTCATCTGTAACATTGAAACAATAATATCAATCAGGCTGCTACTAAGAGTCAATAGAAAATACCAGCAATTTACCCAACAGTATCTGACATATCATAGGCATGCAATAAATGTTGACTAGCTTTTTATATATAATGATGAATATAAATATTATGACTTTCTATACATAGATCTGTATATTTTAAGTTTGTGTTTGTCATTCCTTTTATTCTGCATTTTCTGTCTTTTGATAGATAGACTAAGTTTGTTTGCTATTATCTCACGAATAATTTATTTAAAAGGCAAACATTTGTTTGTAATTGACTAGTGGTCATCTTTATATTTTCCACAGACATTATTTGAGTGTTTTTTCCCTGATTGCCACAACCAAAAATCACTTCCCCTTATGTAATACATGTGATTTAAAAAGTCATTACTTGCCACCCTCCTTTGCCCCCCTGATCTATATTAATATAATCTGGGGTTTCCATTGATAATTCTTTTAGAATGAATTAATTTCTGTACTATGCTATTTTCTTTATGAACCATAACATACTATTTGCTTTGTTCTATACTCATATTTTTCATTACTTAGAGACAACTCTGTGTTTAGATTTAATATCAACCACTAGTCCTAATATACCATTATATTCAAATTTTATTTATTTAATTTATTTTTTTAAAGTTTTTTTTTGAGAGAGAGAGAGAGATAGAGTGAGGAGGGGAGGAGCAGAGAGAGAGAGAAAGAGAGAGGGAGATACAGAATCTGAAGCAGGATGCAGGCTCTGAGCTGTCAGCACAGAGCCTGATGTGGGGCTGGAACTCATGAACTGATAGATCATGACTTGAGCCAAAGTTGGGTCTTAACCAACTGAGCCACCCAAGTGCCCCAAATATATCCAAATTTTAAACTTTATCCTTTACATTTATGTTTCAGTTGCCTCAAGTATGTCATTAAGAAGAATCTTTGGGGTACCTGGGTGGCTCAGTAGGCTCAGGTCATGATCTCACATTTCGTGGGTTTGAGACCCACCTCTGGCTCTGTGCTGCAGCTTGGAGCCTGGAGCCTGCTTTGGATTCTGTATCTCCCCTCTCTCTCTGCCTCTCCCCCACTTTTGATCTGTCTCTCTCTCCCTCTTAAAAGAGTGAGTAAACATTTTAAAAAACATTAAAAAAAGAAAGAAAAACCTTTGGGGTGCCTGGGGTGCTCAGTCTGTTTAGTGTCCAACTCTTGATTTTGGCTCAGGTCATGATCCCAAGGTCATGAGATGGAGCCCTGCATTGGGCTTTGTGCTGGAGGCTGCTTAAGACCTCTCTTTCTCGGGGCGCCTGGGTGGCTCAGTCAGTTAAGCGTCCAACTTCGGCTCAGGTCATGATCTCATGGTTCGTGGGTTCGAGCCCTGTGTTGGGCTCTGTGCTGACAGCTAGCTCAGAGCCTGGAGCCTGCTTCGATTCTGTGTCTCCCTCTCTCTCTGACCATCCCCTGCTCGCACTGTCTCTGTCTCTCAAAAATAAATAAAAATCATTTAAAAAATTTAAAAAAATAAAAATTAAAAAATTTTAAAAAAAGACCTCTCTCTCTCTCTCTCTCTCTCTCTCTCTCTCTTTCTCTCTCTCTCTCCCTCTCTGTCTCATTCCCTCTCTCTCTCTCTCACTGCTCCTCTCCCAAAAATGCATGTGTGGACTTTATCTCTAGTTTTCAAGATGGTAGTTCCGGAATTACAAAAGATATTTTTTAAACCCTGATAAATCTGGAAATGCTTTTACACCAAAGACAATTGACCAAATACAACATTCTTACACTACAACCCTTTGTCCAAAACTCCGAGGACTTTGCCTTAGCTAGATCTGGCTTTGCAGTACTGAAGAGAAATCTGCAGTGGACATAGGTTTTGGCCCTGTGTTTTGTTTTGTTCATGCATGTGGGTCAGATGCCTCCCTGCACCCTCCCTGTCATGCCAAGGTGGCAGGGCAGCATGGGAACCTGCTAGAGGGACCAGAGTTGTTTCTGTTTTGATTTTTCTATCATTCTGGAAAAAGGTGGCTTTGACATCAAAACCCAGTTAAATCTTTAACTTTTGCAGCTCACTGTGTTTCCCGGAGATTATGTGGAGATCTTCAGAGTTGCTAGAGACACTGCATATACACAGCTTTAGGGAAGAATGGGGAATCTTCTCCTGCAACTGGAGGAAGAATCACAGGAGAAATGTAAGAGTCATCCCCGTACAGAGGAAACTGAGGTCCCCTAAGGAAGTCCAGGTTTGAATCCCTTCCCATGTATGGTCCAATGTCCTCAAATAGGAGGGTCCAGGGTATGCCGAGTTTTATTTTCTTGAGTTAATTTAGTAATTAAGTATTATTTGGGCAGCAAAAATAAATAAAACATAAACCCTGCCCTTGGATTGCTTACACTATGCCCAGAGGATAGGGAAGAATTGCATAAAAATTGTATAACATGTAAATGAAACGTACAAAGTACTTTAAACAGTCCAGGTGGCTTGTTGATCAGCAGCCAGGGTTGGAGTTGGCTGTCCACAAGATGCTCTCATTATGTTCTCTGGACCTGGAAGTCGCTTTGCAAGGCTAGTGATGTGGACACATCTATAAAGAGATAGGCCACCAGTCTTAAAGGACCTTCCTAATTCTGAGATTAATTGAGAATGAAGGAGATTTAAATAACAGTGTCTTGGACCATCCTTAATCTGTTTATCTCTCTCCAAAACTTCTGTGTCTTATTTAGTGTTCCCGAGCCCTCCCCAAATCTCCAGTCCACTCTATACTGATCCTATCATGGCGGACATTCATAAAGCTCTTACGTATACTGTAATATAGATACGTTCTTTCCTCTAAGAAGAGTAAGTCCCAAAACTCTTAAAGTTTTAGATAATAGAAAGATAGAAAAGGATATTTGTCATTCCCATTGCATTGGTTTCCTCAGGAGGGTGGAATGGGGAGATTTTTTTTTTCTTTACATGTCTCCATAAAATTGGACTTGTTGTCTCAAATATATAAGGTTTTACTATTGTTATTAAGAAAGTCAGTGAAGGAAAAGAAAAAAAGCAAGAAAAGCAAAGGGAAGATAAAAGAATAGGAGGAAAGGCAAGCTCAATGTATGATGCCATAGCGCCCTCTCAGGCAGAAACCCTGGTGGTTTGTTGAGCAAATCCATTCCCTCCTTGCCTATGTTACCTTCCACTCTGGGCTCACCTTTGGGTTCTCCTCTCCAGGCTGCTGATTTCACTGAGACAAGGCATCACTACCGACTTAACTTGGTTCTGCTTATTCTGGCCCCACCAGACGAAGGATACTCCCAAACCCACAGATGATTATTATTATTATTATTTCCCCTCCACTTCCAAAGGGGGAAAGAACTAGAAACCACAGATAACAGAGGAGTGTTTCCTTTCAGGCTGACAGCCTCTGAAGGGAAGGAAAGCAGGGCCTCAGATCCTGCCAGCAGCTCCTGGCCCAGGGCAGAACAGACCCCTGTGTGGTTTGAGGATGAGGACTGAGCTCTTTCTTCCGCTTGGGATCTTGAAGAGCTTCCCGGCTGCCCAAAGCCCCAGTTTCCTCCACCGCACCCAGAGGCGGCTGAGTCAGGACTGGGCCAGGCATCGTGATGAAGGGGTTGTGTTTGCTCTTGGTTCTAGCCCTGCCTCCAATCGCAAGCCCACTGGCCCTCTCCTGGAGGACCAGGGGCATTCTGTCTGCCAGAAGCCACTTCTTCTCTGCTCAGCAATCCAGAGATAGATCCTTTTCTACTCCTGTTGAAACTTGCCCAGAACAGCGGGATGTAGCAAGCATCTCACTGTAACTGGCCTATAGACAGATAGCCGGTGAGCTGTGCACATTTGCACAAGTGACTTTTCTGAGCCTGGATGTCCCCTGAGAGCAGAGCGGGTGGGAAGCCTCGGGGACCATCGCGGTGAGTTGCCAGAGGATACTGGACATGCCACGGCCCCTTGTCCACTTGTAAAATGAGTGTAAGGATTCCTGCTCCCAGGGGAGAGCGGAGAGGTAATGAATCAGTGCACGGCAAGCTGTCGATCTTCCGTATCAGCCCTGCACAGGACTTCATTTCCAGCAGGGCTTGCTCTCTGATAATTCCTTCACATCCAGTCCCTCATGCCTCAAGCTCAACCAGAGGCATGGCTTAATAGAAGAGTCGGGTGACAGCTGTGCTTTCTTGCAGTGATAGCCCTTCTGAGACATGACTCTTGCTTTTGTCATCTATCTTATTAGAGCCCTTAATGGAGAGAAAGAGGCACATACTTGTGGATTTGTGGAGACTGCCAGTCACAAGATATTTGATACATAGGAGTCTCCAACTCTGCTTGTAGAGGGATCGCTCATCACCTCCCCACAATCTGATCTTTGTCTCCTGTACCCAAAATGAGTGATATCTTACCTAGCCCTTTCACCAAGTCCATTAACAGATGGATCTTAAAATCCATCTCCCTGAGCACAGACATTCTTCAGTCACAGCACTTCAGCCAGTGTCTGGCAAGCTACATTCTTCTTGTGAAGAAGTGAACTAAAAGGAGAGAAAAAGAAACCAGAGACAAGGGAGAAAGACCTTGGGGAAGTTCAAATACAAGATGAGGGGTGGGTACAGCAAGATGCTTAATAAATGCTAAATAAACCCACTGATTCCTTCCTTTTTCCTTCATGTTTGAAGTTCCCAGGCTAAAGGCTGGGTCCACACTTGCTCCTGGGAGGAGCCTCTACTATCTCAACAACCCATAAATGGGGTGTTTGGGAGGACAAGGAAAGAAAGTGCAGGAAGAGAAGAGTAGCCCAAGGTCAGTTGCACATGTCCCAAGCCTTTCTCTTGAGTCTGGGTTTCAGGCAAACTATGTCTATGGGGTGTGGGTTATCCGTCAGGCACTTGGATTGTTAGAGACATTAGCTCACCCAGTCTTCTTAGCGAGCCCATGAGAAAGGAGCTGTGTTGGCCCCCACAGTAGAGGTGAAGACTATGGGGCTCTACCAGGCTGTGGAACTAACCCCTGGACATGCAGGGTCAGGCCATTCACAGGAGTTGGACAGTGCTCTAACCAGCGTACCGCCCTGCCTGCCTCCTCCGCCGTCAGCTCAGTGTAACCTCAGACCACCTGCTTCCTGGATCTGCACCTTACCTTCCTTGTCTATGTGATGGGGTGAATGACATAGTCTGTACATTTCCTTCTACCTTTTTCTCTTTATAGTTCTTTCAGTTCTTCAATGCAAAGAAAGAATAAAGAATGCTTTTCAATTCTCAGCAAAGCTAATGAGATTCCACATTCATTAGCATCCCCAGACCACCACAAAATCAGAACGTTTTCCTATAGGTTGTCACTCCAACCCACCCACGCACTGCTCACTGTCCTTGCCCTTTGGTAAAGACCAAGGCTGTATAGTGTTACCAATGGAACAAAGGGACCTCCAAAATGCTTCCCCAGGGTCCCCCTTCTCTGTGTTCCCCCCTCAACATTCCCCTATTCTTACTGCCCACCATAGGTTTGGGCAAAATAACACCGAGTCATATTTATAAAAATGATATTCATTTCCCCCCTTACATCCAGAGTGAAAGAGGAAGGAACTAACCCCATTTAAGCATGGAAAATAAAATTGCACACAGCATATGCCAGTTCCAAACCCAAACCAGTCCCCCACATTCTGTTGTGGTTGCACAGAGTTGAGGGAAAGGGGTGGGGGGAAGTACTATTTTCAGTTTCTGTAAAGCAATGAGGAAAAGTGCAGAAATACACCCAGACTCCCAAGTTTGTGCAGAAGACATCCAGTTTCTTCATTCAGTGGAATAGCAAGCTAATATTAGAATCTCTGCCTTAATAAGCAGCTATTTAAAAAAGGGGAAAAAAAAGAGAGAGAAAGCTACCTTATTATAGGGTGGGAAATTCCCAGGAAGAATATGGGAAGGAGTCTGCAGCCAATATACACAGCCTTAAATGTTACTTTAAATTCAGTTTTAAAAGAGAGATTTAGCAGCTGTGATTAAAGTCTCTTGTCTCTGAATCTGCAAACACAGAAATATGTTGCTGAGGAATTTAGACATTTATCACGGGCTTTAGATAGTTGCTAACCTTTCAGCTGCCTTTGGATATTTTAAAGACGCACATATCTGCTTTTCTGTCCCTAAATATGAGACATCACATTGATACAGTGGAGAATGAACATATTCTGAGAGCAGAAATTTCTTCTCAGATTGAGATTGAGAGAAATGGGGGAAATGGGATCAAACAATAAATTCTTAGAACTTCTTGTTTTCTACTTTTTGACTTAGTTAAGAGCATAAACAGAAAACTTAACTCTAAATGGCTTAAAAGTGTTAATTTATCAAGTTTCCTTTTCATTGAACAAGAAGTTCAAGTTAGGATGGTTTCAAAATTGGTTCATTCAGTGGCTCAAAGGTATCATTATGATCCAAGGTTTAGGTTTTGTTTGTTTGGTTGGTTTTGTTTTTTCCTTCTTTCTGCTTTGTCATCCTCAGTCTATCAGTTTGTCCTCAGGCTCCTCTGCCTCATGATCACAAGATGGCTGCTGAAGTTCCAGACATCACATGCAGATATCACAACTTAAAGAAGAAGCAGTCTTCTCTGCCTGAGTAGCTATTTTGGAAAGCAAGGAAACCTTTTCCAGAAGTCCCCCACATACTTCCTCCATGATTTATGAGCCCGAATTTCATCATATTTTTCTTATATGGCCAGGAGCCTGAAACCAGCGTAACATACTCACTGTGACTCTCCTGAAACACATGACCTTATGGTGAGGATAGATTAAAAAAAAAGGTAGCCAATTCTCTAGGAAGTTGGGAATTAGAAAGAAAAGAATGGATGCTTTCAAAACAACCAACAGTGTCTGGCATACTCCATGATGGACTACTTCCCTGATAGTCTGCATTACTGTGCATATTCAGAAAGCTCCAGAGGGAATATTTAGTAAATACCCAGAAATAGTTTTTTTCTTTTTAAAAAATTTTTTAAAGTTTATTTTTGAGAGAGAAAGAGATAGAGCATGAGCAGGGAAGTGGCAGAGAGAGAGGGAGTCACAGAATCCGAAGCAGGCTCCAGGCTCTGAGCTGTCAGCACAGACAGAGCCTGATGTGGGGCTCAAACCCAAAATCTGCTAGTTCACGACCTGAGCCAAATTAGGATGCTTAACTGGCTGAGCCACCCAGGTACCCCAGAAATATGTTTTCTTACATCTATGACAACCATTTTTCCAAAATTGTAGATCAGGTGAATGGAAGTGGCTTTATGGGAGACTGTTGATGAAAAATAATTTAACAACAGAGACATCTGGGCCACCTGGGTGGCTCAGTCAGTTAAGCATCTGACTTTGGCTCAAGTCATGATCTCACGGTTCATGGGTTCCAGTTCGCATCAGGCTCTGTGCTGACAGCTCGGAGCCTGGAGCCTGCTTCAGATTCTGTGTCTCCTTCTCTCCTCCTCTCTCCCACTCATATTCTGTCTCTCAAAAATAAATAAATGTGAAAAAAATAAAAAATATAAATAAAATTAAAATGGAGACATCTGGGTCTAAAAAACCCAGGATATACAGGCACTGTACATTTCACAGTTAGACTAGAGTAGAGGTTAAGTGCACAGACTCTAAAGCCATGGTGCTAGGGCTTCTGTTATGCCTCTACCCTTTACTAGCTGCTAACTTTGTGCAAGTTATTTAACCTCATCAAGGGGATGATAGTGACATTTAGCTGTTAAGAGGAGAAAAGGAGTGAAGACTCGTACAAGGTTTAAACCAGTGCCTGCCACACAGAACTTGTTATAAAGATATTGGCTGTATTTATTATCTGATAAATATCTCATCATATACAAACAGACCCTTTGAGATCTCTATCCTCGGGTCTAATGTGTATTCAAAAATATTTGTTGAACGAAGGAATGAGTACAAAATTACCCCCTCTCAATCTTTTCCTGCACTGTATTTATTTTGACCAAAAAATAAAATATCTTCTCTTGTTAATTTCTTAAAACCACAATCCAACTAAAGCTTAAGCAGATAAATAGACTCTGAATTTCTACTAGGATGAAGGCTCCACAGCAGGGGCCAGATGTCTTTCCCTTGCTGTTCTGTCTTCTGCTACCAGACATGAATCTGGCACACCCAAGAGCTCAGTATATGTTGTGCTTTGTTTTTTCAGTAAATAAGTGAGCGAAACGATATAACAGTTCCTGTCTCCCTCTTAAGTCCATCAGGGGCACAGCCCACCGCACAGACCTAAGGGAAAATTGGATACGTGGAAATAACTTTCCTCTCAATCTTTTATCCCAAAGTTCTACCTTTGGTCCATACTTTACTAGTTCCTATCTCCATCCTCCCTCCTTTCATAATCCATCTCCTCTTCCCTACTGAACTTGAAAGTATCTAGACTGAAAGTATGTAAAGAAGAAATTCATAGCAAACTGACACAGGTAAAGAAGACTGAAAGGAAATCTTCTGCTTCTAGCCATGACAGAATAAGTCGCACGTGACTGACTCTCTGTCATGGATTTAATGGTGTGACTTTTAAAAATGTTGTATTCCTAACCTTTGGTACCTGTGAATGTGACCTTATTTAGAAGAAAGTCCTTACAGATCAGCAAGATAAGGGGAGATCATTGGGGTGGACCCTAATCCAATATGGCTGTGCTCTAATAAAACAGGACAACTGGAACCAGAAGGAGGAACATGTGCAGATACAGGAAGTATTGTACCTACAAGGCGAGGAGTACTTAAAGCCACCAGAAGCTAGGAGAGAGGAAGAGAGAGCCTCCAGAAGGAGCCGGCCTTGCTGACAATGTAGTTTTAGTCTCCTAGCCTCCAAAACTGTGAAACACTAAATTGCTGTTTCTGAATCTACCTAGTTTGTGGTGCTTTGGCACCCCCGGTACCCCCCTCCTGCAAGCAACTATAAAACAGAACAAAATATATGACAAATGTCTATGCTGTAGACATTTGGACAACAGGCAGCTCAGTCTCGTGATCCCTGAGAGAAAACAAACACATGAGATAAATAAAACTGGTTAGACTTTATCACCAGCAGATCTGCAAAGCAAGAGACGTGAAAGGAGGTTCTTCTGGCTTCAGAGAAGTGACATCAAATGAAAACAATCTACGGGAAGGATAAAGAGTACCAGAAATAATAAATACGTGGGTAAATATAAAGAATACATTTTTTTTCTTCTCCTAACTTCTGTAAAAAAACAACACACTGTTTACATAAAAGTGATAACATTAAGTTACAGGGCTTGCTACATAAGTAGATGTAGAATAGATGTCAAAAGTTGCAGAAAAAATAGGGGTAGGATACATGGAATTTTACAGCCGTAAGGCTTTGACATTTTATGTGAAGGGGTATAATATCAGCACTAGGTACTCTGTGATAAGTTAACATCTCATATTAAAATTCTTCGAGGAATCACTGAATAAAAATACAAAGAAGTAGGGGCCTGGGTCTGACTCTTAGGCCCAGGTCATGAGCTTACAGTTTGTGGATTTGAGCCCTGTGTCAAGCTCCATGCTGACAGCACAGAGCCTTCTTGGGATTCTCTCTTTCCCTCTCTCTTTCACCCTCCCCTGCTCACACTGTCTCTCTCTAAATAAATAAATAAACATAAAAAAATAGAAAAAAGTATACCTAAAAAGCCAATAGAGGACAAAAAGGAATACCAAAAATATTCAATTAACATTTAATTGTTGAATTTTATAATTGAATATTATTCAATTAATATGTCTCCTCAAAATAAGGAAAAGAGGAATGGAAGAACTGAAAAAAACGATGAAAGAAATATTTAAAAATAACAAGATGATAGAATTACACTCAAATAAAATTAAATTAAATTATAAATGAACTAAATACTCCAGTTAGAAGGCAAGGTTGTCAGAAAGCAAGAGATGCACTTTAAATATAAAGACACAGATGAGCTGAAAGTGAAACAATGGGAGGAATTATCGCGTGAAGAGTAAGCACAAGGAGATGATGCAGTTTATATTCAGGCTAGCGAAAGTACGCTTTAATGCAGGAGGATTGGCAAAGATAAAGGGAGGTGTTTCAATAAGATAAAAGGGTCAGTTTCCCAGAAAGATGTAACAATCCTAAACACATATGTACCTAATAACAGAGCTTTAAAATATAAGAAGCAAAAAGTGACAGAATTAAAGGGAGAAGCAGATAAATCAGTAGCTTGAGTTTGAGATTTTAACACACTTCTCTTATTAATTGATAGATCAACTAGACAGAAAGTCAGCCTGTATTCTGCAGATCTAAATCACATCATCAACAAAGATGACCTTACTTGAAGTTTATAAAACATTTCATCCAGGGCACCTGGGTGGCTCAGTCGGCTAAGCCTCCAACTTTGGCTCAGGTCAGATCTCATGTTTGTGGGTTCGAGCCCCGTGTCAGGCTCTGTGCTAACAGGTCAGAGGCTGGAGCCTGCTTCTGGTTTCTGCCCCTCCCCCTCTCATGCTCTGTCTCTCTCTGTATCAAAAATAAATAAAACATTAAAAAATTAAAAAAATAAAATAAAATAAAACATTTCATCCAACAAGAGTAGAACACATATTCTTTCTAGTGCACAGGGAACATTTACCAAGATAAGTCAAACATTGGGCAAGAATGTCAGTCTCAATAAAATTAGAAAGATTAGAGTCTTGAGTACATGTTCTCTGAGTACAGTGTAATGAAATTAGAAATCATATGATGCCAAAAATCCCAAACTTTTATAGAAATAAAGTAACATATTACTAAATAATTGATGAATAAAAAAGAAATCACAAGGGTAATTAAAATATTTTGAATTAAAATACAAAATATAAAAATTCATGAAATGTAGCAAAAGGTGAGCTTAGCAAGAAATTTATACCATTAAATGCTTACATTAGGGGGAAAAACCTGAATAAAATAGAAGAAATGAAATGTATTTGAAAATATGATTAAAATTGATCTAATTAACTTCTAGTGAAACTGACCAGGAAGGGGACAGGAATGAAGAAATTAACAATGGTGTGCTGGTAACCTGGCTCACTAGGGGGGAAATCCCTGGTCTGTAGTGTTTGCAGATTTCTCACCATGGCCATCCTTAAATGAACAACATGATTTGGGGATGAGATGCGCTCTGGGAAGGAGCTGGCTCCAGCACATCCTTGGCCTCCTGGGGACTTTTCCAGGGTGATGGAAATGTCCTGTATCTTGGCAGAGGTGACAGTTACATTGGTACACACATTAGTCAAAACTCATTGCACTCTATAATTAAGATCTGCATGTTTCATCACATGTAAATTTTGTCTCAGTAAAAAAGGGTATAGATTTTTAGCTCTAAGATGAATGAGGCCTGAGGATCTAATGTAAAACACTGACAACACTGTATTACGGATTTACTTATATCTATTTCTTTACATAAGACTCAAAGGGTTATCCCCAGGATGTGAGCATTTAGAGGACAGACACACCCCCAAACTGGTGGAATGTCCTTCTCCTTGTAAATGGCAGGCGGGAGAGGTGACCCAGGAAATGCTGGAGTCAGAGCAGGTAGAGTATGGTGGATGGACCTCAGCAAAGGTGGAGCCTTCCACTTAGCATCTGCTCTGTCGCTGTCCCTATAGTTGGCCTGATTATGCACACATCCCAACCCATCCTAAAAACGAAATTGGCCCTATCTCCCAGGCTAGGTGGAGAGTAACTGCGGCCACGGTCCTGGCACCCATTCTTCCTTCCAGCTTTACTCTTCACATTGCCTGCATTTTCCTCCGTATGCATTTTTGTCCTAGTCTCTGACTTCCAGCAGCAACAAATGATGTTTCACTAAATTCATTCATTCATTCTTAAAAACTCTTCCCAAATGGCAACTTTGTGTTTGAACTGCTCTATGAGGCCATGCGTAGCTGGTTAATACAAACCCTTTGAAGATGGTGTTAACGACTCCAAGCAACCAGATGCGCAGCAGCAAATCAATGAAATACTCCTCCTTCAGCAGATGACTCTGGAACAGAACCTACACCTTGTTTCTCTTCTGCGAGAGTCTGGCCCCTGCAAACAAATCTCCTACTTAGACTCCACCAGTCCTGGGCTAAGTAACAGTCCTCCCTCATTAAGGGATTTGCTGCTAAGTATTATTTGGTATTTCATTTTATTTTGGGTCAGAGGCTTCAAAGCCTCACCTCTTTGGAGGGAGGGTCTGTAAAACCCTCATTATCTCTACATATAGATCTGTCATTGATATGGGTCTGTAAATACACAAGGCTTTGTTTATAAAGGCATACAATATGTGCACCCGATTGCTATCTGTGTGTGCACCAGGTGTATATTTGGAGAGACCTGTTCAGAGTCAAACTTGATGCAGTGCAGAGGCAGCCGGTGGGGTAGAGGGGCCCGGAGGGAGAGTCCCTGGTCATCAATATAGAAAGCCTGGGTGAGGCACGGATGTTCTGAATGCCAAGTGCCAAGTAATCACTGGGAACAGGGAGACTGAGGATGGAGGAAAGAAAAAGGGGAGAGACAGGCAAGCATACACACATTCAGCCCCTCTTTTGTTCAGCATTTTCTACCAGTAGGGACATGTTCAAAATCAAAAGTCTTAGTGAGGGGACCTCACAGATGGCTCTGCCAGACAACTGTCTCCTGGAGCCTTCAAACTTAGCCCCGTGAATAGGAAAGCCACTTGCTACTCGGAGGGTAAAGGCGAATAATTAAAATAAATTAGAGGGCGAATGGGGGATGGGAGATCATGCCTGGTCCTGCTGCTCAGCCTGATGCTCTGAGGTTTGACAGAGGGGAGGGCCAGGTAGAATTATTCCCAGGAGAGCATCTTCCCCAAACCATATCTCCATCACAATGATACACACTTCTCCCAGAGCCATGCTACTGTGCATTCAGCCAACGGTTCTAGGATCTGGTAGTTTTGCCAATAAGTAACTATAACTGCCACTGTGCTTGCACATATTTAAAATAGCTCTATGTGTTTTTCTCAGTCTTTCCTATTTTATATGGTTTTTTTTATGTACATCAGTGATTGTCAACCACAGGTGATTTTTCTCCCAAGAAACATTTGGCAATGTTTGGAGACATTATTGTTCATTGCGATCGGGTGCGTGGGTGGGTGTGGGTTACTGGCACCTCGTGTGGAGTTGACAAATAAAATACAGGACACCCAATTACATTTAAAGTTGAGATAACCAGGGGTGCCTGGGTGACTCAGTCGGTTAATCGTCCAACTCTTGGTTTCAGCGCAGGTCATAATCTCACAGTGTCATGAGTTCAAGCCTCACATTGGCTCTATGGTGGCAGCTGGGAGCCTGTTTGAGATTCTCTCTGCCCTTCCCCAACTCACACTATCTCTATCTCTCTCTCTATCTTAAAAATAAAGTTGAGATAAACAAAGAACTCTGGTTTTATTTGTCTTTTGGTTTTTGATTTTTTGTGTTTTTGTTTTTGTTTTGTATTGGAATGCCCCAAATATTGTACACATCATACGTATTCTAAATAAATATTCATTTAGTCAAAATTCAATTTTAAGTGGCCTTTCTGTATGTTTATTTGCTGGACGTTGCTAGACAATGTAAGTGCACGGAAGGGTGCCCTCCCTCCCCACCAAGAGTTATTCAACCCACATGTCTATAGTGCTGAGGCTGATGGTAGATGGTCACAGAAGGACAGTTTGGATGTTCCAAAACAGATCATTTGGAATTCTGAACAGATTTACTAAACAAGACACGTGTCAAACGAATACACATATGGGTGTTAAGATGCCTTTATGTATACATGCTTTTTGCCTCTGACATAAACCCTTCCAGAAAGGTCATCATCAGCCTGTGCTCCCTCATCTTTCTGCAGAAGTGTTTGTGGTCAGCTGAATAAAGGTCCCCAAAGATAAATCCCTAATCAAGTTTACCTTCTAAGGAAAAGAGGTCTTCACAGATGTGATTACATTAAGGAGATAATTTTGGATTGTCTATTGGGCCCCAAATGGCAACACGAGTGTCCTCTGTAAGAGAAAGATTTGGCACCTATGGAGGAGAAGGCAGTATGGGTGGAAGCAGAGCAAGAGATAGGGATATTGGCCTCTGTGTTGGAACGATGCAGCTGCCGCCAACCGCTGACGGCAAAGGTGGTTCCTAGCCACCACGAGCTAGGAAAGGCCAAGAACCCGTTCCCCATAGAGCCTCTGCAGGGAGTGCAGCCTTCCCACGCCTTCATTTCAGCTCAGCAAAACTCATTTCAGACTTCTGGCCTCTAGAACAGTGAGAGAATGCACTTCTGCTGTTTCAGCCACCAAGTTTGTGATAATTTGTTACAACAGCCACAGGAAATTCATACAGTGCTCTCCTGAGGATCAAGGCCAGAGTCCAGCCTTTCCAGAAGGGTGTGTACCCGTGTCAGGACAAACATAACCTACTAGATCCAAGACCGGGAACCAGAAGCAACATGGCCTTTGTTGACATTCATCTTGATGTCACAGTGCACGATATTTCTGGTGATGGATTTTGAGTTCCATAATGGTCTGTAGTGGAAAAATAGGCAACTCCTCAGGTCTCCCTCCAATTTTAATAGGAAACATGTGTGTATGTCTAGGCACTGTGAAGTCCATGTCTAGAACTTGGGGAAAAATTTGCTTGAATGAAGGCCTCCTTATGCCTGCCTCCTAGCAATTGGGGGAGGTTGAGAGAGTCAACTCATCAATGGCTGATGAACTGGCTCTTGGGAGATAGGAAACTTGATGCCACATGGTCCCATCTACAGCTTAGGCCATAGGATTGGGGAAAATGAGCTTTAGGTTCAGAGAGGGAAGTATTTTATTTTGTGTGATGTGTGTGCTTTCTGGAAGGCCACTCATCTGAAGTCCTTTGGAAATGTCTTGTGAAGAGATTGGGTCCCAAGGGATGACTGCACATTTCTTTGAAAGCCTTGGACATTTGGCTGTGCCCTGGGGATGGATGGCCAACAACAGGGAAATGCATGCTTACAAAGGAAAAATAGGAAAACATGTGTAAGTGCCAAGAGTGATAAGAAGTTCTTATCTGTTGAGTAATAAAAAAAAACATCCCGTGGCTATTACAGGGGAACAAAATGCAGACTCTGTGGTCTGTCCTGGGTCTGTACCTCTGGCTGGAATCCCTTCTTTTCCTGAGTGTCTTAGTGGAATCTGGGACTTGAGTATTTTTTAAACAACCCACAAAAGAGTGATGGGCTTTGCCAGTCTGGTATTGGGAGATCAGTGGTCATCTCTTTGTTGTAGTGATTTCTGGAAAGTGATGCCAAGTTACTCACTTTATTGGAACGCGATGGAAAGAATAGATGTGGTTGTGTGGGGGGAACAGTGTGTGTAGCCCTGAAGTGGCTTCAGCTTAGACAGCTGGATCCTGCTGGGCCTGAATATTCCTCGAGCAACAAGAAGATGGCCAGAGTTCAATGAACGGTCGGCCTTACCTCCAAGGAGCCGACGCTCAGAGGAGAAGCCCACTCCAGATGGCCTCTTGAAATCATTCTTTGCTGTTGACCAGAAGTGCACACTCTTGGGGCCAAACTTCATTCCTGGGTTGAAATCTAGACTCTGCATTCTCCCAGCTTCTCAACTTAGGACAAATTATTATTAACTTCTCCAAGCCTCAGCATCCTTCAATGCAACATCAGAAGAAAAGTACCTACTTTACAGGATTGTGATGATCATGTGAGAAAACATATAGAAAGTGTTTAGCACAGGGTCAGGTCAATGGCAACTGTTCAGTAAATAGCAACTATTATTAGCTGCTCCATCAAGGCACTGGGAGTGATCAGGGAGGAGGTGGGTAAGAATCACTGTGCTTTCCTGTGCGAAGATGCTTTCCATATATACTACAGCAATCTTCATAATAGCTACTCCGAGTCTTTCCAAACTGGTCTGACAATATGGAACACATTATCATGCTAAGCAGCTGTCACTGTCTTCATTTATAGTACCCCACCTGTCACAAAGAATGCAAAACACTCTCCCCAAATACCTAGGATGGTGCCCTCTGTGCGTGCATGTGTGGGTGTGGGTGTGGGTGTGTTGAAAATATCTCAACTCTACTACTTCATGTCAAAGTCAGCTAACACTTCCATCCAGAACCTTCTAATTTATACGTCAGTAGCTTGAAGACAACAAAACAGTGAGATATACAAACGTGCACATGACAATAGTTATTTTACTACATTTGCTTTTCCATTTTCCACGTGTGTCACTATTCAAGGAAGGGTGGTGCCTAAAAACCCCTATGGTGGCCTTTTTATTCCATGTTGCAAAGAGAGATGTTTCCATGGCCGGGCCCCTGGAATAAAGGGGTTTTTCTCATAACTCATTTTTTATCAGTAAGCCGCATAAATTATTTCTCCTCACTTGTGCTCACTGCAGGACACCCTGACCACCTCTCTGTGTCTGGAGTAGAAGTTATAAAACATAACTCCAGGGCTGGACCTCTCTTCTTAGTCATTCTTCCTACTGTGGAACAGGACTTCTCAGCATTATCGACATTTTGGACCAAATAACAACGTATTGTGATGCTGTCCTGTGCACTGTGGCATGTTTAGCAGCATCCCTGGCCTCTACCCGCTAGACACTAGTAGCACCGCTTGAGTGTGACAACCCAACATGTCTGAAGAGACATTGGCAAATGCCCCCTCATTAAGAGCCACTGTTCTAGGGCACTTTCATTTTCTTACCTGGCTTTCAAGGTCCTGCCTGCTTTGATTTGCCATTCTCTGTGGGCTTCGTTCTCAACACTGCCTCTCTGTCCTGTGAGCCGGCCAAGTGGAAATTGTTTCAGGTCCATGAGCAGGACTCCTTCACCAATGCTCCCTCCAACTCTGAGTTAGAGGCCTTCATGTTTTTCCAGCCACAGAACTTACTTTCTTTATGATAACTCCCTGTAGATTTTTCTGTGAGATGTTCCCTTTCCAACATCCTCCCACGGCTGGTGGGCTCGATCAGGACGAGGGGCCACGCCTCGTGCTCACTGCTGTATCCTGGGAGCCAGCACAGTGCCTGTCATAACATAGATGCTCAATAAATGTTTATTTAATGTGCTCCTTAAAAAATCACTCTCTGGAAGAAAGGAATATTTTCTTTGAAGCCCTTTAATTTGTGGAGACCGTAAGTAGGTCTTGCTGACCTGTTTGTCCATATATTAGTGGATCTTAATTATAGGATAGATGTTCTGGATTTTGAGGCTGATTTCATCAATCCCCTGACTTGATGCAAGTTTATGCTTGATCATTCTGGGCAGACAATTGTCATTAGCTCTTAACACATGATCATCCGGAACACTTTTAAAGGGCCAGAAGGGGACCCAGAGGCAGCAAGCCCCAGGTCTGGCCCCTGAGCTCCTAACAGGGGCAAAGCCAGCACAGCAGGGTGTAAGATGAAAACCCAGCTCAGTGCAAACACAGTTAATAAGAGAGCCCTGGAATATGAAAAGCTGCTGACAAAAACCAAGACTATTTAGTCTAGAGAAGATTGAGAAGCAATCTGATAGTGGCACTTTAAACTACCTGTAGCCTGAGGCCGTTGCAAACAATTCAGGTGGATGGTCTGTTTGAGGTGAGTGGACAGGCCCAAACTTGTGCCTGCTGAGAGCGGATTGCTTGTTAATGGAATTTAAGTAGGCACTTTCTAGGGTGTAATTTCACCTGAGCTTTTGGAGCAAGTCTGAGAGTGAAAAGCAAAACAAACTTTGCTTAGGGACTGTCCCCAAATTTCCCACTAATAGGCTATTTACCACGGATTTAAGTTGGGGACTTAAATGAGAATCGCAGACCATCTGGTTTTTCCCATTGGCTCCAGACAAGACAGTATTCAAAGGAAGGCATATGCTGGCTGTTCCTTAACACGCACGCACACACACACACACACACACACACACACACACACACACACACCCCTAATGTGGCACACAAGTACACACTAGTTCTTGCTGTTCCCCGTGGTACGTACTGCGCCCTTTCCAGGTCCAGTTCATAATTGTTCCCTTGAGTGTTACTTACATAGCAGGTTGCCTTTACCTTCCTTTCAGAGGAATTTCAGAATTTGAGAAGACAATTTTGGAGTGGCTCACTGTGTAAAAGAGGGAGATGAGGCACAGCAATGATAAAGAACTTTCCCAAAGCTCGGAGGGATTTAGAATATTTGGGTCTAGGGTCAGTTGTTTGGTCAACTCCCAACAGTATCCTCCACTTCAGTAAAATCAAAAACCAGACTAGAGAATCAGAGGACCCTAGACAATTAGATCAGAAAACAATTAGAACACTTTGTATTCCTCAGGGTCTAGCACCCTTTCTGTGCAAAATGTAAGACCTACAGAAACTGATATGTGTTAACTGTTTTCTTAATTCTTCCGGGGATGGCTTGTAGCTGGTACCATTCCAGATGCATCAAGGAGAAGTTGATCAACTACTCTAACTAAGGTATTAGGGACTTGTACTCTTGTGTAAGGGCTGGCAAACTTTTCCTGTCAAATATTTTCAAGTTTGTGGATCCTTGAGTTTCTGCCACAGTGCTCAACTTCGACTTTGTAGCATGAAAGCTGCAATAGGCATTACATAAATGAAGGGCTGTCACTGTGCTTCTGTCACACTTTATACTAAAATAGGTAGTGGCTTGATTTGGTCTGCAAGCCATAGTTCGCCTACATTTGCTTTAGTGGGATTGTGACTGAAGAGCGTTGGGTGCAAGCAACAAAACCTACCGAAGAAGAAAGAGAATTAATTATTCAAGGTCTCATAGAACGATTCCGAGAGGAAAAGCCCTTGGGAAGTTCTAGGGATCCATATACCACATCCATGGGGTATCCTGCTCAGGAAAACCAGTTACATTCTAACGGGGAGTCTCACTGCTTTAACTGGTCCATGAACCCATCCCTTAATAGTCTCGACATGAGTGAACAGAAGGGAGGAGAGGTGACCTCACACAAAAGTGGAGGCACTCTAGCAAGAAGGAAAAATGGATGTGGGGCCACCAGAAAAAAATGCATCTCTATCCTTTACAGAATCTTTCTGAATATAAAGGGGCATGTTCTTTCTGAATCTTGACATCTGTGCCTTCTAGTGAATATTCAAAAACAAATAAAACACCTCTAGACTCAGCTGCAGTTTCAACTCCTAACCCAGATCCTGAAATCTCCAGCACAAGAAGTGTGAAATGGGGTCCAGGAAGAGTTATGGAGAGCTTGTCAAAATTCCAAACAACCACACCCTGACTTTTCAATCTCTTATGCTTCCCCAGTTGGAGACCAGAAGCCCCACACTAGCAGAAACTGGGTCTGTTGTGCTCTCCTTTGTAATTGCTAGGACCTAACAAGTTAGGCACATGTCAGTTCATTCATTCAGTTGTTGAGTCACACTTCTCCAGCTGGGTTCTAGGTATCCAAGAGTATGCAAAGACAAGCACAGTCCTTGCCCTTGTAGAATTTAATATATTAAGTGGGAGAAGGGATGGACTCCAATTTTTAAAAGTCAAATAAATGTAAAATTATAACTGTGATGAACGCTGCAAAGTAGGAGGAGAAGGATCCATCATGCTTGCAAGGACTGAGGCTGTAGATATGGTAAGGGTAGGTCAGGGAAAGTTTCCTCAAAGAAATGGTGATTTCTCTGGATCCAGAAGGAAGAGTCTGAGTTAAGGAGAAAAGGGAGACAAGCATGGAGCAGAGCATCTCCAGCTGAGGGAAGAGCACATGCAAAGGACATGTGGCAGAGGGGAACATGAAAGAAAGCTAATGTGGCTAGATCATAGAGAGGATGTGAAGTAAAGTTCCAATGAAGCTAGAAAAATAAGGACCAAAATGTGTAGGGCCTTGCTGGTCCAGGTTAAAATGCTGCCTTTTATCCTAAGAATCTTGGGAAGGAGAGTGGGAGATTCCATTCAGATTTACATATTCAAGATAAATCTCCAATTGCCAAGTTAGAAAATTGCTCTGGGTTAGCAGGAGTGGATACTGGATGAAAAGACCAGTTAGTAGGCTATTGACAAAGTCTTAATGAGAAGTGCTGGTAATGGAGATGGAGAGAAGTGGATGGTTGGAAAGATACTCGAAGAGTAGAAGAGTTTGGATGGACTGAGGGATTGAATGGGCAGGGGGTTAGAAAGAAGGACATGTAAATAGAAACTCCTAGGATTATTGGTATCCAATAAATATTGTTGAATCATTTAATGCCCCTCAGTTGGAACACATAGACATCCTTAAGAAGTCTTCCTTTTAAGGCATGAATTTAAGGCTCACTGATGACTTTTCCAATTTACTGTCAAGGCTCTGTTCAAATAACTCCTCTTCTGAGAAACCCTCATAACTTACTTTACCCACTCCCTCCTCCGTATCCATGTAACACTGTTCATACAAATAAATTTATGTTTATGAGATGGATGACTAGCTGTAGATGAAATGGAGAGATTATAAACACTTTTAGGGCAGGGGCTGTATCATATTCACTCATGTTTTACTAGTTTTCTAGTCCAGTATCTGATACATGAAAAGGGCCAGAAAAGTTTGTTAACTGTTAAATTGAGTTGGAAGCTTGTATCTTTGTCCTGAAATGTTCCAGTCTAGTTGGGCAAATAAGACAAAAAAGACATTTTAAAAAAATCTAAGGAACTGAGCATGATCAAGGGCTGGGGGATGTGATAGAGGCTATGTACGGATCAGGAACATTCTCTGGGTTCAAAGTTACCTAAGGTCAGTTTGTGAGCATCGCATGGAAAGCTCCCCGTAGATGTTTCCAGCTTTAGAAGTGCCTTGTGCAACACTATTTTTAACGACTTTATAAATTCCTCAGGTTGGTCTTGAGGATTTCTCATGGTCTGCATTATGGACAGGAGTGGGGTAGTTTGGAGGATGAGCTTCAGCGAAGTTAGGGAGAATGGAAAAAGCACACGCAAGGACAGACCTTGAGAATTCTGGCCTTCCGGAGCTGAAAGAGGCTGGGCCGTGAAATGGAAAGAACATCAGGAGGCTGTCAGATCTTGTCTTTAATCTTGATTCTGTCTCTTTACTTATCTGGGTGCCTAAGGCAAGTTGCTAAACTTCTCTCAGCCCCAATTTCCTCATTCGTTAAATGGAGATAATAATAATTACACCTACCTTATTGTGTGTATGTGTGTGTGTGTGTGTGTGTGTGTGTGTGCGCGCACGCACGCAAATCAAATAAGAAAATACATTTGAAAATGTGTTTTGGAAACTAGAGCAGGGGTATATATTTTATTTTTTCTGTAGCTCCCCCCAGTGAATACTGAATCAGAATCTCTGGAAGTGGAGTCAGAGAACAAAAATTTTTTAATGCTTCCAGGGTCATTTTGATAGGTTGCCAGTTTTCAAACCTATGCCTCCAAGTCTCTAGACAGAAAAAAAAAAGTAACTTATGAGGTCGTTGGTAGGAAGTAGGAGAAAAGCGATAGAGGCTTCTTGGGGGTTTACAGATGAGAGGGATGAGATGAAGGTCTCCAGTTACCACCTTGTCCTCTCTCTTTCCATGCTCCATGGTACCTCCAGTGTAAAGCCGTCATCATTTTTTTAATGTTTATTTATTTTTGAGAGAGAGAGAGAGAGAGAGAGAGAGAGAGAGAGAGAGAGAGAATGATGGAGTGTGAACAAAGGAGGGGCAGACAGAGAGGGAGACACAGAATCTGAAGCAGACTCTAGTCTCTGAGCTGTCAGCACAGAGCCTGACATGGGACTTGAACTCAGGAACTGTGAGACCGTGAGCTGAGCCGAAGTCAGAAGCTTAACTGACCCAGGCGTTCCCACCTTCATCATTTAATGCTTACTGATCAGATTCCTGGTTTACAGTCTCCCTGTGCTGCTCATCCCTCCATAGTGGATGTGGTTCCCCAGGAGATGGGCTAAGGTGGTGGGGAAGCAGGTCTCTGTGGGACACACCCAGGATCAACATCTGGGGGGGTGAAGGGTGTAGGATGGGGTAGAAGGAGAACCTGGGCTCTGGCACAGTTGCAACAAAGGCCTCAGTGGACCCCATGTGGAGCTCAGGATCTGGGGAGGTCCTGCAGACATAACCACCATGGGGGCAATGGTACCAGGCCCTGGGGAGGGGTGTGGCCTGGAGTGAAGCAATTCCCAAGGGTTGACTGTGTGCTCTCCAGGTCCAGCACTCTCAGCAGCTAGGGAATTAGTGCTCAGTTCTACAAGGGTGTGAGCAACACAGCACAGGCTTCATTCAGTGCAGCCTTACTGCCACCTGAGGCTCCAGTGTGAGTCCACCATTCCCCAACCATCCACCAAAGAGACTGGCATTCCGAGTCCAGCAGCCTACACCTGAGCTACACTTCTAGCCTGCTTTCCTACTACTTTCTTATATGTTCCTTTTGGTCCAGCCTAACTGGACAGCTGGCCTTTTCCCATGACTAACCTCTACTTTTCCCTGCATCTTGGGTCAACTGGCCCTCACCCCATCTCTCTTTACTCTCTCACCATCCTTCGAGATATAGCAATGGACAATTTAAAATTTATTGCCTATATACAACATCTTCTTTTCTTTTGGTTACAACATATGCTCCCTCCCAACTCCCACGTCTCTCCCTCTCTCTCCGTCTCTTTCTCTCTTTCTCTCTTTTCTAGTCTCTCTCTCTCTATCTTCCTCTCTCTCTTCCTCTCTTTCCCTTCATCATCATATCATCATCTCTCTCTCTCTCTCTCTCTCTCTCTCTCTCTCTCTCTCTCTCTCCCGCTGTCTCTCTCTCTCTCTCTCACACACACACACACAAACACACACACACTTCTGTTTTGTACATGGAGTATCTTGGCCAGAGGTGATAGCATACAATGAGGGTCTAACCAGTTGTGAAAAGAACAGAAGATGTATTTACTTAATATAAACACTTCTAAATTACTCACTAAGTCAAAACCTGCAAAAACAATCAAAGATTGTGGATACAGAAGTTAGATCTTTTAGCTTGATTTTCAATAAGCTTCAAGCACCCAATTTTTAATAGGCCTCTAGCCCAAGAATGATAAGTCAAAAGTTTTCATGGTTTCAACTATTCTAAAAAAGAGAAGACAACCAGACCATGACAAGAACACCAAACTTAGAGCAGGGAACTGAAGTCAGGTTTGTGTATTCTTTCAATTTGAAAAATTATGCCATTGAGCAAGTTGACTTCTTCCTCTGGATTTATATTTGACCATTTCTAAGAGGACTAATGTCCCTGTCTATGATGGTAAGAAAAGAAAAGAGTAAATGAAAGTCCATTGGCGTTTCTTCCCATTCTCCTGCCCCCTTACGTTTCAGGATACAGGTGGTCTTTTAAATGTACTTCTTCATTTAATCTACTAAATACAAGATCTAACAGCAGTCCAATAATTACCATGATTTTGAAGTAGCAATGAGCATAAACAATATTTTGGTATCTGCAACAATAGTCGTGTGATATAAATATATTTGTGATATCTATTAGTGACAAGTCACAGGCCCTGCTAAAAGGACTGTGTTTGATAATTATATTTGTAGCTCAAGGAAACATTTTTGTTAGAAATCACTGAAAATGAAGAGGAAATGTTTTTCTCTCACATTCACTGATCTGCTAAACCCCAGTGGAGAGCCCCTGAGTTAGTCCAATCTCCTCACTTTATTTATTTATTTTAAAAAATATAATTTATGGTCAGATTGGCTAACATACAATGTGTACAGTGTGCTCTTGGTTGTTGGGTAGAATCCCATGGTTCATCGCTTACATACAACACTCAGTGCTCATCCCAACAAGTGCCCTCCTCAGTGCCCATCACACATTTTGTCTCTCCCCCACACTCCATCCACCCTCAGTTTGTTCTCTGTATTTAAGAGTCTTTCATTGTTTGCCTCCTTCCCTCTTTGTAACTATTTTTTCCCCTTCCCTTCCCTCATGGTCTTCTTTTAAGTTTCTCAAGATGCACATATGAGTGAAAACATATGATCTCTGTCCTCTGACTGACTTATTTTATTCAGCATAATACCTTCCAGTTCCATCCACATTACTGCAAATGGCAGGATTTCATTCTTTCTCATCACCAAGTTGTACTCCATTGTATGTACAAACCACATCTCCTTTTCCATTCATCAGTTGATGGACATTTAGGCTTTTCCCACAATTTGGCTGTTGTTGAAAGTGCAGCTATAAACATTGGGGTACATGTGTCGCTATGCATTAGCACACCTGTATCCCTTGGATAAATTTTATTGAGCTCTTTACACTTTCTCAAGTGAGCCATGTTCTCTTGCTCCCAAGCCATGAGCACTGTCCTTTCCCAAGGTACTTTCTCTTGCATTGATCCACCCCTATGAAACCTATAAATGTCAACTGGTATGTTAGTTTCCCTAAGAAACATCCCTTGACCACATGGATTAGGTTGGAAGTCCCTACCAGGCACTCTCATAGCATTCTGTTCTGTCAAAGAATACATCTCACTTTACATATTTGCTCATTTTACATCATCTCTATCCTCACTGTCCAGACTATCATTTCTGTAAGAGCAAGAACACATGGTAGAAACTGAAAAATTAACACCTGGATGGATTAATTGATGAACAAATGTGACATAAACCAACAAAGAAACAGTGCAGGACTGATGATCATTTGCTTCTGCTCCCAATTTTTAATTCAGATATTTATTTATCTCTTTTCCACTGTGAGACAGATGTTCACATTGAACCCATGAATTGTCAGTGTGAAAGGTCATTAACTCCACCAGGGGGAAAATGATGCTGACTGCAGTTTTAACCTCCTTTGACTTTCCAAGAACTGCTTTGAGTACATTTTGTTTTCGAAGATCAGCCTCGCTCCTGCTTCCAAAAGCCTGTCCCAGCCTGTCCAGCTCGTTCCTGGCCCTGGTTGTGAGGCGGGGGGTGGGGGGGGGGAGGATATTGAGTCCTGCAGTTTCTGAGCCAGTTCTAGCAGAAAAGCAGAACTTGGAGGAAGCCAGATTTGATATTCTTGGCCTCTGGATGCTCCCTGATTATTATTTTTTAATATCCTGAGAACAGATTAGGATGAGGCAGATTAGGGAAAGTCACGAGATATGTCATAACTGAGCTCCTCTCTGCTGCAGGCACTCCCTTGAGGAAGGAATCTGGACATATCATGCAGGATAACTGGGTACTTAGGTCTGTTGAGTGGAGGACTTAACTTAAATGTTGTCCAGCTATCAGTTTTCCTTTTCCCCCGACTTGACTTATTCATGGAAAGTGGGCTAGGTGACACATGTAAGAAAAACCTGGTCACTGAAAGTAATGTTACCTTGTCATTTCTCTTTCTAATAAATACATTAGTTTCCTTCATATATGTACTTGTGTCTTCACATACGTTCAGTAATCATAAAGGATCCTGCCTTCCCCTCAACTGAAGTACTGTGAACTCTTGAAATTGCAAATCCAAGCTTTGTGTTTGGAGTACTAGAAGTTGAGGTCCCCATTGTGTCAATTCCTTACACAGGGCATTAAAAAATTCTCTCTCTTGTACTCACAAGCCTTTGGTGAGTGTTTCACATGATGACAGAAATGAAAAGGCCTGACACAGCTGCTAACACAAAGTGGGTTCTCAGTTAAAGCTCATCCATCCAATTGCTACCGTGGGTAACCAGGGACTGGCCCAGTTGATGTCTGTTGTCTAGAATAATTATAAACAGTGTGTCCACTTTCCTCTATTAAGTGTCCAGTTTTCTCTAATAAGTGTCCCACTTGGGTGATAAGTTTTATGGCCATCCTACTTATGACTCAGGATGCAACATGATTCATTTTTTTAATTGTTCACTAGAGGGTTCCTCTGAAGCAATGACATTTATTATAGACACACTTCCCCAAAAGTGCTCAGCTGCCCCTCATTGTTCTGTTCTTCTATATTTCCTTTTGTAAGCCAAAGGCATACTTTCCCTTCATTTATACTTGGAGGAACACCTTTGAGATCAGAAAGAAGTAACAGAGAAACCATTCTACCCTGGATCTACTGGCAGGATCCAACTTTCATTTTTTCCCACATTTCATTCTAAGGAAGTCACTTAGATCCATTCAGGCAAAGCCTAGAACATTTCAGAATGCTCTGGGGTAATAGATGTGTGGCCAAGAAGGAAAGGTATGACAAAAGATAGGTTCTTGAAGAATCAACATGGCATTTTTCTACCACATGTCAGGCATGAATGATGAACCAGTAAGTGCTAATGGGAGCAATCTCTAACTTAGGGAACAAGAGTGATATCTGTATCAGTCCACAATGATCAGCAACATATAGAAAATGCCCTCTACATCTATCTACCTGATGGTGCTAGCCTTCTCAAGAAGAGTTTTGGTAGCAGACCATGTCTTCACTATTTGAATGAAGTCAAGGAACCATTAGGCTGAGCAGGAGGACCAAATGACATATTTTGATGAGGAAGATGGGGATTATAATCAGTAGAGCATCATTCTAGAATATATCTAGCTAATCCCAGTATTAGTCTTCTACACAGTGCTTTCCATACAACTCTATGTCCCATTGCTATGTGCACACATGCTTCCATTGGGTTCAATGCCTTCCTTTCTCATCATTTTTTATTTGAGCTCAGTTTCATGAGTCTCTTAACCCAGTTTACGGATTACAGTGCTTAGTCTCTTTTTCAATGAGCCATTCTGCACAAAATCCGGTCAGCACACCTCGAAGACACTGCCATCCTTCACTTCTGGGCTAGCGCGCTGGAATTGGAACTCACATCGTCCTGCCCATCCTGAGTTCCTCTTCCTCTGACGCCTCCAGAAGGTGGAGCCAATCTACCTGAATCTCCATTTATTTCTCCAAATGAGCTAAAGACACCCAAGCCAACTGTTCCCCAAGATTAAAAATATTAATGATAATAATGATTTAAAAAGCCAACGGCATATCTGCAAAGAGCAGACCCTGTGCACGATGTGATATGTTTTCTAAGCAAATGTGGAGGGAAAAAAGGGAGGGAGAATAAAGCAGAAACCAAGAATAACATCCGATTCGGTGCCTCCAGCCCGTTCCAGGTCTTGACAAACAGGAGGCTGTATCCAGGCTAGTTTCTGGGAAATAGAGTGGATCTGTGTGTTTGCCGGTAGGTGCAGTAGGAGGCATCTGCCTGCCAGTGCAGCAATGAGCAACATGTTGCCGTTGGATCGCCTGGACTTAATGTGCAGCTGCACTCTCACCAAGTGGGGAACTAATTACTGCAGAAAGACACAAATTGCAGGTTGGATGACTTCATGTGGAAACTATGAGTAAGGAGTTAAGGTGCACAGGCTGGTAAAACAGACAGAGAACCAGGCTCCTGTCCAAAGGGCTGCAGGTTGAGCCTCTGCCATTGGAAAGAGGCTCCAGAATTGAACACATAGCCAGGAAATGATTAAAGGGAAAGAAGAAAAAGAAAACACGCCCCCCCCACAAGGTGCACAGTGCCTATGGTCTCATGGCAAGTGTCAGAAAACGGCCATCACGCACTTTTTCCTATAATCTTCATTACTCTGAAAGGGTCAAGTTTCCCTCTGAACAGGAGTGAAATTGTTCTTTGTTGGATGACTACTTTCAATATTTATACGTACCAACAAGAAAGGTGATTACTATAACTTTGATAATCTGTTTGGAGATTTCTTAATCCTCACTAGTTGAAGGTTTTTCGCCTTGTCCTATGGATACTTATAATTCAGCGGCTAAAGTTCAAAAATTACCGCATCTCAAATACCAGACTATGCTTTGTTACCAGCATACTGTGACTTATGGGAAGTCAATTAACATCTCAGAAGCGAAGTCTCCCAAATTACAGGATGATAAGACTGTTCCTACCAATCTTGAGAACTCAGTATTCTGTATTTCCAAATGTATTTTCAAATGCAAACTAGGGTTATATCTTAAGAATGACAAAGACAGGTCCACAACTGATTTAATCATTAAATTAAAAGGTTCACTTTTATAGAATTTTTTAAAAAGATTTCTAAAATTTAAAATATTTTTGAAAGCAAGTCTTTCTTTACCAGAAAAACAATGCTCCCAGAGCACTTCTTTCAACTCGCATTCCGTTTTGCAGGCTCTTTGAAAATTACAAAAAGAAGTTAAATTTCAGTTGTGGGATAAACACGTTGACTCTATCTGGAAGGGTAAGTGTCTGTTTCCATTAAGCGATCCCAATTCAAAGGCCTCATCTGAGCCCTAAGCCATCATTCTCTACTTGGAAGGCAGAGGAATAAATTCTGACAAGGACGGAAACTCAAGAGGTTGGCAACTCACGAAGATTCTTTATTTTCAAAAAACTGTGGTGAGAATTGTATTGGCAAAAAACAACACTGCCCATGTGTGCGTGCATGCGTGTGCATGCAAGTGTTTTTCCATTTTAGGATAACAGTAAATAACAGTGATGTGAACAGCAAATAATAGCGATACAAAATTTTTATTTTCTGAACACAGCTCCAGAAAAGCATGGCTGGTTTCAAAGAAAGGGGCACAAGGAAAATTAAAAGGAAAAAAAAGAAAAGTATATATAGTTTAGGTTTAGTTCTTGGCTTTAGCGACTGTAGATTTCATCGGTTGCCTTTCCACCATTTCACCCTTCCCTCCTGTCTAATGGAACCCTGCTGTGGGACAGGAATTATGCCCTTCTCCACAAAGCCATATGTTTCACATCACAAGCATGGTGATCCCATTGCCTTGCCAGTGATTGGTTTTGAGTGGGCATGTGTCCCCACATTTAGTTAGACACTGATATATGAAAGGAAGTCTTCTGGGAAGTTTGTGGAAATGATTGCTTCACTTATTTCATGATGTAGCCTTTTGTTCTGCTGGAAGACGTCATGACTGAAACGAGACAGCCTTCTCCTGATCTGAGACAAGGTGGGCTGAAGATGGCAGATCGGAGGGTAAACAGACTCCTATGATAAAGCAGAGAGGGTTCTCATGACATTTTGGGCAGCTGGATAGCCAACCCTGGCAGTGCCTTCCCTCTGGATTTCTTCTTGTGTGAGCGAGGAACATTCCAGCAATATAAATCAGCTGAATTGGGGGTTTCTACAAGTTAGCAGCCAATATTATCCTAAATGATTCATTCACCACATACACTTGAAAGCTGATGCTGACTGTGATGGTATAGATATGACACTGAATGATGGGAGGTAAGTGGGCAGAATGGGTGCCAGGTAGAGAAACAGAAAGAAATCATAGTTGAACCACTTGTCAAATAGATCAAATGCATTCTCTGACTTAGGCATCATGCTAGATTCTTGAGTTAGAGACTCAACCTCTGTTCTACAGAAGCCCAACCTCTGTTCTATAGTGCTCCCATAATTTAAGTACATGGCACTGTATTCTGACAAACCATGAAGTATATACATGTGGCCCTGAGTCATAATTTCACCCACAAAAGAACCTCTGCTTCTTTGTGTCCCAAATTGCTTATTTACCATTATGTACTCCCTGCATGTATATTTTTCTCATTACATTTAAAGCAAAAAGGAATGTTTCAGAGCATTGCATCTTGGCTCAGCTAGGACTTGCTAAACGAATTATTGTTTTCCATAAAACACCTGTTACAGACTAGACATAATGTCAGTGGCTTTAGGATATAAATTTTTAAAAAGGCAATCATTGTCTTCAAAAGCCCTAGAGTTTAAAAGAAAGACATGTAAACAGATAGTTACTGTATAAGTCAATTTGTGTTCTACCAATGGCTCAAATGAAGTAGTCATATAGGAGCAGAGTCGGACAAGCCGCTTCGGGTTGGTGCTATCAGGCAAGGCTCCACGAAAGACATGGAATTCGAATTATATCTTAAAAGAACATGTAGGCTTTCAACAAACAATGGGAGTCCAAGCACGAGCACTATAATGGAAAGAACAGAATCATCCCAGGGTGGCAGAAGCAATCTGCAAGACATGTTCACCGATAGGGCTGATCAGATACTGAAATGACCCAGAACTGGGAGGGCATGGCTGAAATATTTTGATGACAGAAACCAGACCCTAAAATATCTTGACAGGGTGGAATGATACATTGAAACTAATATGATGGACATGATTTGGGATAAATGTACCATTTTGCTTTTGATAAGGGGGAAATGTTCACTATCACAGCTGCTTGTGGGAAAAAGACCTCTTGTTTTTGTTGAATGTAAGCTCCATATGAGTCAATGTAGCATTTCCAAAAAAATCTGAAGCACACCTAGGACATATTTCTCTCCAAATATATAGGATGACTTTACCTTTTGGTTCAAAAGCAATCGTAACAGATTATTAGTTTATCCATGGCCACTATAATAAATTGCCACAAATGTAGAGGCTAAGAATGACACACAATTATTACTACTGTTGTTATTATTTACTTTTACAAAAAAATTTTTATATCTCTGGAGGTGAGAACTCTAGTATAGTTCTCACCATACTGAAGTACAGGCGTTAGCAGCCCACAGTGTCCTATGGGGCCCTATGGGAGAACCCACTCCCTATTTGTTCAGGGTATTGGTGGAATTCTGTTTCTTGGGTTTGAAGGACCAATGTCCCTATTCTTTTGCTGGCTGTAAGCTGAGGGCCATCACCAGCTGCTAGAGGCCACTGCATTCTTTGGCTCATGACCACCATTCTACACTTTTAGAACCAGCAATGGTAGGCTGAGTCTTTCTCATGGCATATCTCTCTGACTCTTTCTCCATCACTGGATCTGTGTCTTTACCACCAGGAAAGATTCCCTGATTTTAAGGACTCATGCTATTATATTGGGCCTTCCTGCATAATAATCCAAGATAATCACCTTATCTCAAGGTCTGTAACCTCAGACACACCTGCATTGTCCCTCTGCCACATAAGGTAACATATTCACAATATTGAGGATTAGGGCATGGGCATCTTTAGGGAGTCATTATACCATCCTCTTATCTGAACTATTGTGTTCAGTGCAGATTCCACACTTGATAATCTGGGGTGGATCTATGAAAAAGTGACCACAGTGGTTAAAAAATTCAAAACTGTATCATATGAGGAGTATTGGAAAAAGTTGGGAACATTTCCCTGGAAATTTGGGAGTGAAGGGAAGCTTAATAGCCATTTCACATCATCTTAATGCCTGTCATATAAAATGGACTTATTCTGTGTTGGATAGAATGTAGAACAGAATCAAAGGAAAAAATAAATTTTAACTCAATATAGGGAATGTGACTGCTAGTCTCCAAAAATGGCCCTGATGGGATGAGCCATGCCCCTTGGTATTCATGTCCTTATGTAGCACCTCCTTCCCTGATATTGAATTTGGGCTAGCCTGTAATTTGCATTAATGAGTGGAATGCAGCAGAAGTGACCATGCAGGATTTCTGATCCAGTCATTAGAAAGCCCTGGCAGCCTTCATTTTCACACTTTGTTGAACTTGAGTCTTCATGTCAGAAGTCCAACTACCTACTGCTGAGGACAGATGAAGAGGAGAGGACCCAAGAACAGAGAGAGAGAGAGAGAGAGAGAGAGAGAGAGAATCCTCAGTGTCCCAGTTAAACCTCCCTTTGATTGCAACCTCATGAGAGACCCTAAGCAAGATCAGCAGTACTGCCCAGCTGAGCCAACTCAAATTACCAAGCCACAGAATCACAATCTAAATAAATCATTGCTCTTTAAACCCACTGTTTTTGGGTGATTTTTTTTAATGTATCCAAAGCTAACTGATACACGACTCCCCTCACTGTATGTGCACATGTCCAAGCACATTTTGTATTTTCACCTTACAAACCAGAATTTGTTTTTCTTTGGTTTTGATTGCAAAATAATACCTTTGGCTTTCACAAATCATTTCAACTTCCTGCCAGCATCATGTGTGATTTAATGTGTTGTGTGTAGACATATGCCTATGTATATTTGCTTTCCCTGACCTGGTGATTTCTATGATTACCCAAATAAATGGAACACTCTTAGTCATTTTGCTATCATAATTCATCTGCCTTTAAAAAATTAAAAAAATAAAAATAAATAAGTATATTTCAACTGGAACATAAGTCAGTAATTAAAAACAGATGGTTTAAAGAGTAGGCTTAAAGTAAGTGAAAATACACCAGATAATGAAAAAGAAGCAGAGAAACCAGAAAGCTTCCAATAGACACAGTGTCATCATGGAGATTTCTTGTGACAAACTTGACAGCAAAGATGAGAGCACTTTCCCAATAAGAACAGAAGTAAGTTGGGAATGTGCATCAATCATCAGTCTAAAGAAACACAGACATCCTTGAATCTTGGGTTTTAATATTGTGGCAATATAAGTGAGCCTAAATCAAGGTGTTTTTCCTCTTAAAAAAAACTGCATTAACTATAAGCTCTTTAGTCATACACACACACACACACACACACACACACACACACCATATATTCCTACTAATGGTGTTCCAAGGGTTCCAGTTTCTCCATATCCTCTCTAAAACTTGTTCTCTTTTGTTTTGAAAAAGCCATCCCAAGAAGTGTGAGGATAATCTTACTGTGGGTTTGATTTGCATTTCCCTGATGATTGGCAATGTTGAGTACCTTTTCATATACAGGTTGATCATTTGTATGTCTTCTTTAGAGACATGTCTATTACAAAGATTCCTTGAAAAATTTAAACTAGCACTACCATATGATCCTGTCATCCCACTTCTGGGTATTTTTCCAAAGGAATTGAAATCAGGCTCTCAAAGAGGCACACTCCCATGTTCATTGCTGCATCATTCATAATAACTAAGATAGACATTCATCAACAGATGAATAGATTGAAAAAACTTGGTATGTCTATACAATGGACAGTTATTCCCTCTTTAAAAATAGGAGCACATGTACCCCAATGTTCATAGCAGCAATGTCAACAATAGCCAAAACATGGAAGGAGCCTAAATGTCCATCACCTGACGAATGGATCAAGAAGATGTGGTATATATTCACGATGGAGTACTACATGACAATGAGAGGGAATGACACATGGCCCTTCGTAGGAAAGTGGATGGACCTTGAGGGTGTCATGCTGAGTGAAGTAAGCCAGGCAGAGAAGGACAGAAACCATATGTTTGCACTCATAGGTCTAGCAGGAAAACAAGAGAGACCTAATGGAGAACCAGAGGGAACGGAGGAGGGAGAGAGAGTTGGGGAGAGAGAGGGATGCAGAACTTGAGAGACTATTGAATGCTGAGAATGTACTGAGGGTTGGGGGGGAGGGGGGAGGGGGGAAGACAGGTGGTGGTGATGGTGGAGGGCACTTGAGGGGAAGAGCACTGGGTGTTGTATGGAAAACAATTTGACAATAAAATATTATGGAAAAAAAATAGAAGGTATATATGAGCTGATGGATGTTAATTAAACCCTTCGTGGTAATTGTTTCACAATATATGCAAACCAAACCATCATGCTACATTCCTTAAACTTATATAGTGATGTATATCAATTGTTCCTCAATAAAGCTGGGAAAAAAGTACTAAAAAGAGAAAATCCTGCCATATGCAACAACATACATGAAGCAAGAGGACACTATGCTAAGGGAAATAAGCCAGTCACAGAAAGACAAATGCTACATAATCCTTCTTATCTGAGGTATTTAAAGTAGTTGAATTAATAGAAGCAGAGAGAATAGTGGTTATCAGGGGCTGAGAGTGGGTAGGAGAAATAGGGAATTACTCAATTGGTATAAAGTTTCAGTAATGCAAGAGGAGTAAGTTTCAGGAATCTTTCATGCAACATAGTACATACAATTAAAAATACTGCATTTTATATTTAAAAATTTAGGATACAGAGAAGGACAGAAACCATATGTTTGCACTCATAGGTCTAGCAGGAAAACAAGAGAGACCTAATGGAGAACCAGGGGGAGTGGAGGAGGGAGAGAGAGTTGGGGAGAGAGAGGGATGCAAAATTTGAGAGACTATTGAATGCTGAGAATGAACTGAGAGTTGAAGGAGAAGGGGGAGGGGGGAAAAGAGGTGGTGGTGATGGTGGAGGGCACTTAAGGGGAAGAGCACTGGGTGTTGTATGGAAAACAATTTGACAATAAAATATTATGGAAAAAAATAAATCAAATCAAAGAAAAAAAATAATAAAAAAAATAAGATAAAAATTTAGGATAGTACATCTCAAGTTAACTGTTCTTACCACCAAAAAGGAGGGGACAGGAGGAAACTTTGGAAGGTAATGGATATTTTATTATCTCAGTTATGATGATGGTTTAATGAGTGTATATGTTATGTTCAAACCATTCAAACTGTATACATCAAGGGGCACCCGGGTGGCTCAGTTGGTTAAGTGTTTGACTCTTACATTTGACTCAGGTCATGATCTCATGGTTCCTGAGATTGAGCCCTGTGTAGGACGCTGCACTGACAGTGCAGAGCTTGCTTGTGATACTCCTTCTTCCTTTCCCTCTTTGCCCCTCCCCCATTCTCTCTCGCAAAATACATAAGCATTTTTAAAAAGAAAAAAATAAATTGTATGCATCAAATATGTGCGATTTTTGTATATCAATTACTTTTCAATAAATTTGTTTTAAAAACAGGCAATTCTGAATTACAACCTCCAAAGTCTTAGACATCTGAGGAAAGAGAAGACACAGGAGCAAAACAATATTAAAAACGATTGTTGTTGATGTGATGTTTATTATGTGCTGGGTCCTATGCCAATTACTTTATGCATAGCTCGTCTTAAGCTGACAACAATCTTATAAGTAAGATACTACTATTTTCTTCACTTTACAGATAAGGACATCATTGTGAAAGCAACAACTTTTATTGCTTGTACAATTATACTTTTGTGGGATTTTTACAGAACAGTTTCAGGATCACCTTGGTTAGGAAAGTTCAAACAATAAGACAAATACAGTGCAGTTCTGCACAGCGGTGTGCCAAAATGTGTTTCAGATAAGGTAGATAGGAAACATCTAAATTGAAAAAGTGTCTTTATCAAGTGCCACTATTAAATATTCTTTAAAAAAAAAACCAAACCTCTAACTTCTAGTTCAATGACTGCATAGATTTTAGTTATTTTAGTGTTTCATTGAGTTTTTATGTTGGTTTATTTATAATGAAGATGTGTGCAAACAAAGGAGACAAAATCTGGGGTGTTGGGAAAACAGTGGAGAAATAGCTACAGTAGTAAGAAGAAGACAAAAAAAGACAATTCTTAGCTCTTCAAGCAAGCTGCCATTCAATCTTCAAAGAACATTCTTTAATTATGGGTGCATGTCATCTGCATTTCATGCAGATACGACTTGTGTCAGGCACAGTTATATCCTCTATTTCATTTATTCCTCATGAACACTCTGCAAGGAGTGTAGTATTATTTTTACAAATAAATGCAATGAGCTCAGAGAGGTTAAGTGACACATTCAAGTTCCTGAAGATAGAATGAAGTGGAGATGGCATTATAATTTACACCTTCCTGATCCTGGACAGTTCACCACATCCTTCTACCTGGAACCTAATAAGAGACATCAGTAGTGATGCCAGGAAAACAAAAATGGGCACCAGATTACAGGGCCCCAGAACCCACAGGACCTTCAACCATCGACAGCTGTTGACTTGTAGTTTCCAAGAATAAGGGCAGAGGCTCAGACAGGTTCAGGCTACAGCTCTGCCACCATCTAGCTAAGATATCTGCAACTTCCTAGGCCTCAAGTTCATGATGAGTAAAGTGAAACCTCAAATAAGACAACCTCTTAGAGCTTTAGATTTGAATGAGTGGGTGTGGTAAGACAAGCCATCTTTACCAAATGCCTTTCATCTGCTTACATTGCCATCAGTAAGAAAGAGAAAGAAATGTGGAGGTAAATATTAGAGTCATGTTTTAAACCCCATAAATCCCACCTCTAGGACTTCCAAAGTATCTTGCACAAAGATGTTTATTAAAATGCTTTTTTAAGAATGAAAATTTCAAAACAAATCATTAGTTAATGAATTTCCTTTAGTCAGACATTTTGGATATATTCATTTGATAGAACATTATGTAACACATAGAACACTTCTTATGGGAATGCCCAAGCTGTGTTTCTAAGTGAAAAATGTATAATTATTATATGTGAGAAATGAGGACAACTAAATAAAAGTTCACATACCAAAATAAATAGAAGGCCCATGAGCAATGCCCCCCTCAAAGGTAGGAGTTATTATCACTTTAATATATTTTGATCTTTTTCCTTCTACTTTTCTAGATGTCGCCTGAGATGCATCAGCTCCCATCTAGTCACTCAGGAGATAATTGGAAGTGCTGCAAAGTCTCAGGTGTGCTCACAATCCTGTCTTCCAGGTACTGTGGACAAAAAAGAGCTCACCATGTTCTCCACTCCCAGCCTTTGGTCGATGTTTGCTATCCATGAGGCCAATTGGTCACTTCTATTCACGGTTGCTCTCCTTTATAAAACAAATGATTGAACTGATATTCTCCAAACTATAATCTGTAAAAGAGCAGGGCTGAATTTCCTAAAGTATAAACATGTCCTTTCTTCACCTTTGCTGGCTGATTCTCCCTCTAGATTCCAGACCAAGGCCCTGCCGCTTAGGCAAAGGGAACAACAGGTGAGAGAGACAACAGTATCACCCACCCCATGAGCCAATGTAACCACACAACAAGTTGAATTCATTATGCAATGTCGCCAACATGCCAGGAGTGGTTTACTCTCCAGAAATTCTGGGTAGTCTCTTTTATGGCCTTCAGCTGTCTCTTAGACCCTAGCTACTCAAAGGGTAGAGTGTAGACTAGTAGCTTCATCATGACTTGGGAACTTGTTGGAAATGCAGAAGTTCAGGCCTTTCCCTAGACCTACTGAATCAGAAGCTACTGGTGATTTCTATGTACCTTGATATTTGAGAAGCACTGTTTTATTTATTTTTGTAAATTTTTTTAATGTTTTTAATTTATTTTTGAGAGACAGAGAGCATGAGCAGGGGAGGGTCAGAGAGAGAGGGAGACACAGAATCTGAAGACAGGCTCCAGGCTCTGAGCTGTCAGCACAGAGCCCAATGCAAGGCTTGAACCCACGAACCGTGAGATCATGAACTAAGCAGAAGCTGGATGCTTAACTGACTGAGCCACCCAGGCGCCCCTAGATGCACTGTTTTAAACCATGTTCCTCTAAAGTCTTTCCCCTGAATTTTGGGGCACACCTCTCAAACAAGATTCAAGACAGATTATCTCTCCATTCTACTTGAAGTCTAAAGTATATATTATCCTGATTCAATACCGGTTCTATTTTTACATTGATTGATAACTCAGCTTCTTTGTAAGTAGTAAAGAGAGCTCTGGATGCATACTGACAGATGGCTGTGTACTAGGAGAGTGGCCTTGGACAACTTAACCTCTCCCAGCTTCATCTTTAGAAGTGAGAAAAAAACAGAGATAACTTGAAAATATGAGGCAATGGAATTTAATTTTTCTTTCTTTTTTTATTAGAGAGAGAGCATGAGTGGAGGAGAGGGGGAGAGGGAGAAAGAGAAAGAATCATAAGCAGGCTCTATACTCAGCACAGAGTCTGACTCAGGGCTTGATCTCGTGACCCTGTGATCATGATCTGAGCTAAAATCAAGAGTCTGATGCTCAACTAACTGAGCCACCCAGGTGTCCCAGAATTTTATCATTCTTCCATTCCCAATATAAAACTCCAATAAGGAATTGTCATTATTTCATAAATTAAAGCACCACGTGGTTGACAGTTCAATTACTATCACAACTACAATCTGTTAATAGGAACATGATGGATGGACATCAGCTCCTGAGTATACTTTAGCCATGTACCTTCATCTACCAATCTACCAACCATTCCGATTGCTGTGTTTGCACAGCTTCAGTTGTGCCCTTAGCACTTGAAAAGAATGTGGATAAAGAAAAGAAAATGATAAGTGGGGCACCTGGGTGGTTCAGTCAGTTAAGGATCCAACTCTTGATTTCGGCCCAGGTCGTGATCTCATGACCCCACGTTGGGCTCTGCACTGACAGCATGGAGCCCACTTGGGATTTTCTCTCTCTGTCTTTCTGCCCCTTCCCCATTCACACTGTCTCTCTCAAAATAAATAAATAAACACTAAAAAAAATAAGAAAAGAAAAGAAAATTAGAGGTGCCACCTCAAAGGCTGAGCTGAATTTCTGTCTTGCTCTCCTACTCTGTACCAAACTCTGTCTTTCCCATCTTGGGAACATGTAATAGAAATTGCCACTTCCTTCAGGGTAGATTGATTTATAGAACTACAGATTCTGTACTGTATTCTCCACGCTTACTTCAAGAACCAATTTTACTCTCCTGTGGACCATATATTCACACATGGTAGGAGTAGGAGTGAGGAAGAATCTGGCAGTAGAGGTTCTCTGAGATCTTAGGTCAAAGATTTCTGAATAATATGGAGAGGTAATGGCATTGATCATGCTTCCAAATATTGAGCTTTGGTTTCATGTTCTGCTCTGCACCTTCTGCATTTGAATTTTAGATTCTGAATTAACTGGACATATAAGATTTTACATTTGTATTTAACCCTTCCAACTCTTTCTTGAGGCTGAATATGGTTACTAATTCTCATTTAATGGGAGCCAAATATGTTACAATGAAAGAGAAAAAAAAGGTTCTTTCTAAGAGCAAGTTTAAGAGGGGCAAATGAGAAACAGACACATACATACACAGCGACATATACTCATGTGTATGCAACACATATACACATACCCCAACACACACACACACACACACACACACACACACACACACACACACTGTCAGCCCTAACTTTTGTGGGGAACAGTTACCTTTAGTGCTATGGTTCTCCTCTCTCTGCCTTCATAGCCTACCTCATCTTCTACTAATCTGCTTACAGAAGCTGCTTTATGAGGAGCACCTAAGTGGCTCAATTGTTTAAGCATCTGACTCTTGATTTTGGCTGAGGTCATGATCTCATGGTCTGTGGGTTTGAGCTCCATGTTGGGCTCTGTGCTGACAGTGTGGAGTCTGTTGAGATTCTCTTTCCCTGTCTCTCTGCCCTTCCCTCCCTCTCTCTCTCTCAAAAATAAATAAGCTTAAAAAAAAGAAATTTCTATATGATGAGTAAGAATAATTCCAGAGATAACGAACTTTATGGAGCAATTCACTGGCAATCAGCACTCTTTCCCACTAGTCTTATGAGATCATTTCTTTTGGGTCCTTTAGTAAAGATAACTATCCCAATGAAGCAGTCACCAAGCTTAGATTACTCTAGAAAGAATAAAAGGATGATAAATAACAAATTTTGAGCAGTTATTCAGTGCTAATCATTGTATATGTCCTATCTTCTTTAATCACAACTACCTTGAGTAGTTGATACTATTATTCTTATTTTACAAATGAAGAAGAACTCAGGGTCTCACACACAGCACAATAGATTCAAATCAAGGGTTTCTATGGTGGATCCATGGGCTGTCTCCTCTGTTTAGGCACTGCTTCAAGGGCATGTCCAAATACAACAGCCTCTGATTCCAAAGAAGAATGCTTAGACTGGTCAGGGACCCACCTCATAGGAAACTTTGTAAAATTCTTTCTTGCTTCCTTGAGAAAACCATAGCTATGAAGGCCTTGAGTCATTTTGTATGTTTAGCATGAGTTTTAGGTGGATATAATACTTTTCCATGCATGTAGGACACAAAGAAAAGAACCTAGAGTATAGCACCCACCTTGGAAATTTGTTCTTTATGCTGTTGGTCAAAGGATGTGGCCTTGTATCATTTGAATAAGAATGTGGAGCCAAGACACAGCTCTTTATGCTAATGCTGAGGTTTGTCCCATTGTCTTCTACTCTCTCTTCAGGGTGATGAATAAAAATGGTGTAGCTAAGAAAAGAACAGAGACATCAATACAAATTTTACCATTGTAAGAAGCATAGAACGGTAGATAGAAGCATAGAATGATAATCCTTTATCCACTGGGTTTGTAAGCAAAGGGTGAGAATTTGGAAAAGAAATAGCAAGGGCACCTGAGTGGTTCAGTCGGTTGAAAGTCCAACTTCAGCTCGAGTTATGATCTCATGGTTTATGAGTTTAAGCTCCACATTGGGCTCTGTGTTGAAGGTGTGGAGCCTGGAGCCTGCTCTGGATTCTGTGTCTCTTTCTCTCTCTGCCCCTCCCCCACTCACGATCTCTGTCTGTCCCAAAAATAAATGAACACTAAAAAAAGAAAAGAAATAGCAGTAACTGCACTCTAGGGGTTATCAAGAAGAAAGGGTGAAGGGACCTACAACATGTGAGAAGAGAATTAAGTAAGAATAAGGAACTTGGCCATGAACCCACTATGCCACAACACGGCTAAGCAGTCTTAATAAGTCATCTTCCCTCTCTGGGCCTCAGTTCTCACATGGAAAATGAGGTGGGGGAGAGGGGGTTGAGGATCTCTAAGATCTTTCCCTGCTCAAAAACTTTGTGTTCTGTTGCTGTGCAGCAAGGGGTAGTTAAACACTGGCTTCTCCCCAGAAAAGCCTTTGGGTATTTTGCTCATTAAAAGGATTAGCTGTCCATTTGCAGGGATGTCTCTCCAATGAGGTAGGGACAGAATGACCCAACACAGTTTTAGTTTTGATTTGCTTTATGAAGTACGCATCCAATTCCCTGGCAAGTTAAGCAAACACGTCTTCTCATGTGTTTTAGGAATCAAGGCATTTGGCTGAGACAAAGAGCAAATGCCTCTTATTAATCTGTGACAAATCCATATGGAGAAAAACATGGTTTCTCCTCTCCCATATGGCACAGCTGAGGAAGGCTGGCTTTTCTGGCCTTGAAATGGTTTCATGAACCAGGTGGGTGGTTTATTTCACAGGCTAGTGGCAATCCAGTGTGTTCTCTCCCACGGAGATGAAGAGGGGAGAGGATTCTTCCCTATAACCTAGGACTGTCAGCAACGTTTGTGACATGGGCCATTGGCTCTTCTGTCAAGACAAAGAATGGATAAAGTACTATGAAGAAGAAGAGAAGAAAATCTCAAACTACCTTGAGTCCTGGACCTGAACTTTCCTTGAACCTGAAGATTTTTGAAGTTTTGGCCTAAAAAGGGTAGATCAGCTTCTTAGCCTAGAAAACCCTCAAGCCCCTTCCCACTCAATTCCAACCTAGTAAGTGTGATGAGGTCTTTGGGGGAGAGAAGGAGCAGGGGGGAAGGCAGCTCTGTGACCTAGCTTTAAACTGTGGGTCCGAGGGATTACCACTCAATGGCTTCTAGAGTTAACCTCATTTTGGCAGCATGGGGTGGATGAGTTGTTTCCTGTCTCTGATGGTTAAGGTACAGAATAAAAGGATAGAGAAGATTGCGCTGACTAAATATGAAACATACTCAAAAGAACAGAAGCAGGAAAAGTCCAAATCAATCAGTACCTTAAAAATAATTCTACTTCTTTAAAAGAGCAGGAAATTATGCTGGAAAGAAACAGAAGTCATCTCTTCCAGCCTCTAGTTTAAGCCAGTATGAGCTAGAGAGGGATGGTGACTTTCACTGTCTCTGTAATTTGTGGTACCAAAATTAAACTCTTTCATTTCATGAATAATCTTTTCAAGTTAACTTTCTGACTCTTCTTTTTGTTGTGCTGTGGATGAGTAACTGCTTTAATATGTATTAGTTAACTGATACATAATATGTGTTAATATACCTGTCATATTCCACATAACTAGAACCAAGTAAATATGCATAATTTTCTCTAATATGTAAGTTGCCATCATATGCAATTAGGCACTAATAAAAAGTTGGCTTAAACAAAAAGCAGTTAAGGGACAGCTGGTCAGTTTTGGAAGAAAAATACCAAAGATTTTACTACAGTTGAGACTATCAGAACCAGGTAAGTTATGAAAACAAGATTGGACAAACACATACGTGTGTGCACACAAACATACATACATACACATTTTGACTTTCTAGAAATGGTAGTGGCGGATATGAACTTGCAATGTATTGGGAAGTTTCCACATTGAACATTAGAGAAGTTTACCAATGAAAATTATTTAATTGAGTAGTGGAAAGAAGCTGTGTTCTTTTTTGGATATATTTATGGACTCTTCAAATTCTAAAAATGTAAGATTTTTATCAAAGTTCAACTAGTCCAGGAGAGAAATTCCCCTGTAAATTTCCACAGAATTAGCTCACACTTGCTAGACTGTTTCAAGAGATGGTAACATTCCCCAGACATGTTCTGGTTCATACAATTGCATTCATTTAAAAAATTCTTCCTTATATTAAACCAATATCTATAATGGTTCCTTTCACTCCACTTGAACTATCCATAATAGCGGATTTGTTCACATGACAAATCTCCAAAGTTTTTAGGTTCAACTTGTTATATCCATAATTCTTCTCTCAATTTTGGATTAAGCATATGAAATGAATAAGTAAATGTAAGAGTAAATGGAAAAACTAACAGGCATTGTCAGGTTGGTGAAGGGATTTCAGTCAATGTTTACTGATCATGTAATATGTGTCCACAGTGTGCTAAGTTCTCTAGGTCCCTTTAAAAGTCCAACACCCTGAATTAATCTCCACATTCCAAAAGGCTCTTCTAAGATCAGAGTAGAGCGGGTCTACCATTACTTACTACTCTTTGCAGGAGGAGGGTAGTATTACTGAGACAAAGACGGCAGATGATATATGTTAATTTCACAGTGGCCTCAGATAGTGATTCTCATGGCACAGGGATGGCTCAGATGGTTAAGCGTCCAACTCTTGGTTTCAGATCAGGCCATGTTATCATGATTTTGTAAGTTCAAGTCCTGCGTCAGGCTCTATGCTGGCAGCGTGGAGGCTGCTTGGGATTCTCTGTCTCCTTCTGTCTCTGCCCTTCCCCTCATGCTGTCTCTGTCTCTCTCAAAATAAATAAATAAACTTTAAAAAACGAAATAAAAACCTGTGATTCTACAAATAGCTCTAATTCTATAAAGGAGCTTTAAAGTCTTGGTTTGAAAGCCACAAGAGGGCACTAGACTACTACATGGACCTAGCTCTACTTCTCACCCAAAGCACAAAGCAAGGGTCAGTATTGACATTACATTGACTGACAATAGTAAACGGCCACATGAGTTGTATGTCCTGAGCCTATGTCTGAGATATAGGATGTAATCATGGATAATAGACAAAGTTATTGGCTATGAAACATGTATTCAGATGCTAAGCTTGGGTTATGCTAAATACAGTAGAATTCACATGCAATTTGAAAAAAATGAAAAGGAGTAAGGTCTGCTTCCCAAGTTCTAAGAAAAAGTAAGGTGGATCTTTAGGCTCTGAATTCTGAAAACAACATGGGCGACATGATGATTGTCGGGGACAAGCAGCAGGAGTTAGACAGATGGGAGCCTTCTGTATCTACTTTTGGAAAGCCTGACATCTGATGAGGCTCATGTTTGGCCACAAGATTGTCTCTAAACCATGAGATTTATATTGGGCATCACCCAAGGTATTGTCTCCGCTTCTGAAGTGCCCTGTACTTAAGGTTCCAGGAAAACTAGTCTCGGGCTAAAGAAAATACACTGAGGAAACTCACAAATATAAAATGAGTCTACATAATGCCATCACACTTTGAGAGAGACAAAAAAATAATCAGCTAATTAAGGTGTATGTTAGTCTGAGTAACATTAATCGACAGATTGTTGGGTCAATGAGGAAGTGTCTATACAATGCCAAAATAGCCAATCAAGTTAATTCAGCCAAATGTGAACTAAAAAAAGGGAAAAATAATCAAACAGTTTGCTTGGAATCATGGAAATTATACCTTAGACTGAAGACTTGAGCTTTTCACTTGTAACAATTAAGTTGAATATTGTGTTGAAAAGGACTTCTTTGGTATCATAACTATGTATAGAATATGCTTATTCATAAAATAACTAGATAGATAAATAGAAAGATAATAGGGGCGCCTGGGTGGCTCAGTCAGTTAAGTGTCCAGCTTTGGCTCAGGTCATGATCTCACAGTTTGTGGGTTCGAGCCCCGCGTCGGGCTCTGTGCTGACAGCTAGCTCAGAGCCTGGAGCCTGCTTCAGATTCTGTGTCTCCCTCTCTCTGACCCTCCCCTGTTCGCACTGTCTCTCTCTGTCTCTCAAAAATAAATAAAGAACATTAAAAAAAAAAGAAAGAAAGATAATAGAAGGAAAGAAAGAAAGAAAGAGAGGGAGGGAGGGAGGGAGGGAGGAAGGAAGAAAGAAAGAAAAACTCAGCTTCTTGATTGGTTAAAGCAGGATTCTTACTGCAATAGAAAAGATAGGAGACGGTCATTTAACTGAGGCAGCCTTTAGTTCCTTGGTGGCAATGAGCACTCCCACAGCAATTAGTCCTTGTGAAAGAAGTCTCTAGTCATTAGAAGTGTTTTTATTTTTCAGACCCAGCTGAAATCAGGACACTCTCCTTCTCTTAACCTCTAGTTAATGTACCTATATTCTGAATTATGGATCCATGACTTTCATTTTTGTACCATGTCAGAACCTTTCTGATTTTGATCCTCTTGCTTCCATTGTCCTTCTAATGTTTGGCCCAGGCATTGCTCTGTGGCTCCCTTCCTCCACTGTGAATCAAATAGAGCCTTTACCTTCTGCTTTCTGACTCCATCCCAACTTTTCTCCTCAGAAATCAGGTTTTCCTGGAAGTGATCTATCTACAACCTTGTCCCCAGTTTTAAGTCTTTTTTAGTGTCAGATATATTGAGTCTGATATCTTGAATAATTGACTTGACTTTGATCAACTTGCTTGCATGACTGCCATCTTTTAAGTGGCTTTTTTTTCCTCATGATTTTGTATTTTGCCAATTTCTGGCCATCAATTTCTGCATATTCTCTGTTTTTTTACTCTTTCATTAGCTTGACACTGCACTTGAATTTCTATCTTAACTCCTTTGGTTCTGTTTTCAGAGCTCTACCTTTCACAGCTGAACCCACCCCAAGCCAATGGTGGCCCTCCTCTTTGCAAGTTCAGACTCCCCTCCCAACTCAGACCTCACCTTCTGGCATGCTCTCCAGCACTACAGGGGAGGTGAGTTGAGAGGAATGTAGCCCAGAACCTTCTCTCCGTATTTTTTTTTCCATATGGCGGGACTTTGAAGTGGCCTCTCTGGCCTGTCTCTCCTCTGTTACCAAACACACACTTTTTAAAATTAGGAAATGAAAATGATAGTTCTACTCCTAGCCAGGAGCTCATCTAATGTGCTCCAGGAAAAGGATGATTAATGGAGCCAAGGCTTCATGCCTGAGCCAGGGGGCGGCAGCTTGTGGGGAATAACTGAGACACGCCAACTCAACCATAGCCTCGGATCAGGTGAACTGAACTGGCGTTGGGCCTACCGGAGGTCTTAAAGTTAGCCAGGAGCTCTGGCAGAAAGGCTGCCCCAGTACGGGCCCGGTGGTCACACACTGCCCAAAGGAACATGGCAATTTTCCGATGTTTTACTTTATATAGAGAACCAACCTAGTCAATCCTGGCCTACAGGAATTTGTTAGTGGCTGGAATATTCAGACTCGTTGTCCAGACCACCTAAATTACACGGATAATGGCAAACGTGTCCGTTTGCAGGATGGCACGTGGACTCATTCCAAAGCACCTTTTGGGTTTGAGGCCCTATGTGCAATAGTCTTTCACCAGAAAAGGGAAAAAAATAAAAGGAAGAAAAAAATGTAGGGAATTTGAATCCTGCTTTGTCAAAAATTTAGGACTGCCAGTAGGAAAATTCTGTATGATCTTGGCTAAGCAGTGGTTTTCTACTTCTCTAAATGTTGAAATTAACCTGAATTCATGAAATACTCAAAATGTACATTCATATGGTTTCATGTCACCTGAGGTGTGGGATGCCAAAGACTTATGGCATAAGCCCTTAGGTCAGTCCAGCTTAATGTCAGCTGGTACCTAGGAGTTCATGGGCATGACCTATCCTGCACTCTATCCAACCCAAATAGTATTTCTTCCATGAGATTGCACCCCGCTCCTCTCTTATTTCCCTGCAGTTCTCTAGTATTTGGTCTGGCTTCCTCTGCTCAACTTGACAAGCCTTCTTTTTATCACTCAAGTTCATTTATTTCTCTTCATTTAAAAAAGTTTTCTTTCCTAGTGGCTTCTGGAAAAATAAATAAGTAAAACAAAAAGGAATTTGCAAAAATAAAACCTACCCTGTACTGTCTACTCTCAAAATCGAGAATTGTAGTTCCTACTCATCACAGGGCAAGTGCGTGGGAGCCCCAGAGAAGTGATACTATGGTTTGAATAGCACCCTAAAAATAAAACCAATCATTTTAAAAGGCATGATCTCATTTGATCCTGACTTGGGGGCTCTTTCCTCTTCAGGAAAATGGATATTATAATGATTAGACCTGGAGAGGTAAAAATCACTCAGCATATAAATGGGAAGATTGGAATCAGACCTGGATTTTGTCTATTCCTTTTTCTCCACCATGTTGAGTCCCAATATGCCCCAGCATCCCTAGAGACAAAAGTCTGGAGGAAGCACAAAGGGACCTCTATTTTCATCATTCAGTTCGAACAAGATGAAGATCAGCAGACAGACAGACACACTGGGAATAATCACTCTGCTCTCTCAACTGAGCCCCCTCCCCCAGCACCTTTATCCCCACTCAGGGTGACCTCGGCAGAACAAGCTCACCCTGTAATGATTACTTCGTCAGCAGGGGCTATGTATTTAGTAGCAGGAAATATAAGCTTTTGTGGCCAGTGTGACGTCACCCACCCACTAAACAGGCCTTTATAATTTGACCACAAAAAGGCTTGAAAGGGACAGACACATACACACAGAGAAAAAGGCGATAAGACTGTCAACAGTTGTGTGTGGAGTGAAAGGAGCATTGTATCTTCCAAATGTTTCCCGAAAGCCTGATGTTTGGTCTGCCGTAGACAAAACATCTGGGTGATATACAGCATTTTCTCTTTGTAGCAAGTGTCCCCACCCATCCATTTGCTCTTCCTTTCTCTGTTCATTCCTCTCTCTCTTTATCCTTCCACTTCCCTTTCCTGCTTCTTCCCTGTTTTGTTCTCCCTTGATCTAAAATACTCCCCTGATCTAAAATACTCAAATGTATATTTAAAAAAATCTTAATTGCTTTCCAATATTTGGGTGTATGACGTGTGCACGCATACACACACCCACATCCACATCCACTTTATTATTCTTTTCCTGGGTACTTCACTGCTAGAGAGCTACAAAAACAAATAAGGGGGGAAGGAGGGTGGGAGAGAGAGAACAGGGAGAGAAACATTTGAAAAGATAGAGCTTATATATTAACATAAGTATTTAAATTTGCTTCCAACCTGTCTTGGTTTTCCAACTAATTTTGTAGAAAAGTAAATAACCTTCCCTTAGAGCTAAATGGCAAAGTTCATTTTAGTGTCATAGGTGCAAGTTGAAGGCAATATCCCACCTGTATATTTTCCTTTTAAAAATTTTTACTGTAGGAGAAAAAATGAAGCATATTAAGCACTAATACCAATGCTCCCACTAATGACAAATAGAGAAAGAAAATAAAGATGGATACAGATGAATAAACAGAAGAGCAGATAAGCTGAGAAAGTAGGGTAGGAAGAATCGTCTACACAATAACCTATACGAACTCGTGTATTCACTTTTCACTAGCTTAAAACTAGGGAGACTGTCAGAGATTGAGAGAGACAGGGAGAGGAAGTCTGAGAGGTGATGGCTGATGTGTCTGACCTCTGAATTAAGACTGATGGGAAAGTATGGCTTCCTCTGGTTTGGGCCGCTGTGGAAATCTCCCTCTGAGGGCTCTGAACTTTCCTGAGAGGCACAAGTAGCAGGAAACAGCTGCTTCACTTCCCTGAGTTTTACCCTGTAGGGAGTCTGGGTCCCCTCCCCTCCCCCTTTCTGCAGTGCACAAGCGGGACATTTCCACATGTCCCAATCTTTCTTAAGAGAGGAAGTCTGGAACCATCTATTAGCAAATGATGCACTTTGGTGGCTTCCTTACCCCTTACTCTATTCTTTTTTTTTCCCCCTCCAACTGATCATTATTATTCCTTCCTCAACCCAGCTTTTTTGCTCTGTACAAATAATGTTCTTCTCCCAAGATAAAGGACACATGAGAAAACTCTGAGAGGCAAGTGTTTATTTTATTCATCATGATAAATGATGATGGGGTTCTGCCATTTCCCTCCCCATAACGAAAGGGGAAGCAAATGGAATTCCATTTTGGAAAGGCATAAAAAACAGATCAAGTATGTATCACATAAGGATAGCAGCCCTCAAATAGTCTCCCAGTCACAGTGGCCGTGCAATTAGCAGCTCCTGAAAGGTCCCCTCGTCTACTGTTGAAAAATGACAGCCAAAAAAAATCTACATAACTGCAAAAAGAAGTCAAAAATTTTTATTAATAAAAAAGAAATTGTGAAATTTAAGCAATTTTCACCACCCTTTCAGAGACTTCTGAGGGTTGCCACATCTATTTCTCTTCTCCAAACAGCAACATTCAGCAGCATTTCTAACACTAGAATCTCCTCCCCAGTGCCTCCTTCTTTTGTTCAAGTAAGAAGAATCCTGGGGTAGAAAAGGAAAAAAGGCAGAGTAGACCCAAAATTAGTTAAAATGGTATTTTTTATTATTATTTTCACAGGAAGTTCTCTATGATACCAAATACTGGTCAATTTAGAAGTATATTTTGTTTTATAGGGAAAGACTGGGTGGTACAATAGAAATATAAGTAATCTGAGTCAATAAATCTTACTGAGTCATTGGGAAAATTGGCAGTATAATCATGAGACCTCAGTGAGTCACCCCCTTTCTCTAGACAGTTTAATCTGTACAATGGGAGGGTTATGCTAAAATATGTCTGAGGTTACTCCTATCCATGTTTTGTAACATATGTGACTGAACAGAGATGATAATTTCATTTAAATTGATCTTAGAAACCAAAAAGAAAATTAGAAACACCCAAGAAAGAAAATAAACAAGAGAATAAAGAAAAAGCAATTCACAAAAGAAATACTACACCCGGTCAGTGAATATATGAACTCAACAAACTCAATCTCATTAAGGATCAAAGAAATACACATTAAAACACAGGCTTTCATGACACTAGCCAAAAGGGAAAAGACAAATTTTCATGATATTTTTATCATGGCATTGCTATTATAGCAGAAAAGGGAACCTAGAAACAACATATGTGCCTTATTATGGCATATCTGTGTATTGGAATACTACTGTCCATTCAAAAATGATTCTATGGATCTATATGCCTTGTCAATGGAAATACAACTATCACGTATTGAGAAAAACAGGAGAAGGTTACAAACCATGTGTAATGCTACCCTACTTAAGGAAACTGTGTGTCATGTGCCTAAGTGCACATTTGCAAAAAAAAAAAAAATCTGAATGGACAATCCTCATAATATTAACAGTGGTTTTCTCAAGGTGTTGAAATCATTCTATAACAGTCTTTTTTATGCTTTTCCATTGTTGGGATATTTTACAGTGAACACGTGCTACTTTTATAATTGAAAAAATTCATCTCCACTTGGGAAAAACACAGAATTAAATAAAATGCTCTAAGTGTGATGCTCATGGAACATTGCAGAGAAAACAAAAGTGAGCCTTATTTGGGCAGTACATAGGAAGGGGCACTACTAACCTGATGTGTTCACCCAGAGCTTCAGAATCTTGGATAAAATGATAGATTATTTCCTTGTAGTTCAGCTATGTGTCTTTGATAAGTTGCTTGCACTTTTTTTCAAAACATTTCTTCAAGAGACAGAAAGAGAGACAGACAGAGAGAGAGGGAGAGAATAAGGGGAGGGACAAAGAAAGAGGGAGACCCAGAATCTGAAGACTTTAATGTGTTTATATTGCAAAGAGACAAATAAGCCAACACTCCACGAAATGCAGCATGACAAAATATTATATGTGCAACAAAAAATATATACTAAAAAGCTAGAGCCATTTACATGATTCTCTCTGTAGGTGAAGGCTTCAGAGAAACTGTGATGCCAGACTAATTTTGAAACAGGAGTTTTCTATGAAGAAGATAATGGAGAAGGACAGTCCAGGTTGAAGAGGAAATGTGCAAAGGCACCGGAATATCGTACCCAGGATGCACACACCAGGCATGCTCACAAGAGGCTGGCAAGGCTGGGGTCAAAACCATATGGTGGGAAATGGAATAAGACAGAGCTAAACATGCAGGGACAGGAGGACATGGGGCAGAGATGTCTTATAAGTCAGGCAGAGAGATGTAAACTCTATCCTGTGGTCCACAGGACACATCTAAGACGTTTGATATGGACTGATCTATGTTGATCTCAAATGTGATCCAGTCACACTTCCCAGTGGAATAGATTCAAAGAGATAAGCCTGGGAGCGAGTAACATTAGGAGGATGTCACTGAGGTTCTACTGAAAGATGATGAGAGTCTGTGAACCAAGAGAGAGGAGAGGGCAGTGACGGTGGCGGTGAGTCACAGTGACAGAACGAATGCGGAAGCAGAGGGGTTCTCTACTCACTTAACCATGGACTGATGGCTAAAACTTGGACAGAAATCCCTTAATATCCCCAGTCTCTGATACTTCAACTGTAAGATGTTAGGGAAGGTATGGGGGATGAACCAAATCAACCTGGAAAGTTTATTTGGCTACAGAACTGGGACCTTAAGGTATGGTGAATAGATAGTCTTGGCTATTCTGCTGAGGTCCAGTATCTAGAAGAGGTGTGTGAGGGAGAGTGAAAGGTGTGGATGGACAGAACTAAGTCTCTTTTTCAGAGGGGGGAAGGGGGTGTGCACAGACAGAAAGCTTCCCTCTCCGGAGAGATGCACTAGCAAGGCAGTATTGGAGTCCTTCGGTGAACTCACTTTCTGTGACCCGAGAAAGGGTCAATGAGGACTGAGATGGTCAGGAAGATGAGTTTAAGAACAAGCTGAGAAAATATGATACCACAGAATATTGGGAAAGAGCAGTCACCAGCAGAAAACTCTGGCACCTAATTCCCAACTAGTAGAAAGGGCCAGCTTGGAAGCAGGCAGAATCCTTCTGTGCTGGGCTCAAAGTGAGCGAGCAAACTGGGGCAGAGAGGTTCTGGGATATGGCGCACGCAGAGAAGGGGTCCTGCCTGGACAGCAGCACTCACACTGGAACACCCCTATATTTTCTCCAGTGTGGCTTACCCACATTCTCCAACCTGCCCCCGGCCAAGCCCAACCTGGCCCATCCCTCCACCTGCCTGACGGTCTGAGCTGGAAATCAGAGGAGAGGCCTCCCCTGCCTGCTCATGTCTGAGCCTTGGGCTATTCATCTGTGATATAAAGATGATCCATGCCCTACCCAGCTCCCAGAGTTTTGGGAAAGGGCAAATGCAGTAATGCAAAAATCACTTCATAATGTTAGAAAATAATCCAGTGTTTGAAGTATGATCCTCTAGTTAACTTGAGCTTTCCAGGCCAAGATACATTGAAATTTAAACCAAAAAAAGATCAGGATATCTGGTTTCAGTTGGCTTCCTTACCAATATTCCTTGGACATTTTAACTGGTACTACTTTATAAGATATAACAAAAACATGAGTAAGTGTTTTATAAATGTATTAAATAAAAGATCTATTGGCTCAGAGAAGGAAACTAGCCCACACCTGAAATTAGCTGCATCCCTACACACCTTGGATTCTGCCATATGGAAAATTCTGGAGACAAATGTGGTGGTACATAGAGCTCTTTACTGAGAAACAGTAAGCAAGGACCCAAGCCTGGCTTCTCTGGGCCCCTCTGAACTTTGATTTCCAAAAGGAGGAGGTTGGTTTGAAAGACCTCTACTATTCCACCTGACTCTGGGTATGCTACATCTTCAGCATTTATTGAGCATCTCCTATATCCTTCAAGCTCTTTGGGACTTATAGGTAAAGGAAGGAGCACTGTGAACAGTTGTATACATTATGGTGTCTACCTCAAGAATCTTAGGGTAGTTGAGGAAGATGTAAATGTGCAGACACATAAACAGAAAATTAGTAATTTCTGTCCTTTCTTGTTCCCATCAAATGTTTGATACCTTTGTACATCATGGCACATACAGTTCAAAAGTAATATGAGGATGGAAGGAACTGGAAGTGGAGGGGGAGGTGGGTTTGCAGATGCATTTGATAGAGGAAGACACTGAAAACTTCTGGGATGAGTGGTGGGTGTGTGGAGCTAGAATGAGACCCTAGTCTCCTGGCTCCTGGTACAGGTAGGCAGGCAATGTGGTGTACTTGAAAGCCCATGGGCTACAAAGGCAGATGAGCCTGTATCAGACTCTTCTCTCTTGTCTGAGTGACTGTGAGTGAGATGAAATCTAATATTTTCATTTCACAGAAGAGTCTGTGGGCTCCGGTGAAGTGGCGGTGAGGATTTTGGAAAGAGACGTTGTGTGTGAAGTCTCTTACATGGTGCCTGACATGCTATAGCTGACACCTGTCAGCTCCTTCTGAAACCTCAGAAGGTAGAGTTAAAGCCTGCGGGGAAGGGTGGCTGTGACACTCCCTGGCATGCTCTGCCCTGCTCTTCTTTCAGTCAGATGTATGTCTTGTGCCTCTTGGCTTCGAGTCCAAAAGTATGTTACTGGTACCTTCAGCAAGCCCAGGGTGGCCTGGAAATTTCTCAACCTGAGGTGGTAATGACACAGCTGACTTGGACGGTGAAGATAGCCAGGGAACGGGGTGTGCAGAGCCTGGCCCTTTGAACAGAAATGTGGCTTGTTTAGGTGTGATTTTAGGCTGTTCGTATGAGGTTTTTCTTGTTTCTTGATGTAAGCCTATATTGCTATAAATATACCTTTTGGAACTGCTTTTGCTGCATCCCAAAGATTTTGTACCATTGTGTTATCATTTTCATTGGTCTCGGTGTATTTTTTTTATTTCTTCTTTGATTTCTTGGTTGACTCATTCATTGTTTATTAGCATGTTGTTTAGCCTCTGTGTATTTGTGTTCTTTCCAGATTTTTTTCCTTATGACTGAGTTCTGGTGTCTCACTGTTGTGGGCAGAAAAGGCACTTGGTAATCATTTAAATCTTCTTAAATTTATTGAGACTTGTTTTTGGCTTAACATACAATCTATCTTGAAAAATGTTGCATGTGCACTTGAAAAGAATGTGTATTTTACTGCCTTTGGATGCAAGGGGATTAAGAGGTACAAAGTTCCAGTTATAAAATAAATGAGTCACAGAGATGAAAAATATAGCTTACGAATATAGTCAGTAATGTTGTCATGACATTGTATGGTGACAGATGGTGGCTACACTTACTACCGTGGACACTGAGTAACATATAGAATTGCCAGACTAAAAGTTTGTACAACTAAATTAGTGTAACATTGTATGTTAATTATACTTCAGTTTTAAGGGTTGAGTCTGGAGAATACATCTCCCTCTTTCGAGATTCAAAACAACCTTGACCTCATTGTTCTGCAGCCATTATCTCCTTTGATACAAAATAAAGAGAAAGGTGAGGGCAGAGTGAGTGTTACTACTTACTTTTTTTTTACATGAAATATTCATCACTCTTTATAAAATAGTCTTTGTGATGACTTTGCCCCATTGTAGGTTAATGTAAGAATTCTGAGTATGTCTAAGGGAGGCTAAGCTAAGCTATAATGTGCAGTAGGTGGGGTATATTAAATGCATTTTTTTCTTTGGATCCATTTTCTTTCTTTTTAGTTTTTATTTGAATACAGTTAATGTACAATGTTATCTGAGCTTCAGATGTACGACATAGTGATTAAACAAGTTTATACATTATGCTGTGCTCACCACAGGGAACAGGTCTGTCCGCATACAACACTATTACAGTATCATTGACTGTGTTCCTTATGCTGTGCCTTTTATCCCCATGACTTACTCATTCCATAACTGGAAGCCTGTATCCCCCCCATCTCTTTCACCCATATTGTCCCACCTCCCTTCAGACAACCATCATTCTGCTCTCTATATTATAGGTCTCATTTTGCTTTTAGTTTGTTTATTTCATTCATTTGTGGGGAGGGGGGTTGGCATGATTTTTAGAGTTCAGGTGTGAGTGAAATCATACTTGTCTTTCTGCATCTGATGCATTTCACTTAGCATAATACTTTCTAGGTCCATCCATGTTGTTACAAATGGCAAGATCTCATCCTTTGTTGTGGTTGTGCAATATTCCATTGTATATGTTGACCACATCTTCCTTATCCATTTGTCTTTTTCAGTAGACATCATGCTGCTTCCACATCTTGGTTATTGTAAATAATGCTGCAGTAAACATGGGGTTGCATATATTTTTTCAAATTAGTGTTTTCATTTTCTTTGGGTATGCTAAATCTCTCAAGAGGGGAAAAAAGACATAACATAGCATAGACAGGTACATTGGAACTGAATCTTGACTATTATTTACTAAAAATATGATTTGGGAGAAACTACTTAACCTCAAGGAGTTTTATTTTATTTTTTAATTTATTATCTTTGGTGATTTTATTTTAATTCCAGTATAGTTAAATACAGTATTATATTAGTTTCAACTGTACAATATAGTGATTCAACAATTCTATAAATTACTCAGTGTTCATCATGATAACTGCACTGTTAATCCCCTTAACTTATTTCCCCCATCCTCTCACCCACCTCCCCTCTGATAACCATTATTTTGTTCTCTAAATTTAAGAGTCTGTTTTTTGGTTTGTCTCTTTTGTTCTTTGTTCATTTGCTTTGTTTCTTAAACTCCACATATGAGTGAAATCATGGTAGTTGTCTTTCTCTGATTGACTTATTCTCTTAACACACTCTCTGGATCCATTCATGTTGTTGCAAATGGCAAGATTCCATTCTTTTTCATACCTGAGTAATATTCCATTCTGTATGGTATACATATATATATATATTTTCTTCTTTATCCATTCATCTATCAATGGACCCTAGGGCTGCTTCCATAATTTGGCTATCGTAAAGAATGCTGCAATAAACATAGGGGTGAATATGTCTTTTCAAATTAGTGTTTTTGTATTCTTTGGGAGAATACCTAGCAGTGGAATTGTTGGATCATATGGTAAATCTATTTTCAATTTTTTGAGGAACCTCCATACTGCTGTCCACAGTGGCTGCAGCAGTTTGCATTCCCACCAGTAGTACACAAGAATCCCTTTGTCTCTATATCCTTGCCAAACCTTGTTGTTTCTTGTGTTTTTTATTTTAGCCATTCTGACAGGCTGTGAGGTGATATGGCACTCTAGGTTTCAATTTGCATTTCCCTGATGATAGTGATATTGAACATCTTTTCATGCATATGTTGGTCATATGGATGTCTTCTTTGGAGAAATGTCTGTTCATGTCTTCTGCCCATTTTTAAATTACATTGTTTTGTTTAGTTTGGTTTTGAGTTGTATAACTTCTTTATATATTTTGGATGCTAACCCTTAATTGAATATGTCACTTGAAAATACCTTCTCTCATTCAGCAGGTTGTCTTTTAGTTTTGTTGATTGTTCCCTTTGCTTTGCAGAAACTTTTTATTTTGGTGCAGTCCCAATAGTTTATTTTTGCTTTTGTTTCCTTGCCTCAGGAGGCATATTTAGAAAAATGTTGCTATGGCCAATGTCAGAGAAATTACTGCCTGTGCTCTCTTGTAAGATTTTTATGGTTTCAGATCTCACATTCAGGTCCTTCATCCGTTTTAAGTTTATTTTTGTGTATGGTGTAAGAAAGTGGTCCAGTTTCATTCTTTTGCATGTAGCTGACTAGTTTTCCCAAAACTATTTGTTGAAGAGACTGTCTTTTTTCCCACTGAATATTCTTGTGTTTTCTATCAAAGATTAATTGACCATATAACATATGGGTTTATATCTGGGTTTTCTGTTATGTTCTATTGATATTTGTGTCTATTTCTGTGTCAGTACTATAATGTTTTTAGTACTACAGTTTTGTAGTGTATCTTGAAATCTGGGATTTTGATACCTCTAGTTTTGTTCTGTTTTGTGTTTTCAGGATTTCTTTGGCTATTAGGGGTCTTTTGTGGTTCCATAAAAATTTTAGGATTATTTGTTCTAGTTCTGTGAAAAATGTTCTTCATGTTTTGATAGAGGTTGCATTAAATCTATAGATTGCTTTGGGCTGTATTAATATTTGTTCTTCCGGTCCATGAGCATGAAATGAAATACCTTTCCATTTTTTTTATCTTCAATTTCCTTCATCAATGTTTTATAGTTTTCAGAGTACAGGTCTTTCACCTCCTCAGTTAAGTCTATTCCTTGGTATTTTGTTATTTTCGGTGAAATTTTAAACAGGGTTGTTTTCTTCATTTCTCTTTCTGCTACTTCATTGTTAGTGTATAGAAATGCAACTGATTCCTGTATGTTGATTTTGTATCATACAATCTTACTGAATTTGTTTATCAGTTCTAGTAGCTTTCTGGGGTCTTTAAGATTTTCTATATATAGTATCTTCTTATCTGAAAGTGAAAGTTTTACTTCTTCCTTAACAATTTGGATGTCTTTTATTTCTTTTTGCTGTCTGATTCCAATACTATGCTGAATAAAAGTGGTGAGAGTAGACATCTTTGTCCTATTTGTGATCTTATGGGAAAAGGTTGATGATGATGTTAGCTATGGGTGTTTCATATGTGGGCTTTATTAAGTTGGAGTATGTTCCCTCTAAGCCTGCTTGTCAAGGGTTTTATTATAAATGGATGTTGTACTTTGTCAAACAGTTTTCAGCACCTATTGAAATGATCATATGGATTTTATCCTTTCTATTGTTGATATGAAGTATCACATTGATTGATTTACAAATACTAAACAACCCTTTCATTCCAGGAATAAATCCCACTTGATCATGGTGAGTGATTTTTTTAATATGCTGTTGGATTTGGCTTGTTAATGCTTTGTTGAGGAGTTTTGTTCATCAGGGATATTGACCTATAGTTCTCTCTCTCTCTCTTTTTTTTTTTTTTTGTAGTGTCTTTATTTGGTATTAGCATCAAGATAATGCTGGTTTCATGGAATGAATTTGAAAGCTCTCCTTCCTCTTTTATTTTTTGTGGTAGTTTGAAAAGAATAGATACTAACTTGTCTTTAAATGCTTGGGAGAACTCATCTGGGAGGCTGTCTGGTCCTGGACATTTTTTGCTGGGAATTTTTTGATTACTGGTTTAATTTCATTGTTTAAAGATTTTTGAGTTTTGTTTTGTTTTTGTTGCTGTTGTTTATTGTTTTGTTTTGGTTCTTTGGAGAGAGAGAGAGCAGGGGAGGGGCAGAGAAAGAGAGCAAGAGAGGGAATCTTAACCAGGCTCCATGCTCAGCAGGGAGCCCAATGCAGGGCATGACCCCACAACTGTGAGATCATGATCAGAGCTGATATCAAGAGTCAGACACTTAACCCCCTGAGTTACACAGGTGCCCCAAGAGTTTTCATTTTTTAATCCACAAAATGGAAATAATAATTCCTGCCTTGAAAGACTAATATGATAACATAAAAAATTAAGTAAATAAAGTTCTTTATGTATCATATGTTTATTAAATATATATATATATATGTATATAATATATTACATGTGTGTGTAGAACATAATAGAGGCTGACAGGGAAGGTTCGTGAATATAGCATGAAGTCTGGGTCTGAAGCTATAAGTAATATAAACAAACTGCAGTTCTCAAACAGAAGAGGGAGGTAGTTGGGGCATCTGGGTGGCTCAGTCCAGTGGAGCATCCGACTTTGGCTCAGGTCATGATCTCACAGTTCATGTATTCAAGCCCCACATCAGGCTCACTGCTGTCAGTGCACAGCCTGCTGTGGATCCTCTCTCTCTCTCTCTCTCTCTCCCTCTCTCTCTCTCTCTCTCTCTCTCTCTCTTCCCCCCGCCAAAAATGAATTTAAAATATTAAAACAAAGAAGAGAGAGGTAATAAAAACAGTTTTAAAAAGTAAATATGAGGGCAGCATGCAGGGTGGATGGAGCAAGGACAAATGGCAGAATGGAGACCAGTAGGAATCTGGTGTAATAAACTAGGTAAATGATGTTAAGAATCATAGGTGCCAGGAAGAATGCAGGAGTGAGGCTTATGTGACAGCTATAAGACAGTTTTCCTTTCCACATCACAGCTGCAAGGCTAGGTGTTTACTGTCTCACCTGGCTTCCCTTCTAGCACTTTGAGTTACCACAACTGACAAGCAGGAGTGGGTAGGGGTGATATCGAGCAAAGTAAGATGGATGTGAGCCTATCAAAGATTTGAGGCAAGGCTGGATCATACTTTTGTTAGAAAAATCACTTATTACTCTTTCTAAAAAAAAAAAAAATACATGGAATGCCTAGAATGTATCAGTCATGTTCAAGGGACTGAGAATATAGGAGTGAATAAAGTGCCTGTCTTTATATAGTTACTTTTAAGCTGAGGAGACTAGAAACAAAATAGTTAAGACAGAATATTTTAGATGGTGATAAGAAATTTAGAGAAAGGTAAAAGAGGGTGAGGAGATAAAGAATGCTAGAAGAGATAAGTCTGATTCTTTTATATGGGCCAATTAATGACCTCACTGATCATGAAAATTTTAAACCGATTCCTGAGATGGTGGATGATACTGCCTTTGAAGATATCTGGGGAAAGATTTCTAGGGGGACAGAAGGACCAGAAGCAACGAGATCAAGGCAAATGGAATGCAGGGACCAAAAAGGAAGGGGGTAGAAGATGTGCTAGGAGAGAGAGGGAGTAAAAGGTTTTTATAAGGATTTTGACTTTACCCTGAGATGGACAGTTATTGGAGAGAACTTATGCAAGATCTAACATGACCTGAATTATGCGTGTGTTTTTAAGTTTTCAAATTATTTTTATTATGAAATAAAACAAAGATTAAAAAAAAACAATGTATGACTACATGAATTTTATGAGATGTCATCCCTGTAACCACCACCCAGGTGAAAAGTAGAACCTTGCCAGTGACCCGCAGCCCCTCTATGTGTGCACCTCAGTCACACCTACCTCCCCCACCAAAGGGACCACAACTGATTTCATAATAATCACATATGTGCTTCTTTATAGCTTTATCACCCAAAAAGCATCCCTGAACATTATGATCTAGATTCTTACTTCATGGTTTTCACAATTCAAGAAGCCTTAAGTCTCTTTTTATTTGTCCTTCCACCTCTTCCTTCCTATTAATTGATCTGCTAAAGTTCCCATGCATTTGACTTATTGTTTCTCTTATTCTTGATGTTGCTGTTTGTGTATTTGTGGTGCTGCTTAGCTTGCTTCTCTGTCCTCGGAGTTTCCTGCAACAGAAACTTGGTTCAGTCTTAATCACCATGAATCATATTATAAAGACCCTTGTCTTGAGAATGGACAGTAAGGGAGAATTGCAGTAATATATTTCTATTTGAAAATCAGTTAGTGTTAAAGATTACTCAAGGAGGGGAGGAGCCAAGATGGCAGAGAGGAAGGGAGCTCTGTAAACTTCATCTGCCCCATCTATCGAACTGAGAAGGACATTACTCTCATCTGCAAAAGCAAAAGGTGAAAATCAGTTAGCTATCAGAAGAATACAAAAATTTACTGACCATTTACAACATTCCAGGCTTTATGCTAAGCTCTTTTTATTTCTTAAGTAGGGTTTACACCCAGTGTGGAGCCCAACGTGGGGCTTGAACTTATGACCCTGAGGTCAAAACCTGAGCTGAGATCAAGAGTCAGACAATCGACTGAGTCACCCAGGTGCCCTTCTAGGCACTTTTAAAATAAGATCTCCATTAAAGCATATAACAAATCAATGAAGAGAGACTACTATTCCAAGTTACAGTTAAGGAAATAGGCTTAAAGGGAATACAACACTTACCCTCAATGGCACAGCTAGTTAGTGGCAAAAAGAAGATCTGATCCCAAAGCTTATTCCCTGACCAATATCCTACACAGCTTCTGATTTTGCTTTGCATTCATATCTTAAATCATCCAGTTCCTTAGAAACCAAAATTGAATGGTTGCTACAGAGGCCTCTAATATAGGGTATCTGTCTAATCATCAGCTAGACATTTCTTCAAAATGCTTTAAGTGTCTTTTTACATGGTGGGTAGGCAAAGAGAAGCCCTTATTCAGGTTAGTTGTTTGCTTGAATCACACATGGGGTTGATGATTGAGCTTGGGCTGGAGACCAGATAGTCTGACCTACCATGTCACAGAAAGAGCTTTAGGTGTAGGTACATAAACACAGGCTGTGTATGCTACAGCTGAGATCCAGCAGTGGGCTGGTGTCCCTCATTAGGAAAAAGGATGGCTGATTGTCTAATACAAATCAGAATACCAGTCAACACTGACTAATATCCTCAGTATAGCTCTCTGAATATAGTTGCCAGACTAGAGATTCTTTAAGTAGAAATAATTCTTGTTTTAATTTTATATTGAATGGATTTGTGTTGGTGATTGGTACACAAGGTTTAAGAAGTTTACAGTTGGCCTCCCTTATCTGAGGTTTTACTTCCCGAGGCTTAATTTATGCACAGTCAACCACTGTTCGGAAGTAGATGATCCTCCTTCTGACATAGGTCAGAAGATCACAGAAGCCTAATGCTATGTCACAATGCCTGTGCCATTCACCAAACTCCATCTCTTCTTGGAGGAGCATCATCTCGCATCATCACAAGGAGGGTGAATACAGAACAGTAAGATATTTTGATAAAGAGAGAGAGGGTGAGAGAGACCACATTCACATAACTTTTATTAACATATATTGTTATAATTGTATTTTATTATTAGTTACTGTTAACTTCTTACTGTGCTTAATTTATGAATTAAACTTTGTTAGAGACATATAATTTTTTAATGTTTGTCAGCACAGAGCCTGACGGGGTGCTCAAACTCATGAACCATGAGATCATGACCTGAACCGAAGTCAGATGCTTAGGCAACTGAGTCACCCAGGCGCCCCATCATAGATATATATGTATAAAAAAAATATATAGTAGGCACAGACCTTCCTTGACTTACTATAATAGGGCTACATTCCAATAAGCTCATCATAAGTTGAAAATGTTAAGTCAAAAATGCATTTAGTACAGCTAACTTCCCAAACATAGCTTAGGTTAGCCTATCTTAAACATGCTCAGAACACTTACATTAGCCTATGGCTGGGCAAAATCATCTAATACAAAGCCTATTTTGTAATAAAGTGTTGAATATCTCATGTAATTGGTTGAATACTGAAAATTAAAACCAGAATAGTTGTCTGGGTACAGAATGGCTGCTTAATGTATCAGTTATTTACCCTCATGCTCATGTGGGTGATTGGGAGCTCCCACTGCCCAGCATCATGAGAGAGTTTGTACTGAATATCACAGCCTGGGAAAAGAACCAAATCCAAAACTCTTAGTACAGTTTCTACTGAAAGCATATGACTTTTGCATGATTGCAAAATCAAAAAAAAAAAAAGGTAAATGGAACAATTATTAGTTGGGCACCTATACGGGGTTTGGTACTATCCACAGTTTCAGGTAGCTACTGGGATTCTTGGGATGTGTCCCTACAGATAATGGGAACTAGCGTAGTTGTGAAATTTTGCTATCATAAAGTTCAAAAAAAAGTGTAAAGCAAAATTAGCATAAAAAATCCTCTGAAAAGTTTCTACATCAGAGACCATGGCACCATAACAGTTACTTTTTTACCCCTAGCTTTAGAATTAAATGTGCATCCAATGTAATCATGATCAGTTCCCAAAGAAACAGATGCTGCGTAGGTATGTCTTGACCACAGAGGTGCTATCTACCAGTTGTCAATGGCACATACTGGCGAGGATGTGGAGAAACAGGCACTCTCCTACACTGTTGGTTGGAATGTAAACTGGTACAGCCGCTCTGGAAAACAGTGTCGAGGTTCCTCAAAAAACAATCAGTGGAACTCCCTTATGACCCAGCAATAGCACTTCTGTGGATCTACCCAAGGGATACAGGAGTGCTGATGCATAGGGGCCCATGTACTCCAATGTTCATAACAGCACATTCAACAATAGCCAAATCATGGAAAGAGCCTAAATGTTCACCAACTGATGAATGGATCAAGAAGATGTGGTATATATATATACACAATAGAGTACTATATGACAATGAGAAAGAATGAAATCTGGCCATTTGTAGCAAAATGGATGGACCTAGAAGGAGTAATGCTAAGTGAAATAAGTCAGGCAGAGAAGGAGAGATACCATATGTTGTCACTCATAGGTCTAACAGGAGAAACCTAACAGGAGACCATGGGAATGGGAAAGGTGGTGGGGGTAAAGAGTTGGGGAGAGGGAGTGAGCAAATCATGAGAGAATTATGAATGCTGAGAACAAACTGAGAGCTGAAGAGGGAGGGAGGAAGGGGAAGGGAGGTGATGGTCATGGAGTGGGACACTTGTGGGGATGAACACTTGGTGTTATATGGAAACTAACTTGGTAATAAACTATTTTAAAAAATAATTGTTCCTCTCACTCTTCCCTACCTATCTTGCATCTTGAATTGGGAAACTGTGTCCCCAATATTTGCAAGTCACTGCCCACCTCTGAAACCATTTATCCCTCTTGTTCTTTTTTTTTTTTCATAATATTTTATTGTCAAATTGTTTTCCATACAACACCCAGTGCTCTTCCCCTCAAGTGCCCTCCACCATCACCACCACCTGTCTTCCCTCCTCCCTCCTCCCCCCCAACCCTCAGTTCATTCTCAGCATTCAATAGTCTCTCAAGTTCTGCATCCCTCTCTCTCCCCAACTCTCTCTCCCTCCTCCGTTCCCCCTGGTTCTCCATTAGGTCTCTCTTGTTTTCCTGCTAGACCTATGAGTGCAAACATATGGTTTCTGTCCTTCTCTGCCTGGCTTACTTCGCTCAGCATGACACCCTCAA
>NC_043702.1:19347331-19366514 GCF_006229205.1 Suricata suricatta
AAATTGCACCAATATTCTTCTCCAAACTAGAACAAACTACCCTCTTGTTCTTTAGAAGGCAGTGTTTTAACTCTTTAAGACTTCCCCACTGCTCTTCCTCGCCTTGAGTAAAAACAGTTAGGTTTCTTCTTTCTTAATGACATTCCACCAAACTTGAACCATTCTTGTGATCCTAAGTTTATTCCACTTTTCTGTGACTCAGTTTCAATATGCTTAGGTAGTAGAGTGTGCAACTTTTGGTCTTGAGATTGTGAGTTTAAGTCTTAAACTGGGTATAGAGATTACTTAAAACATAAAACCTAATAAAAAAAAAGGAGAGAGAGATGCTTTCAAGTGTTTCCAGTCTATGATTCTGAGTTAAATATCATTAAATCAGGTTTTGGGGGGTTATCATTAAAATGTGTCAAGAGAAAAATCAAAACTCTCCGCATCATACACATTTTGTAAGAGGAGAGAACAAAGATAGTTGATCCAGTGTGAATGTTTATGTCTTTAAATACATGATGTTCATGCGAATAGCTGAAATATGAACCACATGTCCTTTTCTGTAAATAAATCACATGTTCTTCTCTAAGAAATTCCTTCATTCTTCTCTTTTTCAGGAGAAGGAAGTAAAAAGAGACGCCATCTTCAGAATCGCAGTGGGAAATCTAGATCTCCTCCTCAGGACAGAAATGGGATTTAAAATAAATACTGCCAGGCTGGAATGCAGGAATCCAGCCATCAACTGTCCATCTTTAACCCTCCGGGGAGCATAGCATTTATATTCTGCCAGACAGATGTGTCTGATGGCCTCCAGAGAAGGGCATTTCACCCCATTCACAGAACACTTGGTCAATGGGTCTAGTGTCCAAGAAACTTGTCAGTTGTGAAATTCATTGTGTACCCTGAATCTCCTTAGCCATGTTATTAACCAATATCCCCTAGCTCATTACCCAGTGGACAAGAAGAACAGATGGCTATTCTCTTCCGTAGGAGAGAACATTTGGAAGCCTTGGAGTCTTTAGGCAAAGCTAGTCAGTTACTTTTTTTTTGTCCATCATCAGTCTTCTTAATAACATCCCCCATCCCCCTCCTCTATCCACACTACATAAATTCCCATCAAAATCCTAGGCAAAATACACAATGAAAATTACCTCACTATGAAAATACTGCATCTCCTGGTTTGTGGTGCCTTTTATTGTATCAGCTCCTTCAGATAGGATAATGAGAACTACATTCACATTAGTTTCTCTTACTCTACATGAAAGTAGGTTTGAAGTTTACTACTTAAGCCCAACAACTTAATATCAATAAAATATAATATATTTCTTGGCTATAAATAAGGCAGGCATTTTTTGTTTTGGTTACATTAAACTCTTTTTGGGGAATTTGTGGCTGGTGTTTTGTCAGCTTTTTAGAGAATGTGTATTATTACTTGGTTAAAAAATTGATTTGGATTTTATCAATATAGATATTTGGCAAATTTTATTAACAAATATTTATCTTTAAGATCTACAGACCCATAATTAGAAAACTATTATTACTGTTGAGAGGAAATTAATCTCTATTCCATCTTGGTGAAATTAAATATTTCCTAAATAGATTTATATAATTTATTTTTAGAATTTCTGGTAATACACACTATAGATGTAAAAGAAATAACTATAAGTATTTCACTCTTACTTGCTCAAAATCCAGTTGGAGAGGTGATGAGAATGTTGGCAATGTATTTGACAATAATTATCAAATTGTGCTCACTGGGATTTTCCTGCAAAAGTAATGAATTATGTCATAAGGCATATATGGATTTTATGAGCTTCCATGTTGCTGCTAGGTAAAATATACTGACTAGATATTGAAAAAATGACATTTATTTAAGGTGGAAAGAAATCTCTAAAATTATGTGGTCATGAAATGTGTATTGTGTGTGGGGTCTGTGTAAATTGCTAAAAAGGAAATTAAAGATACTGTGTAATCTACAATCTTGAATACGAAACAGCATGAGACACGTAGTAGAAATGAACAGTGTCAGACAGATAGAAACAGCTATTATGTATGTAAAATCACTAGAATTTACATTAGAACCAGAAAGTATCTTATGTATATAAGATTGCCATCCAAACCCCATAGCCATCTAAGGTGGATTCACGTAGATTGTTCTAGGGAATGGTTTCTTCTGAGGTCATATGATCCTAAAATTTTTGAGATCCAAAAATCTCAGCACACAAAGGACAGACCATGGCATAATTCATGTCAAATATTTCTGTAAGTAAATCAAGTTATTTACATTTTTGTTTAAGTCAATGGTTTAGGATTAGATGGGATAGAGCATTAAGGAAGGAATAGTATAGTCAGACAGGAAAAAGCAAGGTGGATTTGTTATCTTTTATTAACCTGATCATCCTAGGAGAAAGATTTTATGGGGAAAAGACTATTTGAAAGATGCTGGGAAAATGACAAAGGTCAGACCTTTCAAGGAGAATGTGGAAAAGCAATGTCTCAGGGATGGTTGTCTGCCTCGAAAAAGGTTATGGAGATGAGGCAGGTGATAATTTTGTTGGAGAGGAGCAGGGGAGCTGAGAAGAGGAAGAGACCAGGAAAGGGACAAGGAGTGAGGTGGTATGGGATTGTGGAAATGAAATGTGACTAGTTCCAGTTGAGGTTTTCAAAGCACAGGCTGAAAAGGAGGAATCAGATCGCTTGGAGGCCAGTTTCTCATCTAGCTCATCTCCCTTGTCTTTAGGAGTCTAAATCAAAATGCAAAAATCTTGAGGAAAAGGAATGTTGAAAGCCTATTCCTTTGTCTCCCAACAGATATGTCCATCACTTCTACAGATGCCCTGTCATAAGGCTGCCTTGGCTTGACTCAAACACCACCATCCTCAAGAGCTCACTAACTTCCAATCCTCTGTTATCTAAAGATGAACTCCCACCATTTGAAAGAGTCTCTATGCTTATTTGAAACTCAGACCATTCTGGATTTGGACTTTCCTGAGCAAGTCCTCAGTTTCAGACCCACTGACCTGATGGAAAATTATCTTCTACTTGCCAAAGCCAAAGCTGCCCTTTTCCAAGGGTCACTGACAACATAAGGAAGGCTCTCCAAGTATATTTTTCTGACGGAATCTTATTGAAACAAACAGGTTTTCTTTCCAGAACACATTGCTATACATTTTTTTTAGTTTTAGTTTTTGTTTTTATTTTTTTAATACTTTATTTTCAAATTGGTTTCCATATAACACTCAGTGCTTCTCCCCACAAGTGCCCATGAAACAAATGGGTTTTTATGTCTCAACCTGCTCTAAACAGATATACTAACCTTCATGTCCTCATTTCCTAAAATGTATTACTTTAATTTAAGACTTTAACAGAATTCAATAATATTTCACTACCATGTGTTCACTATTCATATTAGAAACTTAATTTATACCCGCTTAAGTATAAAAGATAATTTATCATATATATACTGGGGTATCTCACAAAACCCTGACAATAAGAATTTGGTTGGGCATTAGCAACAATTGAAAGTAAGGACTTTAATATATAGGTTTGTCTCCTTTTCTTTAGTCTCTGTTGTTGTTGTTGTTGTTGTTGTTGTTGTTGTTGTTTTCCATATACCTGCTTCCTTCTTCATTCAGTCAGTGGACCTTTATTTCTTTCTCATCATAAAGCAAAATATATACAACCTACAATATCTGAGCTTTATGTGTGATGGAGATAAACCGTTACTCCAGTTTCAACGGGCCTCCAAAAGGACTATGTTCATGTGCCCACCTCTAGGCCAATCACCCTGGTTGAAAGGCCAAGATTGGTCACATTCATATGTTTTCATGATAACCTTGTGGTTAGTGAATGATCTGGGGAAGTAGAAAAGAGTGAGCAGAAAGCCCATTCTGCAGAGGTGTCCATGATGTTTCTACACTCTATGATTTGTATCAATTGTTCTCACCATTAACACCTGGCTTAGACTCCAGCACAGACCCTTCTATGCATGAGATTAAGGAAAGATTTCCATGGTGACTCTCCTTGGTACCTAGATTCCCGTTGTTTTCTCTCCCTAGAATAGCCATAACCTTGAGACACCATTTGGTCTGTGAGAGAGGACACCTGCTTTCAAGCCTTCTTAATAATATCCCTCATCTCCATCCTGTATCCACACCATATAAATTCCCACTGAAATCCTAGATAAAATACATGAAGGAAAATTCTTCACTAGGGAAATGTTGCATTTCTTGCTTTGTGGTATCATTATATCATCATCAAATAGGATAATGAGACATGCATCCATATTTGTTTCTACATGATGATATATGAAAGCAGATTTGAAGTTAAGTCCAACAAATCAATATCAGGGTATGATATAATCTATTCTTGGATTAGAAAAGAATCCGATGAGAGAAGCATTATTTTCATTTGTCTAAGTTACTTTAAACTATTATTGATGAATTTGTGGCCAGGATTTTATTAGCTTTTTGGAGAATGTGTTTCTGGGCCTCTGCTTCCTCATCTGTAAAATAAGTGCTTTGAACTCTGAAAGATGCCTTTCAGTTCTAGAATCCTATGATTTTGTCACACTTTGCATTGTTCAATAATGTAGCCAGTAGAGTTGGCATCCACATATTGACCTTCTTTGTGTTTCCATGTCATCCAGCACCAAGTGGAATCCATAAAAAGCCAGTAATTATGTGTTACTTATCAATAATTGTGGTAATCCAATATCTATCTCAGGATATTGAAGAATCCCAAGGAAAATATGCTTTTAAGCACTTCCCTTGGCCATGGTACAAGAACATGAGAAAGGTAAGCTTAGACTCTCGAAACACACTTATTTCAAAGTTAAAGATAAGTTTAAATCTTTAATTCTTTTCAAAGGATATAGTTTCCTGAAAGTAGTAGGAAAACTATTTTCACACGACAGAGAAAGACACAGAAAGAAAAATGGGAGGAGAAAACCCCTGAAACACTTGCAAACCCTTGAAGTCTTATCACACCTTTGTACTCAGGCTCTGGAAGCACTTCCTCCCCTTGGCTCTGGTTCACACCTCAGTCACAGGACTGAAATACCTTGTGACCTCATGCCCAAGGCAGGCTGAGGGTGTGAGGATTTCAGCTGCGTCACAGTTGGTGTGAGGGCTGGAGTGGGACCCTGGAGGCTTTCTGTGCCTTGGAAAAGGGAAAGAGAATCACAGGATTTTTTATTTTTTACCACAGGATTATTTCTACCATCTAATCTAAATCCTTCTTGTTGCATCCATGCTTGATTACATCATGGTTACAGCTTTTAGCCAGTGATAAGTTGGAGAACTTGTCAGATTCTGGTGTACATTCTGGTAGATTAGAGAGTAGACTCTGGTGAATGGCACACGCTCATATACCTTTAGCACAGTACCCTATATTCAGGTTTGCACCCCCTCCACACACATATATATCTGAAGCCCCTTCTGGGAGTCAATTTTTTTTGTATTATCCATACAGGGAAACTAAACACTGAGAGAGGGGAACCCAAGGCTGAATCAAGAAAGTCTGTGAGTCATAAGGCTTAGTTCTGCTGTTGATAAACAGAGCTTTCTTCTACAAGTGAGTCCTCTGGGGTACAATTTGCCATTTGGTCAAAGAAAAAAAGACAAAGAATCAACACCATGCAGGATTCATACACTGGCACACACACAAGGGGATACAAATAGATCAGCTGTCACCACCACCTTCTTCCTTCCCATCCTCCACCAACCCAAGCTGACTCGAGTCTCAGAAAAATCCATTGATGCTGAAGTGTGGAAAAAAAAATACTCTAGGAATCACTGAACCAGAGGAAGGCCATCAAGGGCAATGCTAGAACTGTGGACCATTCAATATTATGACAAAATAAGTGTATGACTGTTTTGTTAATCCCCACACTTTGTACACAACTAAGATGGCAAATTGATTGCATTGATGTTTCCAGTTTCTTACTATAACCCTTGTGGGCAAGATATTCTGACAGACCCCTTTTCCCTGGACTCAGCCATGAGACTTGCCTTGGCCAATGAGGATTAGCAAACAAGACCCAAACACAGTCTTGAAAACTCTTGTGAACTAGTGTTTGTTTTCTTGCCTTATTTGTTCCTTGGCCATGAACATGAGGATATGCTTGAGCTAACTGGCTGGAGGAATGTAGGAGGTGCATTGAGGAAAGCTAAGTTGTTCCAGCAGAGGCCATCCTAGACTAGCCAGTCTCCTGGCAATCTGCGGGTGATAACTCCATGAGCAAGACCAAGTCAGAAACTGGCTTAGATTAGCAGAACTGCCCACCCAACCCACAGACTCATGACACACAGTAAGTGTTTATTGCTTCAGGTCACTGGGTCTTGATGGGGTGTGTTTCACAATAGCTGACTGATAAACCTTCCAATAATGGTGAGATAATGTTGGAGAGAATTATTGAGAATAAGCACAAATGCTAGCAAGACAGCTGCATCAGTGTCTCTGTGAAAGATGAAATGTGGCATTGTGGGACTGGAGAAAACATCTCCTTTTTGTTTCCCACCTGCTTGTCCAATGCCCCCTTCTAGACAGCATATTTGTTGAAATTAATGTTTCAGCTTGTGTGTGTTTCAAGGTGCTCATGGCCAGAGGTGTGGTGAGTGTACACTTGCACTCATGCTGTGGGCTCAATCTAAAAGGATCTAAAATTGGATCTGAGAATTTAGCCTGGCCTGTCAGATCTCTTTGATCTTATTTTCTGGGCTTATGAGCCTCATGCCCTATTTCAGATAAAGCAGAAGTTATTTGGCACTTTTCCTAACCATTCACAGAGGCCAAGTCCAGGACAGTCAGTGGCAGGCTTTTATGAGAAACAAAACAAAATGAAACGAAACAAAACAAAACAAAAAAACATAACATCAAATGGGTCAGACAGTAGGGTGGTTGAGGGAAAGAGAAATAACAACACGGGAAAGATAACAAAGAAAAGTTTATATTTTGTTATCTGGAGAATCAAATGCTCTTCTAGCAATCTCTAAGTGGAATGAATGTGTTTGCTCATTTGCCAGGAAAGCTCTTCGCAGATTAAAGCCTAAGCTGGATGGTGATGTGGGGTGTGTCCCAACATCCTTCTGACGCAGAACATACTTTTGTTAATATCCTAGAGATACTGATGAGAACACCTCATTCTTGGCTTCCATTCATTTTCCTGCATCCAGAGCCAATGTAGTAGATAACAAAAATAGCCATCGTTCTTTGCAGTTGACTCCCATCAAATGGTGGAATCTATTCTGTCTACTTCTTTGAGCCAGGATTGGCCAGGTGACTTCCTGTCATTGATGATACATTAGCAAATGTGACACAGGCAGAGGCTTGGAAAGAACTTATACAGAAGAGCTGGCCCTCTGGCTGTCTTGGAATCCAGAGTCACCATATAAATAAACCTCCATATAGCAAGGGTTATTCTGGTAAAAGGTGAGAGGCAAGTAGCACAATGTTTCACTGCACCAATCAATAATCAGCCAAACTTCAGAAGTAGACTTACTCAGCTGACCAACAGCTGACTGAAAGTCTAGAGTAAACTCAGCTAAGACCAGTAAAAAAAACACTGAACTCAATTTCATCTAAAGAGTTGAGCCATAATTTAGTTAAGAATTTGGTTAAATAAGCATCTATTGTTTTGTTCTAATAAGTTTTGAGGTGAAAAGCTAACCAAAGCAGCCAGTTACAGATTTTCCAAGGCAAGAGATTATCACACGAAGAAAACAGAATTTCATTTTGAATGGCAAGCTGATGTTTATTAAATTTTCAGTACAGTTTTTAGTATCCTCCAGATGACATTTACCAGAAAGATAAGTACTTGGGAATATTTATAAATACCTTTGGGAACCTTTCCACTTAAGAATTATTTCCATGATAGATTAGATAGATCTGAAATGTGTATGGTCAGGTTACAAGTTAAATAAAAGCTGGGGTTGGGGAGAGGATAAAATGGAAAAAGAAGATCAAAAGGAATACACTCTAGTTATGAACTAAATAAGTCATGAATTGTAATGTACAACATGGTAATAGTAGTTAGTAATACTGTATGGCATATTTGAAAGTTGCTAAGAGAGTATATTTTAAAGATCTCTTCATAAGAAAAAACATTTTATAACTATATATGGTTATAGATGATAACTAGACTTACTGTAATGACAATTTTGTAGTAGTTACAAATATCAAATATGTTGTACACCTGAAACTAGTATAAGACTATATGTCAATTATATATCAATTTTAAAAAAGTTATTGGTCATTAGGCTACAGAGACAATGAGAAACATCTCTGACCCCCAAGGTCAACTATCACAAAATGGCCACGATGTTCCATCCTCTTCAGATACATTTATTTAATCATTATCATCTTATTTTAAATATACATAAATTGAGGCTAAGGAAATGATGGTTTGAAATTTTGGATACAAGATCAGAGGACTTTGTTTCTCCATGTCCTGAGCCAAAGAAAGTAAGAAAGTGATGAACAAAAAATAATTCAGTATGACAAACTGAGGTGTATAGTTATATTAAATAGAACAACATAGAAAATAGAAATTCATTTAAGGTTGACTGCACAATGAACTAACTGATAGGAGACCCCTCTGTTAGTGAATACAAAAATAATGAAACAAACAATGCACCAACAACAGATAAAATTATCAAAGTAAAAAACCTGTTCTTTGAAGATATTGGTGAAATTGATAAACCTTGGCAAAACTGAAGAAAATAAAGAGAGAAAACACAAAGTGTTATATCAGGAATGAAAGATATGACATACCATGGAGATTACAGATATTAAAAAAAACAATAAAATAAATTTAAGCCAACAATTCTACAGCTTAAAAAAATGGACAAGTATCTTTAAAAATATGATTGCTAAAAATCATGAACCAATAACTTAATCTTTCACCATATGAAACTAGAAAAAATGAAGCAAACTAAACCCAAAACAAGCAAAGGAAGGAAATAATAAATATTCAAGTGGAAACAAATGAAATAGAGGATATACTACAAGACAGAAAATTAGCAAAACCAAATTAATTATTTGAGAAGATCAATGAAGTTGACAAAATAGTAGCTCAACTGATCAAGAAAAAAAGGAGTCAAATTAATAAAATCAGGAATGAAAGAAGTTACATTACTATCATCTTTGCAGAAATAAAATCAATTATAAGTGAATAAGATGAGCAATTTTATACCAATAAATTAGATAGTCTTCTTTCTTTTTTTTTTGAGAGAGAGAAAGAGAGAGCGAGAGAGAGAGAGAGAGAGAGAGAGCACGCGTGAGCATGAGCAGGGGCAGAGCAGAGAGAGCGGGAGATGCAGAATCCAAAGCCAGCCCCAGGTTCCAGAGCTGTCAGCACAGAGCCTGACATGGGGCTCAAACCCACAAGAGTGAAAGCATGACCTGAGCTGAAGTCAGAGGCCCAACTGACTGAGTCACCCAGACCCCCTAGATAGTCTTAATGAAACAAATAAATTACTAGAAATAGAAATGCTACCAAAACTGACTCAAGAAGAAATAGAAAATAGACTTATAACAAGTAAGGAGATATAATTAGTAATTAAAAACTTCTCACAAATAAAATCCCAGGGCAAGATGGCTTACTGATAAATTAGTGAATTTTACCCAATGTTTAAAGCATTAACACTAACCTGTCACAAACTCTTCCAAAAAATAGAAGAGTATAGAATACTTCTCAACATACTTTATTAGGTTAGTGTTAACTTTATACCAAAAACACCTGTAGACAATAACAAGAAAAGAAATGCACAGACCATGACCCATATAGATACCAATAATACTCAACAAAATAACTAGCAAACTTCATCTAGTGACATATGAGAAGGATCATACACCATGATGAGGGAGAATTTATCCCAAGAATTCAAACTTGGTTGAACATGAAAGTCAATATGGTATTAATAGAATAAAGAACAAAACTTCACATCGTATAAATAGAGGAAGAAAAATCATTTCACAAAACCGAACTCATTTTTATGATGAAAAAAACACTTAACAAATGAAGTGTCTTTTAGAGAACGAGGGAACCTAATCTGATCAAGAGTTCTACAAGAATCCAAAGATTACATCACACTAATAGTGAAAAAAGAAAGCTTTTATCCCCAAATTAGGAGCAAGACAAGAGGTAACAATGTTGCTACCTTTGTTCAATATTGTACTGGGAGTTCTAGCCAGAGTAATGAATCAAGTAAAATAAATAAAAGCCAGATTAGAAAGGAAGAAATAAAACTATGTATATTTGCAGATGACAAGATCTTATACACAGAACATTTTTTAAAATACACATACACAGAAAAAATGATTAAAATAATCAATGAATTCCCAAAGGTTGCAGGATGTAAGATCAATATACAAAATCAATTGTATTGCTATGTACTAGCAATAAACAATCTGAAAATAAAATCAAGGAAGTAATTCCATTTATGATATATTCAAAATAAGATTCTTAGGAATAAGAATTTAATAAAATAAATTTAATAAAATAAGAGTGAGAAAAAAATCACTGAAAGATAAGAAAAAGACCTAAATTAGTAAAAAGTCATATATGTACATGTATTGGAAGACTTAATATTGTTAAAAAAGCAATATTCTCTAAATTGATCTATAGATTCAATGCAATTCTTATGAAAATCCCAGCTACCTTTTTGTTAAAATTGACAAACTTAGCCTAAAATTCATATTAAAATACAAAAAGACCCAGAATAGCCAAAACAATCTTGAAAAAGAATGAAGTGAGAGGACTCACAGTTCCCATCTTCAAAAATGACTACATAGTTACAGTAATTAACTCTGCATGATACTGGCATAAGGATAGGCATATAAATCATGAAATAAATTGAGAACCCAGAAATAACCATACGTGATCAACCTGTATTCTACAAGTTTGCCCAAACAATTCAACGGGGGAGAGAACAGTCTTCTCAACAAGTACTGTTGGAACAACTGCATATCCACATGCAAAAGAACAAAACTGGGTCTGGTCTTCACAACACATCCAAAAATTAACTCAAAACAGATCAGAAACTTAAGTGTAAGAACCAAAAAATAATTTTAAAAAAACTCTTAGAACAAAACATAGGGATAAATCTTTAAAGTCTTGGATTAGGCAGTGTTTTGGGTTTTTTTGTTTTGGTTTGGTTTGGTTTGGTTTTCTTTGAGATATGACACCAAAAACATGTGTAACAAAAGAAAACAGATAAATTGGATTTCAACAAAAACTTTAAAGGACACTATCAAGAAAGTAAAATTACAATCCAGGACACTTGGGTGGCTCAGTTGATTAAGCATCCAACTTCTGCTCAGTTCATGATCTCACGGTTTGTGGGTTCAAGTCCCTATGTTGGGCTCCATGCTGACAGTGAGGAGTCTGCTTAGAATTCTCTCTCTCTCCCTCTCTCTCTGTCCCTTCCTGACGCGTGCTTTCTCTCTCTCTCTCTTAAAAAAATAAATACACTTAAGGGGAAAAAAAAAAAAAGAAATCAAAATTACAATCTGGAAACGGAGTTTTTGCAAGCCATATATTTGATAAATGTCTAGTATCTGGCATATATAACAAGCTTTTACAATGCAATAATAAAAAGGCCAGGGTGCCTGGGTGACTCAGTTGGTTAAGCGTTGGAGTCTTGATTTCAGCTCAGGTCATGATTTCATAGTTTGTGAGATTGAGCCCTGTGCTGACAGCATGGAGCCTGCTTGGGATTCTCTCCTCTCTCTCCCCCTTCCTAATTCATGTTCTCTCTCTCTCAAGATAAATACATAAACCTAAATGCGATAATATTACGAAGGCAAATAATCCAATTAACATATGGTGAAGTATTTGAAGACATACACATGTCTCCAAAGAAGATATATAAGTGGCCCATTAGCACATAAAAGAATGTTCAACATCATCAGTCATTAGGGAAATGCAAATTGAAGCCATAATGAAACACAATTCACACCCATTAGGATGGCCATAACCAAAATTTTCCAGCTCACATACATTGCTGGTAGGAACGTAAACTGGCACAGCTTCTTTGGAAAAACAGTTTGGCATTTCCTCAAGAAGTTAAATATAGAGTTACCATATGACCCAGCAATTCCAATCCTAGTTATAATTTAAGAAAGAACTGAAAAAATAGATTTACACAAAATCTCATACATGAATATTCATTGCGGCATACTTTATTATAGCCAAAGAGTGACACAGTGCAAATGTTCATCAGCTGATGACTGGGTAAATAAAATATGGTGTATTCATGCAGTGAAATATTATCCAGCCATTAGATGAATGATGTGTTTATCCATATTACAACATGGATAAATCTTGAAAACATGCTAAGTTAAAGAAGCCAAACACAATAGGCCAAAATTGTATTACTCCATTTATATGAAATCCAGAAAAGTCAAATACACAGAGATAGAAAGTAAATTAGTGGTTGCCAGGGACTGAGATGAGGAGGAATGTGGAGTGACCAGGTATGGAGCTCCTTGGGGGGATAATAAAGATATTCTGAATTGGATATTCACAATCTTGTGAAAAACTACTAAATAATTTTAAAAGGTGAAATGTATGATATGCAAATTATACCTTATTAAGAAAAATTGAACATATATCTTACCTTTGACCCAGCAATTCCACTCAGATATTCTTTGGAGAGAAAATAAAGCTTACATCTACAAAAAGACTTGTATGAGAATGTTCACATCCACTTTGTTCATAGCATCCCCAAACTAGAACTGATCCAAAAGGTCATGGCCAGGAGAATGAATAAGCAAATTGTGGGATAGTCATACAGTACTATATGATACAGCAATAAAGAATAATTCACAATAATAATGTGAATAAATTTTAAAAAGCACAAAACTAAATGAGAGGGGACAGGCTGAAAACAATACATAGTACATAATTAATAAGCTTTTCTGAAGTTTAAAAACAGGCAAAATGAACACCTGTGGTGATAAAATTCCTAAGTGTTTCCTTACGGGGTATGGAGATTTACTGGAAGGGGCATGAAGGAAATGTTTCAGGTAATTGAAATGTTCTGAGTATTCATTGGAATGGGAACCAGAGGGATGTATGCATTTACCAAAACTCATCAGATTTGATAGTAGGGAGCCATGCATTTCATTGTATGTAAATTTTATATAATTTTCCCAAACTCAGTATTTTAAAAGCATGACTGTAACCCAACCTAAAACCAACAAGAAAACCAGAGGTTTATTTTTAACATGTTTATTAATTAAATATTGACATACAATAAAGTGAAGATATTTGAAGAATATAATTTGATGTTTTCTGGCAGAGGTTAACTCATGAAGGACTTCAAGGGAGATTTCAGGGAAAGACAATTATCTGATGAGGAAATGAGGTATTTACATGAAGTAATCCCTGGAGGCTGGGACTTAATATTAGATTACACAGGCGGAGAGACCACAGGCTGTAGCTGAAACTCTTCTAGAAGGAGAGAAGAAATCTTAATTACTTCATTTTATTTTAACTCCATTGGAGTACCCAAATCTCAGGAGATCCCAGGCCTCTCTCTCTTTCAGCTCATTTCTTTTATAATACAGATACTTGGAGTACCTTGAATTCCTTGTCCTCCATTTTGAAGAGCTTGTGGTGGAGGAAATGGCGGCAGAGTTGGAAAGGGATGGGAGACGGGAAACTCTCCCCAAATGATGAGATTTTTTTCAACAATCCCAATCATTTCATGAGAAGAGGGTCAATAAGGTCTTCAGTCTACATTTCTTTCTGGATTTTCTCCCCACATCTCCCTCACTGACCCACCATGAATCCAATGGGGTTATGATATACTACAAGAAATGGTATATAATTACTTATGGCCTGAAAACAGTCCAGCAGCTTGGTTGTCTGGATTTTAAGGCATATCCACAAAAGCTGGTTTTTAGCCTGAACACTATGGTCCTGGGAAAAGCAACAAAGATCGAGAGGGCAACCTCACCCTGAGTCCGTTAATGAGTTTACATGATTCTCATCCAACATGGGATATTTTTCTAGTAGCAACTCTGGCTTCTGGAACCTTAACCTGCAGATGACCAGTGAGGCCATTAAGTGCCATGCTTCCCACATTCTCAGCTCTAGTCACCAAACTCTGGATTAAAGTCTTGCTTTATATCTACCAAAAGGCACTGCAAAATGAAAATCAATGAGAAATGTAAAACAAAGAGGGATGTGTTGCTCTTCTGTGCTTAGAATTCCACTCCCACCATCTCCACCCATTACTCCAGCGCCTAAACCGAAAGGTTTACTCCAATTCTACACAAATAGGCAGCAAAGAGGACCCTTCTCTCTGAAGGCTGCCTGATTTTTGCTGAGGGACCACTCCTAGCCCTGGGGAATATCCCCCTGCTCCAGAAGAAGCCATTATAAAATTAACTGGCGATAAAACCAACCACAGGGGAATTGTGGGGCATTTATCTTTTCAAACGCCTTGTTGTTTTTGTCCATCTGGTTGCATTTAGTCCAGAGGTATAATTTCCAGTGCTGCTCTTTTCTGGTAGACCATACAATTAAGGTATTTGAAAAACAAACAGCTCTTAACCACTGCACGGTGAGAAGCTAGTTTAGCAATCTGTGACCCATTTTCCCAGAGCAAACATAGTTATATATCCAAGATGATCATAAAGCAAGAATGGAGAGTCAGGAATTATTATTTAATATAATAATGATCTAACCTCTTCTGGCACTTCTCAGGGAAGAGAAAATGAGATGAGAAGAGACTGTTGAAGAAAGTGTAGTTTTCTAGTGGAAATTCTTAATATTTTCCTTAGGACTTTTATTTGTATATTTGGAATGCACAGAAGAGAAAGACTCAGTAGTGGTAGGCTTATACTGACAGACATAATAATATCAGGGAAAGAAGGGTGGTTGAATCACATTCAAGAGAAACATGGCTGTGAATTTTTGAAAGCCACTATTTCTATGCATTAAAAGCATTAAGTGTGCAAAATAATTGATACTGGAGTTACCACGCTACCCTTGTGCTTATTCTTGGGTTAAGAGACTACTCTTGGGGCGCCTGGGTGGCTCAGTCAGTTAAGCCTCCGACTTCGGCTCAGGTCAGATCTCATGTTCGTAGGTTCGAGCCCCGCATCAGGCTCTGTGCTGACAACTAGCTCAGAGCCTGGAGCCTGCTTCCGGTTCTGTGTCTCCTTCTCTCTCTGCCCCTCCCTCTCTCATGCTCTGTCTCTGTATCAAAAATAAATAAAACATTAAAAAAAAGAGAGACTACTCTTGCTTTTATTAATATATTCTTCCAAATAAGTATTATACTTCAATCTCACATGGTAATTTCTACACATATTTTCCCCATGGTGCTATGGAACAACTCACTTTTGGAATCTTTTGAAATCTTTTACTAAAGTATGAAATGAGTGTGCATGTCTGTGTCCATGCACATGCACACACTATTTTTGACCAAAAGCCCTATTCATAGCTTTGTCATTGACATTATTCATTTACTCCCCACAAATTTGAATATGACCCCCAAAAAAATGAAAAGATTCCACCAGCAAAGAAATTCAAAGACATTTGCTTTGGATGTTGAGGGTCTTTTGCAAAATAAGAGTCCCTAGAGATGTTTTAAGACTTGCTGGTGTTCTCTGGGGACCACGCTCCAGGAATTCTAAACCAGAACTTAGAGATGGAAGAAGTCACAATGATAGTGCCACCTTTAAGCTCTTGGGGGGGGGGGCGGTCACTTCCCCAAGGGCATGCCACATGTTCCCTCAATTGTGTCTTGACTTTCCCTAGGAAGAACTTTTCACTTTGATGACACGCTCCAGTCAGTGGGGACAAATTCTTCCTTATTGCGGAATATGGAAAGGTTCCTCTTGATGGTAATGCATCCCCTACACTAGAAAGGCATATAGGCAGACTGGGGATTGACATTCAACTTCTGAAGGCCAAAGAATGTGTATATTTGTTTGGGTTCCTAGTCCTAGTTTGGGCATTCAGAAGTGAGAGATGGGACTGTGTTGTACTGAGTGTTTTGTTTTTCTGTTTTCCCCATTGAGTGGATGGCATTTAGAGAATCTAGGTGTTGGGTAATGAGTGAGATAATCCATTTAGAGAGCGAAAAAAACTGTGGAAAGAAAAGCATTATGGGCTTAAATATTAATGTCTGTATTTTCTAATCCCTGATCCACTTCTCTCTCTGTTTCTCACTTTCTTGATTCACTCATTTCTCATACAACATGTGTACCTTCTGCAAAAATGTGCTAGGTACCAGACTGTGTGAAGAGGACAAAGGTGGTTACAGACTTCCCTGCCCTCAAGGGGTCCATATTCTAGTTTCTCTTTTTGTCCTCCACTTTCATCTCTGGTTCCTAGAGTTTGTACATATCACTGCAAGGTATAAAATATGAACATTTATTTAGAAAACCATAAGAGGGGTGCCTGGGTAACTCAGTTGGTTAAGCGTCTGGCTTCGGCTCAGGTCATGATCTCACAGTTAGTGGGTTCGAGCCCCGCGTCGGGCTCTGTGCTGACAGCTAGCTCAGAGCCTGGAGCCTGCTTCAGATTCTGTGTCTCCCTCTCTCTCTGACCCTCCCCTGCTCGCACTGTCTGTCTCTGTCTCTCTCAAAAAAATATATATTAAAAAAAAAACCGTAAGAGACTCTTAAATACAGAGAACAAACTGAAGGTTGATGAGGAGGAGGTGGGGAGGAGGGAAAGTGGGTGATGGGCATTGAGGAGGGCACTTGTTAGGAGGGCACTCAGAGCACTGGGTGTTTTATGTAAGCCAATTTGACAATAAATTATGTTTTAAGAAAAGGAAAAGGGGTTTGGGAGAATTCAATTTTTCTTTTTTCTAAAAAAATGTTATCCTGAAGGAGAAATCAAACTAGACTTTTAACAGCAGGGAAATCAGATCAGGCTTAAAAAAAAAATACTGTGAATTTGTTAAGCATCAAAACTCCTTATGGAAGCAGAATTCAACTTTCTCCCCAAGGGAGCTCCAGGATCTGGAAGCTTCCCCTCCCCTTCCAACTCAATTGGATATAACTTAAAGAGATGCACCAAATGAGTGGTTTAAGAACCCGGCGAGTTTTCCATTTGAGTTTCCCAGGCTTTGCTCATCTTTTTTCCCACTCACCCACAACAGTTGCCCCGCCTCCCCCCAGAATTCGGAGAAAGTTCCAGGGCTCCCTCCCCACTCCCCACGTTTCCAGCCACCTGCGCAGCTGAGCTCCTCACACCCCTCAGCCAGCTGCTGCTGAGTGAAATCACAAGGTATTTTGGTCCCGATGACAGAGGTGTGAATGGCAGTTTCCACCCAACTCAGATGAGATCATGCATGTGAACTCTCTCTGCAAATGATAAAACCTTGATTAGACAAATGCAGGAGGTGGTTACTTCACATCTCTGAAGCGCACTGGCTCCTATGCCCATCAGACACGACCCAGGGATAGGATCACTCCTCCTCGAGTCCCCAGGGCGCCATCTCCTTCTCCCACTGACCGTATCCCCATCTCCTAGATCAGTCTCTGTTGGAGACAACTGAGTCGGAGAGCTCAGGATGCAAAGAGAAACACGACTATTTATTGATCGCCCCCTGTTGCCAAATGTAAAGGGTTTGCCCCCTGATCCCAAAGGGAAATTAAATGTCATTAAAGGTGAATGCAGCAAGGCTTAAAAAGAGTTCTCTCGGGGCGCCTGGGTGGCTCAGTTGGTTAAGTGTGCTGCTTCAGCTCAGGTCATGATCTCACAGTTCGTGGGTTCAAGCCCCACCTCAGGCTCTGTGCTGACAGCTAGCTCAGAGCCTGGGGCTTGCTTGGGATACTGTATCTACCCCTCTCTCTCTGACCCTCCCCTGCTCACACTGTCTCTGTCTCTCAGAAATAAATAAAAAACATAAATTTTTTTTTTAAAAAAGAGTTCTCTCTGATGCATGAGGTCTTATGCTTTCAGAAGGTCTACAGGTCACCTCACAGGCTGTGTCTACAGTGACTAAGTGAAGGGAACACTTAAGGGATAAAACTGGATAATTCAGAAAGAATGAGAAAATGAGAAAGGCCTGCTATTTGGTTTCTTCCTCTCATTCCCCAGAGGTCTGCTTGCCCTGGCCAGCATCAATATAGACTCTAAATACCAGTTTCTTGCCTCTAGTCTTTTCCTGAGCTAATCATTCGTTCATTCTATTAAACAAATATTAGAAGCAAATCTGATTAGTCACTCCCCCGCTAAAAACTTTTCACAGGTTCAGTTTGCTTTAACCCAATTCCCATCCACTTTCTATTCAATGCACAGACCCTCCACCAACTGTTCTTGCCATTCCCCTCCCCACCGCCATCCATCCCATTCTCTTCCCTTGTCTCTTTCATAGGCTATGTGTTCATTCTTCTTTATCCCTTGTGGTTCCTCCAAAACAATCTCTGGGTGCTTGTAACCTACCATGGTAGATTCAGTGCTATGGACCTCTTCCTTATTCCTTCCCATAAAACTCCTATTCATTCTTCAAAACCCAACCGAGAGACATCACCTGTAATTCCTTACCACATACAATCTTTTCCACCTCTCTGTTTTCTCTGCTTATAGTGGTGATTCAATGACTGGATTTTATATGTTTAATTAAAATATAACTCAGTAGATAAGTTATAAGCTCTGGAGTCAGACAATGTGGATTTGCATCTTGCTTTAGCTCTGTGATTTGTGAAAGTTATCTAATTATCAGTTCCTTCATTCACCTGTAAAATGGGAGATTAAAATAATTATACCCACTTAAGAAGTTTATAATAGAATTATGCTTGGAACACTGCCTGGCATATAGTAAGCGCTCAGTAAAAGTCAGCAACTAGTACTATAATTTCTTCTCTGCCCATCTGCCTCAGGACCAGACCAAGTTCTCCTCAAGGACAAGGATTAGGACATTGAATTTGCCCAACACATATTTCTGCCCAAAGCCTTACAATGGGTAATTTTTTCTTTTCAATTTAATTCCACAAGGCTTAGCCAACAGCTTTGATTATGCAATTTTGAAACTTGGAACTGGAACTTCCTCTTGTAAGTGACTGAAGCTCTTACACCTTTTAGATAAGAGACAGCCATCTTTTACCCAAATTTCCCATTTCATTTTTTTTCCATAATATTTTATTGTCAAATTGTTTTCCATACAACACCCAGTGCTCTTCCCCTCAAGTGCCCACCACCATCACCACCACCTGTCTTCCCCCC
>NC_043702.1:19366614-19395639 GCF_006229205.1 Suricata suricatta
AATAAGATCAAAATGGCTGAAGGACCTGAATGTGAGACAGGAAACCATCAAAACCCTAGAGGAGAAAGTAGGGAAAAACCTCCTAGACCTCCACCGCAGCAATCTCCTACTTGACACATCCTCCAAGGCAAGGGAAGTTAAACCAAATTTCCCATTTCAAACCAGTGATCCAACAGCACTGACTTATCTCCTCCCTTTGGCCCCTAGCTCTGTCTCCACCCACCCTTCCAGACTTTTCCTGCCTGGGCTATCCTCAATGCCCATCTGTGAACTCTGTATTTAATTCTTATGGCTATCTGAACATTTGGAAGTGGGAAAATGGGAATGAGAAAGGGAGCAGTAGGCAGGAAGGGACTACAAACAAGGGTTTGCACATGGTGACTGTGAAGGATGGTCTGCCACAGAGAGGGGAGGTGGCCATCCTCATCCTGCTCCCACACACTCTCACAGCATGTCACAATCCCCTGGGATCCTTGTTAGAATGCAGTCTTCCAGGCCTCATCCCAGCTCTAGTCAACCAGAAGGAGCCCTGTGGGTAGGGTCCAGGATTTTTTCAGGTTAAACACAACACCCAGGGGATTCTGGGTACACTCACACTCAGAGCCACTGGCTTAGAGACACGAACTTAGATTCTGCTCCTAGTGTGAACTTGAACTTTCTGGGGGTAATGGGGGCATTTTCCTGACCAACACACTTCTTCCCTTCATAAGATCTCCACTCCTACTCCAGATATTGAGCCTGATTCTAGAAAAGCAGACTTAAGCTTCTTTCTCCAAGGAGAGGATCCCAAATTATACCATATCTACCACCTTTGACTAAACTCATCCCCCTCATCTCTGCACTTTGGTCATGGACTCCACAAGAAGATTTAAGTATGATTCCAAGAGCCACAGGCATAAATCTCTTGGTCTGCCTCCACTTCCCAGTCTCAAGTGTTATCTCAGGTGATTTCTTCCTGCAGCTTAATTTAACATGGCTGATTTGTGAAGACACTTTTCTTCTAAGGAACTAACACTCTACAGATACAGCTGTTCATGACTCCTCTCCTTCCATAACTCTCTCTAGATGTAACTACTGTTATTGTCAGGTGTGAGTCTTGCTAGAAACATTTCTGCACATTTACATTTATGTAAAATATATACAGAGAACATGTTGGGGGTGGGGAGCGTAGTTAGGGCTGAGTTTGTAGTTTTAAATAAAGTGTACCATATTGTATGTATTGTTCTATAGGGTTTTATTCTCTATTTAAATTCATCTTTGAAGTTTTGCCATATCTTCATAAAACTCTACTTTGTTGAAAAGAAAAAGTTACAGTGAATTCAATCTTATGGATCCCCCTTTAATATTTAGCACTGACCCAGTGAATTGTGTTTAGGTTATTTCTTATAAAAGGGGACCTGCAGTAGACACCTTGGCTGATGCCTCCTGTGGACTCATGTGAGTTTAGCTCTATAAAGACATTGAATATAAAATATGGGATGAAAGGCTACCCATATTTTAAATTTTAACAGATATTGGGAACTGTCTTTCCAAATGTCTGTATTAATTTTTAATGCTTCCTGTCCTGTGAAGAGGGTACCCAATTCCCACATGTTTTGGTTTTTTCTCTTTGGTCAATATTTCTTATATTCTCAGCTGGCAGGTACCATTAGTTGTGATTCTGCTCTCACATGGCAGGCTATCTGGGCAGCCGGGAGTGGGGCCCTGCTGCTCCGGAGTGGCCACTGAATTGTTCCATTTCAGAAGGCCATCCTGAGACAAAAGCAATCGATGGCCTCCCACCTATATTTTCACCAAGTCAGTCAGAACTGACATTTCCTTTCATGAATGAGCCTATTGAGCCATCTTTTGAGCAAGAAAATGGGCAACATATTTCAGGTGGATTCATTGCTCACTTGTCAAGGACCCAGGCAATGCTAGGTGTTGTGCATTTTAGGTGTGAATGCAAACTTTACTCCTGGCCCTAGGGAGTCTGTGACTAGGTTGAGAGCGTGGCCAAGTGCAAGCATAAAACAAATAAGAAGTATACTTGGCTGAAGGATTCTAACCAGAAAAAGAAAATGGATGAAGTATTCTCAATCCATGAGGTCTTCAGGCATCAATGGTTCCCTCCACCTTTCTGAGCTTTGCTGAGTTCCTTACTGAGTTGTCCTTCCTATCCTAAAAGCTCCCACTGCAAAGAAGAGATGAAGGAACAACACAGTTCCTTCCCATAACAGTTTGGATGAAAAGGGAAAGATCTTATTGCTGAAATAATTGGTTATAGAACCTCCAGAAGTCAGAGCTTTATGAAAACATAGCAAAACCTCAAAGACAGATTTAAATGGGGGAAAAAACATACAGAGCAATACATACAGTATAGGTATAATTTATTTAAAAATACAAAGGCAGGAGCTATGCATGCAGGGAAGGGGAGAGGAGGAACTAAGATGTCATTCTATTGACCCTCCTTCCTCTAAGTATGTCAGCTTACTGACCCATACTCTTCTCCCAGAACCTCTCCACCCACCCACCACACAGCCACTTTAGTTCCTAAGGGACTTCATTCAACACCCCACAGTTACTGAGCAGCTGTTTAAACAGCATCTAATACATTGTGTTAGGTGCTATGGAAGAGAAAGGATGAATGATACCCATCTCCATCTTTCACTGGTGCAGCTGACATTTATCTGCAGAGATGTTGGGTCATTATCACTGTTCAAATATTTCAATATCAACGCAGCTGGTTTATCACTGATCCTTTGTCTCTGCCTCTCTCACTCACCCTCTCAACTGAAGGCAGGGGGATACAAAAAATGGTTTTTATTTGTTTCATGGAATATAAAACACATAAATAAATCTCTGCTCACAGGACATGACATGTATCTAAATTGAGATTGTAGATAGTGGGGGATGCATATCTTCCATAAAATTTAGGTGTGTTAACATTTTGACTCCATTTCTTATGAAAGGATGATCAGATATTTATAAAGTGCACTGAGTAGAATATGGCCTCACTATTCAACTTTCTTTCCCCCTTAGGTGCCCACTAATGGTGATGGAGGTACTTTTGAGCAAGAGAAGTTCACCACTAGGAACTACTGTCTCCCAGCCTTAGTGATTGGGGTACTGATACCCACGTGGAAAGCTTGCTGAGTGTAAGCTTTGGTTTGTGCTCTGACACACGCTCTAAATTTTTGTCTTAAATGAATCATAGTCAGAAGAGACCTTTTCTGTTTCAGTGTAGAACTGATGTTTTTTTCTTCTGCAATAGAGACTGAGGAGAAGGCAGGAATGGGACTTTAGCTCATGAGATAACTCACCTGGCCTAGCCTTTCTTCATTGTGGCTGCCCCGGTTCTGGTTCTAAATTCCTCTCCTTGAGGAACCTGATTTCCTTAAATGGGCTACAGAAAGTGTTATTCCAAGGAACTAGTAGTACAAGTAAGGCAAAAACAATAATTCATTCTGTAAAACGTCCATCTCCTTCACAGGAAACTCCATGTGTCTCCCCCCAATCATATACCCCCCCAAGTCTTGGATCTAAGCACAATAACAATGGTCTAAAGTGTGTTTGTCAAATTCTGTTTATTCTATCTAAAACAACTCTAGATCTGGGAGAGGTTAGGGTCTCCCTTGTCACTTTCCTCTTATGGTCTTTCCTTCTGCATTACATGAAGACAGAAGACATTCCTGACCCTGCTGCAACAGCTTGGTTTCTTATGAGAGACTGCTTATGCAGAAAGATCCACATTTCACACACACACAAAATGAACGGCAGCTTTTGGGATATTGGACATTGGTAAATGAATATCTGGAGAAAGGTATTATTTAAAGATGCATCCAAATTATATGACTGACCAGACTTTTTAATATCAGTTGAAAGCATCAGCATTATGACACTTCGCTGGCTTAGGAAGTAAGAATTCTGGAAAAGGAGCTGGGTACCCATGTAGTGTCTGAAAAATTAAGGTTTACAAAATGTATTCTTGCTAAAACAAATGAGGAAGGGCATAATGGACTTATGATCAAATTCCCTTTTCCACTCTAGAATGCAAATACTGCTTATATTCCCCGAATTGAATTTGAAATCCCTTCTGCCTAATTCCACTCTACACAAGCACAGAAAATACAACCAGCATGAGTATCAGTTAGTTTCCAGCCAAAGAAGTACAGATAAAAGCATGGAATTATAATTCTGTGCATTCAAAAGTGGGAGCAAAATCCAGATGAGACCACTTACTGATGATTATGTTTGTTTGCATGTGCATGCATCTGGATACGTGCAGGCACATACATTTGGACTCTGATTAAAGCGGGCTTTCTACTAAAGTATGGGCCAGGGCAGTATATTTACCCCTACTGGGAAGCAGAAGAGAAAGGCTGGATGTGGGGAAGGGTATGAGGCTGTGGCAGAAGCACCTGCTCCTCTAATCTCAACATGTGCCAAATGGTACCAAAGGAAAACTAGGAAACGTCTTTGGTAGAATCAACATGTGGTTTTGAATTCCCACCTGTTGAGATGGGTCCAAACCATCAGGAATTCCAAGAGTCCTAGAATAGACCTATCAATCTAGAGTAGTTAGAATGACCATCTTAAAAGACTCAAGGAATTGAAGCACTCTAGGAGTTATTACAAAAGATTTAGAGAAGTTATTTTTTTTGTAAATTTGCCCCTTTATCCCTTTATTGTCCTTATGCTTGTGTGTCTCCCACAGTTCTTGTCTTCTACCTACATCTTGGGTAATATCATGCATTACCTTTCAGGGTACACTGTTCCATAACCCCTGATATACCAGGGGCCAGCACAGAGAGATCTTCTTGATCATTCTCCAGTGTGGTTGAGATTAAAATATATTCCGCTCCATTTTTTGGCTAGCATGTACTGCAGACAATTGAGACTGTCAGAATTGAGCAAAGAATAAAAATGAGGCCTTCAGTATGAAGCCTAAACAATGAGCTGGCAAAGAGTAGAGGAAACAATAGAAGGCAAAATGGGAAAGAAAAAGAAGAAAAGGTTGTCACACTATAGCCTGTTCATCCTTTTTGAACTGTCTTTGTGGAAATTGTAGGATTAATGCCATGGGCTTTTACCTCACAGCTGGAAGGTTGACCATGGAGATGAGAGATTATACCTTGTTACCTAATCTGATTGGTTAGACCATAAACATTCAGAAAGGGTCAGAGGAGGAGCATCTTCAGTTGATGCCAAGAGGTTAAGGGCAAAACAAGTACATTCAATTCTATGAGACTGTCAAAAAGGAAAGCTTCTCAAATAAGCAGAGTATTATTGAGCAAAGATAGAATTCAAGGGAATCACTCATACACATACATTAATCATATATGTAGGGGAAGCTACCTATTCTTGTTTAAAAACATACTATTCTTATTTTAAAAACAGGCATTATGAAGAGAAAAATCAGGTTAAGAGGGGGTTGGGAACAGGAATAAAAAAGGAAGAAGGATCTGGTATACTGGAAATCCAAATGTCCTGCTTCGTGTCCAGCAGAATAGAGGGATAGAAACTTGAATCCTGGAGTAAGAGAAACCAGTGACCTTGCCAGAACCAATGCATTACTTCTTCCACCACTCTTTTTTTTTTCTTTTATAGTTTATTGTCAAGTTGGTTTCTATATAACACCCAGTGCTTATCCCAACAAGTTCCCTCCTTCATGCCCATCACCCCTTTCCCCCTCTCCCCCACCCCCATCAACCCTCACTTTGTTCTCAGTATTTAAGTTTCTTACGGTTTGCCTCCCTCCCTCTCCTTAACTCTTTTTTCCCTTCTCCTCCCCCATGGTCCTCTATTAAGTTTCTCCTGTTCCACATATGAATGAAAACATACGGTATCTGTCCTTCTGCCTGACTTATTTCACTTAGCATAACACCCTCGAGTTTCAACCACGTTGCTACAAATGGCCAGATTTCATTCTTTCTCATTGCCATGTAGTATTCCACTGTATAGATAAACCACATCTTCTTGATCCATCCATCAGTTAATGGACATTTAGGCTCTTTCTATGATTTAGATATTGTTGAAAGTGCTGCTAGGAACATTGGGGTATGTGTGCCCCTATGCATCAGCACTTCTGTATCTTTTTCTCCCACCACTTAACCCCTATAGCTGATAGCCATTTCTGATTGACCAGTCTTCCTGTATTCCATTGATGGTGACCTGTCCATCAGAACCTTTGAACGGACCACTTTGCATGGACTGGAAGCCATGCTCACTTTGCCAGTTGGGTAATGCCAGTTAGTTCATACCTTTCTCATAAGGTTTTGAATACCTGACAAATACTGCTTCTAGTGAATACCCACACGCTTGGTAGATTAAAGAGAGCTTGCTATAGCCCCCAACCTTGGATGATTAGAATAAGATGAATACCTAACTGGGAGAGGAAAAGGAGAGAAAACATGGGGATACAAAAAAGGAGAAGAAGAAGAAGAAGAAGAAGAAGAAGAAGAAGAAGAAGAAGAAGAAGAAGTCGTTATGTGAAAAATCTCAGTAGTCAGGTAATACTGTGCAGAGAACAAAGGCATGAATCAAGAATAAAAATAAGCTGGGAGACTCCATGATGTCTGGTAACAAGGCAGCAGTCCCCAAAGCAGTAAATCAGTTTTACAGCCACCCTGTTCCAATTCCACTACCAATTCTATAGAATAGAAACCCTATAATTTTGTCTTACCCGCTTCCTAATGGGCAAAAACACAACTGGAAATGGAATAGTGCACAAAATTATTCCAATCTAGAAAAATCTGCCAGATCCCCATTTTCCATGACTGTCCACAAAGAGAAGTGTCAAAGGAAAAGGATAACGCTTTTGAGCCAAGGAGTGCCAAGGATTGCCAGCAACCATAACAAGCTAGGAAGAGGCAAGGAAGGATCCTTCCCCAAATCATGTAGAAAGAGTATGGCCCTGCCAACACTTGGAGTTTGAATTTCAAGCCTTCATAACTGTGAAGGAATACATTTCTGTTGTTTTTCAACCACCAGTTTGTGGCAAGTTGTTATGGCAGTCCTAGGAAACGATACCACTCCTCTCTCCCCTGCCCTCTATGGAAAAATTCTCTCAGAAAAGGCATTGATTGTGGCACACTCCTTTCTAGGGAGAGCTGTGGTGAATGAGATCAAGAGAGGACTGGGCATTAAGTCTGGGAAGAAAGCCCTTCTAGAATGTCCATTGTCAGCAAGGTATTCAGGCCACTCTATGGTTTATGAACTCTGAAATCACCCCATAAAATTTGCACTGCTGATGGGCCAGTCCCTGCTCAGCAAATTAAGAAAGGAAGGGCAAGGGTATATATAAATAACTGTACAAAAAGTTTTTATAAGGCAAGCACTGGTCTACCTGCTTCAAATGTATTCTATCCAGCCCCCAACAGCTCTCTAAGATAGGGATGATTAGTATCCCCACTTTAAGGATTAATAAGTTGTCTCAAAGGAGTTAAGTGAACTTGCTCAAGGTCACACAGTTAATAAGTATTAGAATCAGGATTTGACCCTAGACAGTCCCTAATTGGCAGTTGAAAGTCTAGAGACAGGGGCATTTAGATGTCTATCAATCCAATTTGGTGTCCAGTTAAGAATAGCCTCCATTGGTTCCCAAAAGATGGTGATCCAATAGCAGGGTCTCGTTGCCTCACTTGGCAGTCTTCTGTGACAGAATCATCGGATCAGAGATGTCAACTCCAATGCCTTTAGGAGTTAGGCAAAGAATGTCAGTACTAGGTAGGCCAGATGGTCAAGGCCTGGGGATAGCTGGCCATCTGGAGGTGTTCATGATTAAATAAAGAAATAAATACTGGGGAGAAACAAAGATTTCAGCCACTGCACAGGCCAGGGGGCCTCTGGCCAGATTCAGTCCAACTGAAGGAAGTACCCAGCACAGGACACAGAGCTGTGCAATCAAACTCTCAGCAGGCCATAATGTTGGAACCCAGAGAATGAAGGCTCAAGCAGTCATGATGGCCTGCTCTCAAGGGCCAGTGAGGCCTCAGAAAAACAAAAAGAAAAGAAGAAAGGAGAAAAGGGAAGGAGGGGAATGGAAGTGATTAGCTGTGTCCCAATATCTGATCATACTGGGTAATGCCTTGGGGCAGCTTTTGGTTTTTAATTGGTTTTGCCTGCCCATGATTTCTTGTTTATTCTCTCACCATTCAGATATACAGTAAGTTTTATGCTTGCTGCTTCGGGAGAACCATTTGTTTGACAAGACTTCAGTGGTGTCATTTCTAAAAGCAAGATCTACTGAAGATACTAGAGTATGGAGACAGAGGGAAGAAATCCAGGGAGAGAAATGTGGAAAAAGAAAGGGGTTGATTTGCCTGCAGTGGTATTCTCCAAAGCAGGAGGGTGGGTTACAGTGAGGTCTGGGGCAGCTTCTGGTGGTGCACAAAGGAGTGGAAAAATTTTGGAGGGACAGCCAAGGATTATACCTGGTGACATGTCCTCAGTCTGATATTAACAGCCTCTCCAGAAGTCCATTCAATGGCTCCAAGCACAGCACGAAAGTAGCAGAGAAGAGGGCTTGAAGGGACCACAAGGACACACCAGTAGAAATCTCTGCCATGAAAGAGTAGACAGCCTGCTGAAGCCATTGGGTGTCTCTTGAAGCAGTTGGCCCTGTGTAAGTTCCTAAAATCTCATCCCTGTCACTGAGTGGAAGTTGGGAGTGAAATATAAGACTGAAGTCCCAACATCCCAGACTGAGAATTGAAGTTAATCTAATTTATGAAAAAATACAGATGCAATATTTCTCCACACTTGAGCCCATGGACTGAGGTTGGAACCAGCAGTAGAGAATATTACATCAGATTTGCAACCAATAAAAATCTTTCATTTGGGACCATACTTGGTGACTAGGAGCACATTTTGGTTGGCTGTCTCAGAAGGGCCAGGTATACCATAGAGAGAGGATGTCAAAAACCACAGAGACTATTCAACACCATCACTTCTCTGTCCCCTTGCAACCTATGTATGCCACTCAGGCCACTGATGGCCCATAATTCCCCAGCTGGCCTTCCAGATCATGCATACCGCTTGACCTTCTCTTCTAGGGTCCAAGGCCAGAGCTCTCAACAAAACTCATGTTTTACTACATGAGGTCTGCAAAAAAACTTCACCCTGCTTCATGTGGAAACTCCTTGTTGGGGGAGGAGATCCCTTCTAATGAGGAATTGCAATTAGAAAACTAGGAAGATGCCCAGGAGGGGTAAGATGTAAGCTCTATAGACATAAGCTCTATGCCTCTGGTTGGCACACAATGGATGCATTTCATGAACAACTTTCCTTCCTGAGTACCCAGATCTGAGATAAACTTTAAGGAGTCACAGATTCATGCCCTGACCCTTGTTTTTAGCTAAACGAAGAGATCTAGAGTCTCTGCTATCCTCCGGAAAGGGGAAGAATGAATTTTGAGTACTCACTCAGTAGCAGCATCTAATTTATTCGTCTGTGAATTCATTGACTCCCCTGGAATCATGTAATTATGTCATTAGCTATATAGAGAAATTAAACACGGGGCTTACTTTTATGGAGAGAAGGATGACAGCAATAAAATTCCTGTAAAGGAAACAAATTTGTCACAGATAGGACAGTCTATATGGAAGGTCTCTTGAGTATTTGACCCACTCTATTTTCACCAGAAACCTCCTTGTACTGATACTCCCAGTAGATCCTAGTCTGGGCTCTGCATAAAATTAAGGAGAATAATTCCTTTTATAGATAGTGCTTAGGCAGTCAATGGGTGACTTCACAGATGGAAAAGCCTCACAGCTGGCCTCTGGAAACTAAGTTCCAGCCTAAATTCATTTATCACTATAGAATATAGCATACAGGCAGATTTATTAAATTACCCAACAAAATTATCAATCATTTATTTCTTCATTCTCAAAATTTCAATTTCTCTTTTATGCAACTTTTACTGCTATTATTATACCAAGTATTATTGCTATCATTTTTTCCTTAACCCTTTGAAAGGCAACACTAAACTGGGTCCACATGAATGTTGGGTTTAAGGTCTGGATACTGGAGTCCATTCTGTCACTGAGCTAATCTCTGTATCAGTAAAGTAAAAGATAATTCTTGTGTTTCCATCCACCTATGTGCTCTGTGATTTCACAGTTGTGCCACAATCATACTTTTGGGGCCACCAAAGCTGCCCTTCTGGTTTAGGGAGTCCTATACCCTCCCCAGAGTCCTGCCTAGATGAAGGGAAACACTGGAACCTAACAAAAGGGATGCAGAACCAGACAGCAGTCCTCTCACACATTCCCAGAACAACACTTTTTACGTAGGACATGGCCAATCAAATTTGCAGACTAGAGTTTTCTAGACCCATACTTCCTTTGAGAAGGGTTTAATTTTCCTAGTGGGGTGAAAGAACCATCCCTAATTCCCAGAGCAAACCCATCATGAAACATGATCTGGGCCCTGCAGCAAGCCATCATAAGGCCCAAACCAAAAGAAGCCTAGCAATGAAAATGAGAGGAAATTATATGAACAAAAATATATATTTTGTGCTACTATTTATGTCTGCCATAAAGATTCAGTTGATTGTTGTAACTTACCATACGAACTCAAGAGAGCAAATACCACAAGAACCAAAATCCATGATTTCTCTCAACCACCAAGCGCCAGCTGTAAACCAACACACCCTGGTTCAGCATTACTGTTCCTTATAGTAGGCGGCTCTTCCCAGGTTGTATTTGGGTTTGGACCAAAAGTCTGAGTACTGTAAGCATGCAACTGATGAGTTTGTTTGGCTCCCATTCCAATTCAACACCATGGACTCTTCCCCAAAGTACACATGTTATTGTGATGGGACTAAAGACATCTAATTTAAGTCTTCTGTTGTATGAGAAAGGTTCTAATTTAGACCATGAACTCTACAAAGTCAGGGGTTGTATGTTATTCTTTACTTCCAAGAAGTAGCCTAGTGGTTACCATGTGATAAGTGCTCAATAGCTTGTGACGTGAACTTATGAGAATTAAGATAATACATGAGTAAGGAGATGTGTTCTCTCCTTCCCTGTCTCACATATACACACTGCCCTTTATCTGGCTCTAATACGTATTCCAAGCAAAAAACAAATGGCAGCTTCACACATGTGTTCGCATTGAGGCTGCTATAGTCCAATAGCCTGCCCACCACCTTCTCCCAGAATGGAGCTCTATCCTTCAGTGAAGGAAAAAAGGGTTTTTACAAAACTCTTCTCACTTTCCTCTTTGTCTTTCTCCTTGGTAAGACGTGGACTCTGGAAATATCAGTAGGTGGTATCCTCAGCCCTAACAGGTTAAATAAGTCCCTGGAGAAAGGGACAAGGCATGGCAGCTTAAGACCTATGGTAGACCTTGTCCTGAAGGAGAAGGATCAAAGAGAAAAGACCAATCTTCAAGGTCTCTGTGCTGTCCAACCCAACTCACATGGTTTTGGACAGAATACTGGTCATATAAGGTAGCATTTTGCTGGAGGATTTCCTGGGTAGCTCTTCTCAGGAAGCCAACCTAACAGGAGATAACTGGCCAAAATACCAGGTGCCAGATAGCAGAGAAAAAAATTCTACCAACATGTATGAACCTTAAGCAGACTTTCCAGCACTCTGAAGAAGATAATTCTGTGAGTCTTACCAAAAGTTTGGAATCCAAGAGGACTACACAATGGTGGGCAAAGTTTTAAAATAAGCTGACCATATGTTCTAGTTTTCCTGGGACCATTGCAATTAATATTGTCTTCGTATCTTATCCTGGTTAGCATTTGTTTTGGATTTTTCATCTTCCAACAAGTATCACCACTATAATTGAATTAAACTAAGCTAGAAAGGATGAGACTGAATTCCACTTTGGACTTCCACCTTCCTTCATGGTGTGTACAGCTATGTGTATGCATTTTAATACATGATCACATTGGAAAATGACCAGCAATAATCCATCTCTGCATTTCTGGCTTTTCACACATAACATAATGGACATCTGTCTCTTAATGAGAGTATGCAGGGTGCTCTTGGATAAAATAAAAGGCTGGAGATGAGCACTTCAGTGCAGAAAACTTCCTTAGTTCTCAGGTAGTAGTGGGAGAAGGATTCAGTGGTGGCACCCGTGTCAGATGTCTGTGTACCAGGCAGTTTCTGTAGGAGGCTGACAGCCCACTGCTTGGTGGGGGTCAGTAGGACATGTAGAAATGTGTAGAATTATGTAAACATGAGATAGTTGAAGGAAATAGATCCCAAGCAGTCCTGTTGGGAAGCCCATTGCACACAGAACAAGAATTTGTTATGGTAGGTTGTTTCATTTGTTATATGATACACCTATAACTATGTTCTTATTTTATCATTTCACAGTTTTCATTTTACAAGAAACTTTTGGAAAAAATAAGGTAAAAAATAAGCGTGTAAGCTTAATGAAAAAAATAGGTATTGGATTTCCATCTTTGAAGAAAGTTGAAAGGGAACATGAAACTTGCTCAAAATGTTGGTCAACATTAGCCATCTGTGAGGGGGACTGTGGTCATATCACTGCCCAAGTGGAAACTAGAAAATACAAGAATGCGGAAGAATCATTGGTCTCTCTCTCAAAAGTTGGTGGTTATTTTTAGGAATAATGTACCCGAAGATAACAATTTAACATCCACAGTTGTGTAATGTTTATATATCATGTGGCATCACATGACTTTTCGACCTAATTTATTTTGTTCATTCTTGATTCCAGTTTATCTTGTGCATACATAAAAAAAGAAGATAAGCTATGTGTGGATTTCATTGGCAAAGGGAGAACTTGGAAAATGGTTAAAGAGGATATTTTATATAAATGTTATAGATGCTTCAATCTGAAAATCCATCAGTTCCAAAGAGTGTTCTTTTTGGGTTTTGTTTAATTTGATTCACAAAATCAAACTAAAGCTCTTTAAAGTTTATTCTGTTCAAAGTGAAACTTTTGACCTGATTGTAAATGCTGTTGTAAATTCAGTGTAAAGAGCACAATGTTGAAGATAAAATTAGTTGTTGAATACCACAGGTAATTTGTATTATCACATTATATACCACAAGTTATTTGTAGAAAATGTCATAGTGAAAACAATGTTATTACTCAAGAAGTCAGTGGGGTAGAAATATATTTAAATTGGTTATCATGCACAGATCATTTATAATTTTGTTCAAACAAACTTCAATGTTCAACATTAAATAGTAGTTATAAGCAGGAATATCTTGTAGTTACAGAAAGTGTGAAGGTGCTAAACTACATAATAATGGGAGTATGTGAAGGAAACAGCAGAGATAACAGAAAGAAATTGTAATATCCAGAGGTAGAAGAATTTGAGCAACAAATATGTAACTTAGAATTGGATTATAACAAAGTGTAAAAAAATCCATGAATCCATACTGGTACAAATAAATGAATTGTGGGGTGCCTGGATGGCTCAGTCAGTTGAACATCAGACTCCAGCTCAGGTCATGATCTCACAGTTCATGAGTTCAAGCCCCACATCGGGTTCATTGCTATCAGCACAGAGCCCCCTTTGGATCCTTTGTCCCCCTCTCTCTCTGGCCTCCCTGCTCTTGCACTCTCTTTCTCAAAAAACAAATAAAACATTGAAAAATACATACATACATACATACATACATACATACATACATAAGTGGGAGAAAGGAGACAGATTTTGACAAAATAATTCATTTAGACACTTTCTCCTATAGAATGAGTTGAATGGCTCTACTCTTGCCCTTGAGTGCAGGCTGCACTTGGTGACTGACTTCCAAAGAAATAGAAAAAGGAGGAACAAGGGCACTTTGCAGTAGGGAACCCTGGCAAACACTTAATTAGTCAGGTGATCGAGGTTAACATCACCAGTGATAGGTCATGTTACTAGCATGTGCTCCTGATGTGATGTGGTGAGAAGGGCAATTCACCTCTGTGGTCATCTTCCCCAACCCATAATTTTCAGTCTAATCATGAGAAATACATTGGACTGAGGGGCAGTCTACCAAATACCTGGGCAGCACTTCCTCAAACTCTCAAGGTCGTGATGACTAAGGAAAGGCTGAGAAATTACCACAGACTAGAGAACACTAAGAGACATCATAATCAAATTGTAATGTGATATCCTGGATGGAATCCTGGAATAGGAGAAGGGCGTTAGAAGTAAAATTTGAATAAAGTGGGGAGTTCAGTTAACAGTATAGTGGTTTCTCATGGCACAAATGTACATAGTAATGTAAGATATGAACAATGGGGGGTACTAAGGGAGTGCTGTGGGCAAACTCTGTGAACTACCTTTACAACTTTCCCACAAATCTGAAAATAATTCTAAAATAAAAAGGTGATTAAACATAGTAGTTGTAGTGAAAAATTTTAGAAATGTTTTAATATACACACAGGAAAAAATTCCACTAGAAATTTTTGTGACAAAGCACATATTTAATACAAAACAATAATTTAGCATTGTAGAACAAAGGTTTACTCTTTGCTGTTCCCTGTGAGTGAAAATTTTAGAATGTTCAGTCTGTTAAAGAGTTAGCAAGTCTACCTAAGGGCTTTAGGTAAAGGGGATTTATGTATTTTGTAAGCACGTTTTGTATGTATTGACTCAAAAGAGATTGGAAATCTTTCACTGAAGTATTCAATGAGTGGAAAGCCAAAAACATCAGCCTTAGGAGCTTTTACTGAATTTTAGGTATTGCAAAGATTGCAAATGGGAAGACAATGAAATGTATCCTGTTAAAATAAAGGAGGGGATATTGAACAAATCCTGGGAGGTGGGGGGAGAGAAAGAGAGAGGAGAGATTTTCCATGAAATGAAATACTTGGGGTATACTTATACTAAAAAATATATCTTTCATTTATCTAAATTCAAATTTAGTTGTAATTCCTGTTTTTATCTGCCTAATCTGGCAGCCCTGATAGTGGAGAGAAGTCTGGCTTCCCACCCAGTCTCAATTACTCAAAAAACTTCTGTTTAGCCTGGCTTTGTGTTAGGTACTGGGGATAAAATCATTAAAACATATGAAATTATTATTGGTTGACTCTAGTCCCTAATAATTTACCATGTGGTCTCCAAAAAGTCACTCAACTTTTTGAAATCCATCTCCATCTGTAACAGGAGTATAATTGTAGACTTGGGCTAATTTGTGCACAAATGGAGCTCTGAGTGTGAAGGAATTTTGGAAAAGTCTGTTGTTAGACAAACCTGTTTTAATTACTCCACTAAGTATTTTTGGCAAACCTGAAACTAGGGCAGATTTGTGGGCCAAGTCCCCTACATGTGTCCTAAAGGATCCAATATTTTTGCCAGATTGCCCTCCTTTAAAGAGTTGGTCTCCTCCCCCAGCCCCTCCCATCTTGTTAAAACTACTCCTCTAATCTGAACCCTATCCCTGGAAAGAGGCAGGAGGGGTTCAGGGCCAGAGCAGCCGCAGAGTAAACAGTTGGACCCACAGAGATGAGCAAACTCTTCCTTATATCAACCTGGATCTCTGATGGCGGAGAATTATGGGAAATAAGAAGATAGCATGACTAAGCTCAGAGACTCCTGAATTGTGAGCTGCACACACCTTGGGAGGCTGCTGATCTCTGGAGTGAGTATGCCAAGGCTGAAATGCCCCCCTCAAAGACACTGCAGGTGGGCTTCAGACGGGGCTGTGACCAAACACTACAGGGACAGAAGAATAAATCCTGTTCTCCAACATCCTAAGGGAAGGAGAGACCCAGGCATCCCTACCACTCCTCCACCTCCTCTACCTCTGCCGTGAAGCTGATGAAGTCCAACTTCTACTGGACAGAAGTTAGAAGCTGAGATCATTCTACTAGCAAAGGCATCACCATCCAGTCGTGGGGACAGAACCCATGGCATGCTGTCTCCTATTATCTTTTGATAATTTTTATGTATTAGTGGTAAGCAGCAAGTCAATTATTGTCTGATTTAAAAATGTTAAATGATTATTAGAGTAGAGGCATTTTTTTTCCTTAAGACAAGATGCTATAAGCAGTAAGGGATGTTGCTTACCCAGTTTTTTTCTTGTCCTAGGTAGAAAATCTTTGTTTAAATAGATTTCCAGGTTGAATAGAGCTGGATAGGTTGTCTTCCTCAAATGTTATTAAAATTGACAAAAGTATTCATCGAGTATGTATTGCAGACGGGGAAAGAAAACCACTGGCAATTATTTCAGCACAAAATCTCCAAAGAAGCACCTTCCAGTCACTGCCGACCTGGTAGTCCTTCTCCAGAGACTTCTTACTCCAAATCTGGTGTAAAACCCTTGGTCAGAGAGGCCAAGAGAAGCCACTCCAGCCAGGAGGGATTTCCCTGCTTCCAGATACTGTGATAGTGACTTTCTGTCACAATCACAGCCTGCCTGTCCCCTACATGTGCCCTAGGGCTTGCCTTGCTACCAAGGAGGGTCCTTCATTACTTAGTCCTTGTGATATGATTGCTCAACATTCATAAGAGTACCATGATTTTTTTCACTGACTTTTATACAAGGTTTTCTTTTCTGATATACCTTCTAAACTACTCCATTAATTTGGGATTGGCTTTTGTCTGCAACCTGGGCCTCCCATGCTCCCAAGCTGAGTTCTCTGTCCTATACTCATGCTCTGTGGTGAGAAGCAGGAATGGAGGCAGATGTGTTATCTGTGACCACTCCCTTGCCATGTTCCATCTGTATAAATGAAATGAACTCCCTCTTTCTTTCTCTCCTTTTATAACATCAAAAGAAAACAATTGGACGATCTTTACCAAACACAGGGTGCGTGTTTGGGATAGTCTGCTAAAATACAAGCTATAGCAGAAAATATGAAATTTGCTTTGGAAGACCCTGGGGGAACTGGAAGATATTGGGGAGTCATCCTCAGAGTGTGTTCCAGAGGCTGCACATCAATAGAGGGATGAAGAGGATCTAAACAGAGAAAACGGTGTTTTCAAATGTGAGTCTCCAAATAGAAAGTCACAGCACCAATGTCAATTTACCCAACAGAATGACTTTTCGCAGCTCTGGGAGGTGTGGATGTGCACATGCACAACATTTATTGTACATTATGTGCTGGGCATAATATAAACTGTATTATGTGAATTACATTCAGCAGTACCTAAGATAGCTATATTATTATCAGGCTTATTTTATAGATGGGGGGATAAAGGTCCACAGAAGGTAATAGCTGTGTGACCTTGGAGCAATAACTCAAGTGGAAAGCTAAACCTTGAAGTGCTGACTCCCTTGGAGTCACTTTTTGAAGTCTGCACTGAAGAACTAAAATGGAGACCACATTAGGCAAGTCGTCTGCAAGCCCACGGAAGGCTGCCCAGGCGGCAGTGCTGCCCAGCCCCTGCACACCTCCTGCAGCCTGAGTTAGCATCACACGGACGCTCCCTCCCCTTTTTTTGTACTGTCTACTCAGCCAGGAATATTGGGCAGACACTGGAGCAGAAGCGGCTCTATCAGCTGTCATCTGACCTGCAGGGAGAAATATTCTAAATTCAAGGCAACGATTTTAGCAGGATGTAAAGAGGAGCGATCCTCCCTGGAGGTTTGAATGACATCAGAATAGGTAAACAGGGGAATCAAATTATTTACTTTCCAGGGGAACTTTAAAAATAGCAGCAGCCTCTTTCTGTTGGAATTGGTGGTAACAGTATACCAGGCCAGGTCTGTGCATGATGCCAACTTAGCTATTGGGAGGCATCGATGTAGGAAGTAAATGCAGTTTATGCCAATTCTGTACAGCCAAAGCAATTTGACAACTGTCAGTTTGACTGGTAAATCTTGACAGCAGGTGAGCTGTAGGCTAATCTGAATGCTAAGGCTCTAATTGTTCAGGTTAGTTGTCTAACATGATCAAACAAACCAAACATAATGTTCCATGTTGCCCCAGGGAATGGAAAGCACTTGGCCTCAGTGTACTCATTCATGCATTCATTAGGCGCCCACTACTTTCCAGACATGTCACTGGGTAGCCGACCTCATGGCACAAGCATAGCACATCTGACTCCAGATATAATGCTGGCCACTGGGGTTACAAGATGAGTAAGATGTGTTCCTTGTCTTAGAGAAGCTCATAGCCTGATGGCCTGAGTTCTAGTTCCAACTCTAATATTAATAGCATCATGCTCTGAATAAATGACTCCATCTCTTTCTGGGTCTAATCTAATCTGTAACATGAAGAGAGCAGGTTGAGACCCCCTTGCCTGGAGTGGGCACCAGTTTACGTGGCTACTGATGTCATCTATTCAACTAATATTTGAATTTCTTCTGTGGATCTGTCACTGCGTTTGCAGAGATAACATGACGAGGATGTCATCCATTGTTTGAGAAGACCTGTGGGAGGGAAGAACATTGAGGCTGGAGAGTTAAAATACCATGAGGTATAATGCTGCCTTACAGGGGTAAACGTGAGGTGTGAGGGGGGTCTAGAGGAAAGCTCATTTGGGTCCTAGAGATTAAGGAGGAGTTATTCAACAGGTTAAGGGGATAGGAGAAGGAATTCCAGGAAAAGGGAACATCATTAACAAAAATCCAGAGAAAAGAGGGAGGGTGTTTGTTTTAGAGAATTATTAGCAGCCTAGTGTGAAAGGAGGGTAAGGGGAGCCAGGGGAGTGGGAGGAGAGAGGTGGGTAGAGAGTAAAGAGAAGAAAGGAGAGGGGAGGGGAGGAGAAGAGAGAGGAGTGGAGAAAAGAGGGGAGAGGACGGAGAATACAGGACTCTGGAAAGTGTTGAGAGGCAAACTAGAAGGGAAAAGCAAGAGCCAGATTATGAAAAACTTGTCCCCCATGCTTAGGAGTTTGGATTTGAATTTGAGGCAATCAGAAGTCACAGAGGACTTTAAGAAGTAGGATTCTTAAGTTGGAAGGAAGCTTTGGGGTCCAATATGAGGAACATCTATTGGAGGGCAGTCAGAAAGAGCAAGATATAGCTTGTTCGGTGATTTGGGAGTTCATGGAAAAGATTTCTTCTCCTTCCCTCCCCTCTTCCTTCTTTTCTTATCTCTTCTTTTGGGTGTTGGGGAGGTCAATAGAAGCTTCACAGGCAGGAAGGAATGCAGTGTGGGTGCTCTGTGGGCTCTGAACACAACAGAGGTGGTTTTGTGACTGTATAAGTAGCTGGTAACATCCATTAGTGTTGAAATTCTTTGCTATCAAGACCAGCTCCAGCCCATAAGAAGGCAGTGACTGCCTGGAAGTCACTCATCATGGGAGGCTCAGATGATACCAGATTCTAAGAATCTAAACTATGTAGCTTGACTAAGTGCCATTGACTATCAATTGTTTCTCTTCTTTCCTTGTGCAGTTTTGGCCCAGAAGAAGGTGCCAGGTTTGGTCATATCCATTCTCAAACCTGTAAAATAGTGATATAAGGCCACCAGAGGCCATACAGCCCCAAGACTGTATGCATAAAAGTCTAAGTCAAATGCACAGTTGAGGTATTTTCAATATAAGGCAAGGAGAACCAAGGGGGAGCTAAACACAAGAGGCTTTACTTAAATAAGTGAGAGGATCCTTTTATAAAATGCCCCTCATTTCAGTAAGAAAAGTTAGTATCTAAATAATTAAAGGGCAATTATCAGAGGAGGACATCAGCAGGACTGAACTTTAGCATGAAGTGATATTAGGAAGGAAGGAATGTGGAGCCAGACTGCCAGGATGGGGACTGCAGTCCCACCACTGATGAGCTGTGTGGCTGGGCAGGCCATGGAGTCTCTCCATGCTTCAGTCTTCTCTTCTGTAATATGGCATCAATAATAATATCACCAACCTCATGAGTTGCTAAGAGAATGAACTGAGTTAATACTTGTAAAGTCCTTCAAAGCATCTCCTGGCACAAAACAAGTGGCATAGAAGTGTCTCTTAATTAAAAATGAAAAAAAATCACCTTTTCCTTAATGAATAAATTGTGCAAGCATTCCTGGAGGGGAGGCTGAGGGATTCATTGACTTTTTTTTATTCTGGGCAAAGCAGCACTGAAAATATGGAGAACTTGTGTTCAAGGGCGTTGATCCAGCAGATGGGGATCAATGACGTCTCTCTGTTATGTCTTCATAATAAAGAATCTGAACAAAGAATTGAGAGGAGAAGGAAAGAAACTTTCCTTTTAAACCCTTAGATTCCAGGCTGAAATTAAACCTATTTATGTTAGCACATAGAGAATGAAATTTATAAAAATAAGCTTGAGGGGAAATTTTTTAAGAGACCCAGAGCTGGGTAGTTAAGAGAAGAAAGTGGAATACAAATAATTCTGCACCCCATGCAACTTTATCCAAGCAGAGCATAAGCCTGCCCTTGGATCCACCTTTCAGAACATACCACTCTCCCATAAGCTTGACCCAGCACAGCCAGGATCTCTCTGACTTAGGACCTCCATGCTGGCTACATTGTCTTTCCTGTTCCACTCTGTTGATCATCCTATGTAAGACTGAACCATGGCTGAGTTCCCTGAGATCCTGCAGTAGGTCTGGATCAGCCAAAAACAGATTCTTAGTTCTAGTATGCTTGCTGTGGAATACTGGGTCTTGTCTGGGCTCTGTTTCTTTTCACCTTCTCCAAGCATCTTCTATTTGCTTCAGGATTCTTGAGTCCTTTTTGTACCATTGTTCCTTGGGACCCACACTCTGTTGGTATTTTCTGGAAAAACCAGAGAGACAGTTGTAATTTTGCAGTCATCAGTTCTCTTCATAACATTGTGTAGGTCATTGAATATAGTTCCCTGAATAAGAATCAGAAGTCCTTGACGTCACTATCCAAAACCCATTTGCATGATTAATAGAGATAGAAGGGAGAGGATGGAAGAGAGAGAAAATCAGAGATCATGAATCTAACCCCATATATACACTCTATGCTCCTAACACACACACACACACACACACACACACACACACACACACATTTCCCTCATTTTCTTAGCCAAGTGCATATCACTATTATTAGCTTTGATTTACTTCTGTAAAGTGAAGAAAAATAGTTTCTGATCTAAACAGTTTTTTAATAAATACAATAATAAATTAATTGCTAACTAATACTTGCAAAACAATTTATATTTTATGGCTGTTGTTCCTGTCCAGCAACAGTTCCTTAAGCAAGCCATTACAAAGAGGAAGATGTGAGACAGGTGACTTTAGGGCTTACATAAGAAATTTTCTATCCAGAAATGAAAAAGGGAGAGAGGAAGGAAGGAAGGAAGGAAGGAAGGAAGGAAGGAAGGAAGGAAGGAAGGAAGGAAAGAAGGAAATGTTTTAACCAGTCCACAGGAAAGTGCTCCTGGCCTTCTTTACCCCAACTACCTAATTCGTGGTTGTTGTACAAAAAATGATAAGGGCAAATAAACAGCAAGATTCTGACCCTGGCCCTGAATAATAATCCTCGAGTAAAGAGACAATAGTCAGATACTTTATTTTGCTTTTGTTTTGATTTATCTCTGGACCACACACACACACACACACACACACACACACACACACACACTCATACTCATATTCTTTCTCATTTTGAATGATACTCTGGGGAGTTCATAGGGATGTATGTGTGTTATAAATAAAGGTCCCAGGAAAAGTAAAGTAATTTATTTTAAAATCTCAATTTAAGGGGCAAGATGGCAGAGAAGTAGGTGGCTCTGTAATCTCTGTCTGTAGGCAGCTATCAAATTGAGAAGGACTAAAGCCACAGTACTCTGATCTGCAAGAATGGGAGAAGTGTACACAGAGTCCTTACAGATGACAGCCTCATAGATGCTCCCCAATGAAGAGCCAGGGGAAAGCACACAGAGCAGCAGTGGTACAGAGCCGTGGAGGGCCAAGAGAAAGAGAAAGAGAGACTGAAAACGCTCATAAAGTGGCCTCTAGAGAGAGGAGAGACCTCAACCCTGGACAGAAAGATACTACCATTCTGTATATAGTCACTGGGTGCAGGGAGAGAAATTCGTCCCCCTTGTTCTTCCTTGGGCTCAGTGGCTTGCTGACTCCAGGTGGAGCCAGGGAAAAGCTGGCTCCCCAGTCCCCCTATTCAGTCATGGCTGGAAAGCCTCCTGCCTGCTGGAGGACGTCTCATCTGGGGCAGTAACATTGGAGTGCATGGACTAAAATTTGGAAATGAGGCAAGGCTTGGAAAAAGGCAATTTGGCCCTCCCAAGGCACAGAGAGATCGAACTCAAAAGAGTGGCATGCAACACATGATCCAAGAAGGGCTTGGGGAACCACCATTTTTCTCCTTGCAACCACTAAGGTGGGGACTCGAAGAGCAGCCCCAGAGACCTACCTACACCAAACCGCGCCCATTCGGGTGGGAGAGCTGCCCTTTTTTACCTTTTTTTTTTTCCATTTCCCTTCCGTTTTCGCCCTTTTATTTTTTTTTTCCTATTTTTTTTTCCTTCTTTTCTCCTCTTCCCCCCTGGAGTCTTGGAAAGACCAACATTTATATGAACTTCTTTTTATTCTTTTCTTTTCCTTTCTTTCCCCTTCTGTTCTTTTTTCTTTCCCCTTCTGGTTTGCTTGTTTATTTGATTTGTCTGTGCGTTTGCATGTGTTTGTTCCCTTTGTGTTTGTTTTCCTTTTCAGGGCTACCTCAAGAAACAAGCCAAAGTACACATGGTGGAGAGTCCCAAATATCACCGAGCAGAGAAATAAAATAATCAAAGGCATAACAAGAGAAACCGAGAGACACTATTAAAGAACACTTCCTGAAATGACAGGCCCTGGACAGTCAATGAACCTCCTTCAGTAGAGCAATACTAACAGGTGCACACTGCATAATGAGCTTTTAAAACTGACAAGAGACAGAAAGGTAGCCAAAATGATGAAATGAAAGAATTCTCCTCTAAAGAAATTCTAGGAAGAAATCACAGCCACAGAACTGCTCAAAACAGACATAAGCAACATAACTGAACAAGAATTTAGAATGATTGTCATAAAATTAATAGCTGGGCTTGAAAAAAGCATCAGAGAAGCTATTGATACAAAGACGAGGGACCTTCAAAATAACTGTGATGATTTTAAAAAGGCTATAAATGAGGTGCATAATAAAATGGAGGTGGCCACTGCACGGATTGAAGAGGCAGAGAGGAGAATAGGTGAATTAGAAGACACAGTTATAGCAAAAGAGGAAGCCAAGAAAAAGAGAGATAAATTGATATAGGAGCATGAAAGAAGAATTTAAGACCTGAGTGATACCATCAAATGGAACAATATCTGTATCATAGGAATTCCTGAAGACGAAGAAAGAGAAAAAGGTCCTGAAGGGGTGCTTGATCAAATTATAGCCAAAAACTTCCTCAATCTAGGGAAGGAAATAGACATTCAAATTCAAGAGGCGCAGAGAACTCCCCTCAGACGTAACTTGAATTGACCTTCGGCAAGACATATCATAGTGAAATTGGCAAAATATAAAGAAAAAGAGAGAATTCTGAAAGCAGCTAGGGATAAAAAGGGCCCTAACATACAAAGGGACCTATCATAATGGTTACAAACCTATCTACTGAAACGTGACAGGCAAGAAAGGAATGGCAGGAAATCTTCAATGTGATGAACAGGAAAAATATGCCACCAAGAATCCTGTATCCAGTGAACCTGTTATTCAAAATAGACAGAGAGATAAAGGTTTTCCCAAATAAACAAAAATTAAGAGAATTCTTCACCACCAAACAGCCCTCCAGGAAATCCTAAGAGGGACTCTATGAGGGAAACGTAGCAAGGAATATAAGGTACCAGAGACACCACTACAAACGTGAACTCTACAGAAAGCACAATGAATCTAAACCCATATTTTTCAATAATAACACTGAATGTAAATGAACTGAATGCTCCAATCAAAAGACACAGGGTAGCAGATTGGATAATAAACCAAAATCCATCTATTTGCTGTCTACAAGAGACTCATCTTAGACCTGAAGACACCTTCAGATTGAAAGTAAGGGGATGAAGAAATATCTATCATGCAACTGGAAATCAAAAGAAAGCCAAAGTAGCCATACTTATATCACACAAACTGGACTTTAAAGTAAAGGCGGAAACAAAAGATGAAGGACATTATATAATAATTACAAGATCTCTCCATCAGGAAGAGCTCACAATTATAAACATCTATGCACTGAATTTCAGGCACCGAAATATATAAAACAATTAATCACAAACAGAAACAATCTTATTGATAAGAATGTGCTTATCATAGGGAATTTTAATACTCCACTTATAGCAATGGATAGGTCAACCAGACAGAAAATCACTAAAGAAACAATGGACCTGAATGGCACATTGGAACAGATGGAATTAATAGATATATTTAGAACTCTGCATTCTGAAGCTAAGGAATTCACTTTCTTCTTGAGTGTGCAAGGCTCATTCTCCAAGATAGATCACATACTGGATCATAAAACAGCCTTCCATAAATATAAATGAATTGAGATCATATCATGCACACTTTCACATCATGATGCTATGAAACTTGAAATCAATCACAGGAAAAAGTCTGGAAAACCTCCAAAATGTGGAGGTTAAAACCACTCTAATAAGAATGATTGGAGCAACCAGGCAATTAGAGAAGAAATTTTAAAAATATATGGAAACAAATAAAAACAAAAATACAACAATCTAATCTCTCTGGGACGCAACAAATGCAGTCCTAAAAAGAAAGTATACTGCAATCCAGGCCTATTTCAAAAAACTAGAAAAAGCGCAAATTCAAAATCTAACAGAGCACCTAAGGAAACTATAAGGGGAACAGCAAGAGCATCCCAAAACCAGCAGAAGAAGAGAAATAATAGAGATCAGGGCATAAATAAATAATATAGAATCCAAAAAAACAATTTAATGGATCAATGAAACCAAGAGTTGGTTTTTTGAAAAATAAACAAAACTGATAAACCTCTAGCCAGGCTCCTCAGAATGAAAATAGAGAGCACCCAGATAGACAAAATCATGAATGACAATGGGTCTATTACAACTGATCCCTCAGAAATACAAGCAATCATCAGAGATTACTATGAAAAATTATATGCCAACAAACTGTACAGCCTAGAAGAAATGGACAAATTCCTAAACACACATGCACTACCAAAATTCAAATGGCAAGAGATAGAAAAATATGAACAGACACAAAACCAGTGAAGAAATTGAATGAGTTATCAAAAATTTCCCAACGAATAAGAGCCCAGGGCCAGATGGCTTCCCAGGGGAATTCTACCAGACATTTAAAGCAGAGTTAATATCTATCCTTCTCAAGCTATTCCAAAAAAAATAGAAATAGAAGGAAAACTTCCAAACTTATTCTACGAAGCCAGCATCACTTTGATTCCCAAACCAGACAGAGACCCAACAAAAATAGAGAGCTACATCCTTAATGAATACAGATGCAAAAATACTCAACAAGACACTAGCAAATCAAATTCAACAACATATAAAAAGAATTATCCATCATGATCAAGTGGAATTCATTCCTGGGTTACAAGGCTGGTTCAATATTTGAAAATCCATCACTATAACAAAAGAAAAGATAAAAACCATATGATCCTGTTGATGGATGCAGAAAAGGCATTTGACAAAATACAGTATCCTTTCTTAATAAAAAGCCCTGAGAAAGTCGGGATAGAAGGAACTTACTCAAACATTATAAAAGCAATTTCTGAAAAGCCCACAGTTAATGTTATCCTCAATGGGGAAAAACTGAGAGCTCTCCTCCTGAGATCAGGAACATGACAGAGAAGTCCACTCTCACTACTGTTGTTTCACATAGTGCTGGAAGTCCTGGCATCAGCAATCAGACAACAAAAAGAAATAAAAGGCATCAGAATCAGCAAAGAAGAAGTCAAACTTTCACTTTTCACAGATGATATGATACTCTACATGGAAAACCTGATCAACTCCACCAGAAGCCTTCTAGAACTGATCCATGAATTCAGCAAAGTCGCAGGGAACAAAATCAATGTACAGAAATAGGTTGCATTCCTATACACCAAAAATGAAGCAACAGAAAGAGAAATCAAGAAATGGATTCCATTCACAATTGCACCAAAAATCATAAAATACCTGGGAATAAACCTAACCAATTATGTAAAAGACCTGTAATATGAAAACTATAGAAAACTTATGAAAGATATTGAAGAAGACACAAAGAAATGGAAAAACATTCTGTGCTCATGGATCAGAAGAATAAACATTGTGAAAATGTCATTATTACCCAAAGAAATCTACACATTCAGTGCAATCCCCATCAAAATTGTACCAGCATTCTTCTCAAAGCTAGAACAAATTATCTTAAAATTCGTATGGAACCACAAAAACCCTGAATAGCCAAAGTAATATTGAAGAAGAAAACCAAAACGGGAGGCATCACAATCCCAGACTTTAGCCTCTACTACAAAGCTGTCATCATCAAGACAGTATGGTATTGGCACAAAAACAGACACATAGACCAATGGAATAGAATAGAGAGCCCAGAACTGGACCCACAAATGTATGGCCAATTAATCTTTGACAAAATAGCAAAGAGCATCCAATGGAAAAAAGACAGCCTCTTTAACAGATGGTGCTGGGAGAGCTGGACAGCAACATGCAGAAGAATGAAACTAGACCACTTTCTTACACCATACACAAAAACAAACTCAAAATGGATGAAGGACCTGAATGTGAGACAGGAAACCATCAAGACCCTATAGGAGAAGGCAGGAACCAGCCTCCTTGACCTCAACTGCAGCAATTTCCTACTTGACACATCCCCAAAAGCAAGGGAATCAAGAGAAAAAATGAACTATTGGGACCTCATCAAGATAAAAACTTCTGCACTGCAAAGGAAACAATCAAGAAAACTAATAGGCAACTGACAGAATGGGAAAAGATAGTTGCAAATGGCATACCAGATAAAGGGCTAGTATCCAAAATCTACAAGGAACTCACCAAACTCCACACCCCAAAATATGAATAATCAGTGAAGAAATGGGCAGTAGACATGAATAGACACTTCTCCAAAGAGGACATCCAGATAGCCAACAGACACATGAAACGATGCTCAGTGTACTCATCATCAGGGAAATAATAAATCAAAACCACACTGAGATACTACCTCATACTGGTCAGAGTGGCTAAAATGAACAAATCAAGAGACTATAGATGCTGGTGAAGATGTGGAGAAACGGGCACCCTCCTACACTGTTGGTGGGAATGTAAACTGGTACAGCCACTCTGGAAAACAGTGTGGAGGTTCCTCAAAAAAACTATCAATAGGACTTTTCTATAACCCAGCAATAGCACTGCTGGGGCTCTATCCAAAAGATACAGAAGTGCTAATGCATAGGGGCACATGTACCCCAATGTGCATAGCAACACTGTTAACAATAGCCAAATCATGGAAAGAGCCTAAATGTCCATCACCTGATAAATGGATCAAGAAGAAGTGGTATATATATATATATACACACAATGGAGTACTACATGGCAATGAGAAAAAATGAAATCTGGCCATTTGTAGCAAAATAGATGGACCTAGAGGGAGTCATGCTAAGTGAAATAAATCAGGCAGAGAAGGACAGATACCATATGTTGTCACTCATAGGTCTAACAGGAGAAACCTAACAAGGACCATGGGAAAGGGAAGGGAGGGAAAAAGAGTTAAGGAGAGGGAGTGAGGCAAATCATGAGAGACGCTTGACTGCTGAAACAAATTAAGGGCTGAAAAGTGAGGGGGAAAGGGGAAAGAGGGTGATGGTCATGGAGGAGAGGCATGTGCAAGGAAGAGCACTGGGTGTTACATGGAAACCCACTTGACAATAAACTATAAAAAAATCCCAATTCAAAAAATCCAGATGCAATTCCAAATGAAATCCCATTTGTGAACTCTTCATTAAATAAAATAATTTTTATTGTAATGATCATATTATACACTAAAATGAGTAATCGAAAGAAGCTTAAGTCTTCATTAAGAATCTCACATTCCACATACGAGTGAAAACATGATATCTATCTTTTTCTGATTGACTTATTTTGCTTAGCATAATACCCTCCTGTTCCATCCATGTTGTTGCAAGTGGCAGGATTTCATTATTTTTCATTGCCAACTAGTATTCTATTGTATACATAAGCCACATCTTCAAACAGAGGGAGGCAAACCATAAGAGTCTTTTAAATACAGAGAACAAGTTGGGGGCTGATGGGGGACAGGGGAGAGGGGGAAATGAGTGATGGCCATTGAGTAGGGCACTTACTGGGATAAACATTGGGTGTTGTACGTCAGCAATGAATCATGGGAATCTACCCCCAACACCAAGAGCACACATTATACATTTTATGTTAGCTAACTTGACAGTATATTATATTGAATAAATAAATAAATAAATAAATGATAAATAACTATAAAAATAAAAAGAAATGAAAAATATTTCTTATGACTTTTAAACAGGGTTGTTTTGTTGTTTTATCAAACAGTTCTATAATGAGTAATATTACAGTCTGCCTGGAGGCTGGGGGATGAATGGCAACCCTCAACATCTCTTAAACTGTAATTTAATGTTCTTCTGTGTCTGTGAGCCTCCAAACTGAAAGCTGGCATACAGCTGCTATTACTAATGGGAGTAATAATGAAATCAAGATGCCATCATTTACTGTGTGGAGTAAATGAGAAAATGTACATAAAATGCTTAATATGATACGTGCTATTTAAGTGCTTTCAGCAATATTTCTCTTTAATAATGATGATGGTGATGATAAAACTATACTTTTATCCTGTGCAGGATTTTCTTTTTTACTGCAGACCAGATAAAAGCAGATGTTGAGATAAGAATTTGTTTAAAATGAGTTCCCGAGAACCTTTCCCATAGCTGCTCCTGCTTTCTTGAACCTTGACTAAAAGCCTTGAGAAAAATTGAGAGCCCAGATTTTCCCTAGAGCAGAGTTAGTCATCAGCAGTCTATAAAATTAAACTGGTTATTGGCTTAAAACCCTGATAGTCGTCAGAGGTTTATGGTTAGTCTGTGAGTTGATTCATTCGATTTTTCCCCCATCCTAAGATATGATTTTGGTCATTCAATATAAGAACACAAAACCAGAAAGCCAGAGTGGTCATGGAGGAGGAGGAGGGAAACCTAACTT
>NC_043702.1:19395739-19485474 GCF_006229205.1 Suricata suricatta
ATTTGTTTAAGAAAATGGATGAAAGATGTGGATATTGAAAAACTGATTCTAAAGTTTGTATGGAGAGGTAACATACCCAAAATACACAATACACTATTGAAGGAGAACAAAGTTGGAGGACTGACATCATCACACTTCAAGACTTACTACAAAGCTGCAGTAACTAAGACAGTACAGTACCAGTGAGAGAATTGACAGATAGACCAGTGGTACAGAATAGACAATCCAGAAATAGACTCACCTAAATACACTCAACAGATCTTTGACAAAGGAGAAAAGGCCAGACAGTGGAACACAGACTACCTTTAGTGATGGAAAAATTAGAAAAAAAAAAAAAAAGAATCTGCACACAGACCTAACACTCCTCATAAAAAATGAACTCAAAATGGATCATAGACCTAAATGTAAAACACAAAACTATAAAACTCCCAGAAGATAATATGGGAGAAAACCTAGAATATGGTGGTGACTTTTTTAGACAGAACACCAAAGGCATGATCTATGACACAAATAATTGATCATCTGGACTTCATCAAACTAAAAACTTCTGCTCTATGCAAAGCACTCTCACGAGAATGAGAAGACAAATCACAGACTGGAAGAAAATATTTGCAAAAGAATATCTGATGAAGGACTCTTACCAAAATATATAGATATCTTTAAACTCAACAATAATAAAATGAACAATAAGATTTAAAGACACAAAAAAACCCTTAACAGACGCCTCATCAAATAAGATGGCTCAGGCGGTTAAGCATCTAACTTCAGCTCAGGTCAGGATCTCACAGTTTGAGATCTACGTTGGGCTCTGTGCTGACAGCTCAGAGCCTGGAGCCTGCTTCAGATTCTGTGTCTCCCTCTCTCTCTGCCCCTCCCCCACTTGTTGTCTTCCTGTCTGTCTGTCTCTCCCTCAAAAATAACTAAACATTTTTAAAAAATTAAAAAGATATGCAGATGGTAAATAAGTATAGGAAAAGATATTCAACATCAAATGTCATTAGGGAATTGCAAGTTAAAACAACAATGTGATGCCACTACACCCCAAACAGGGTGGCCAAAATCTAAAGCACTGACAACACCACATGTTGGTCAGGATGTGAAGCAACAGTAACACTCATTTCCTCCTGGTAGAGTGCAAAATGGTGCAGCCACTTTGAAAAACCATTTGGCAGTTTCTTGCAAAACTAAGCGTACTCTTATCATAAGATCCAGCAGTCGTGCTCTTTGGTATTTACCCAAAAGAGCTAAAAGGTTACGTCCACACAAAAACTTGCATAAGGATGTTCATAGTAGCTTTATTCATAATTGTCCAAATACGGAAGCAACCAAGATATCCATTAAGGTGAGTGGATAAATAAACTGTAGTACATTCAAACGTGGAATAGCATTCAGCACTAAAAAGAAATGAGCTATCAGGCCATGAAAAGACATGAAGAGAACTTAAATGTATATTACTAAGTGAAAGAAGTCAATCTGAAAAGAATGCATACAATTTCAACTATATGACATTTTGGAAAAGGCAAAACTTTGGAAACAGAGAAAAGATTCGTGGTTGCCAGTGGGGAGGAGAGAAGAGAAAACTGAAGAAGTAGAGGATAAACAGGATTCTTAAGGTAATGAAACTACTTTGTATGATACATGATGGCGGATACATGTCATTACATTTGTCCAAACCTACAGAATGGACAGTACAAGTGTTCACATTACAAAGGGAATGTAAACTATGGACTTTGTGTGACACTGATGTATCAGTGAGAGTTCACTGACTAACAAATACACCACTCTGGTAATAGATGTTGATTGGTGGGAGACAATATGTCTGTGTGGTTGGGGTATGTGGGAACTCTGTGTAATTTCCATTCAATTTTCCTGTGAGCCTAAAACAGCTCTAAAAACGAAAGTCAATTAAAAATTTTTTAATGTTTATTTTATTTTTGAGAGAGATAAAGAGAGACAGAGTGTGAGCTGGGAAAAAAGGCAAAGAAGGAGGGAGACAGAGAATCAAAGCAGGCTCCGGGCTTCTAGTCATCAGCACAGAGCCCGCTGAGGAGCTTAAACCCACAAAACATGAGATCACGACCTGAGCGAAGTTGGATGCTTACCTGACTGAGCCACCCAGTTGCCCCCCCAAATAAAGTCAATTTAAAAAAATGAATGAATGAGCCCAAAACTTTGCTGAGTATATGATGGGCAGAAAAAAAATGGGTAAAGCAAGCTATCATGTCCTTCCCCTCAAGGTATTTTGTACTGTAATTGCATAGATAAGACAGAATGCCCATAAAGAGGATAATATGTGAAAATATGTGATCATGTAAGATAATTTTGCTGAAATTATTTTCTATCTACATGAACTCCCCTAGGATAGAAATCTCATAACCTAGCATATAGTAGATCAGTTGAAGTCCTAAAATGAACAGAAGTTCTGTGGTTAATTATTAACTTTTTGGAACTAAAGGTACTTCTTTCTTTTTTTATGGAATAATAATCATAAAGACCTAGTTCTTTTTATTTTTTATCTGAATATAGTTGACACATTATGTTGCATTAGTTTCATGAATGCAGTATAGTGATTCAACATCTCCATGATATGCTATGCTCCCCACAAGTATAGTTACCATCTGTCACCATACAACACGATTACACTAACACTGACTATATTCTCCATGCTGTACTTCTTATTCCCATGACTTATTCATACCATAACTGAAAGCCTTTATCTCCCACTCCCCTTCACCCATTTTGTCCATGCCCCTGTCCTCCTGATAACCATCAATCCGCTCTCTGTATTCATAAGCCTGATTCTCCTATTTATTTGTTTATATATCTGTTTTGTTTTTCAGACTCTGCATATAAGTAGGATAATATGGTATTTGTCTTTCTCAGTCTGATTTAGTTCACTTAGCATAATATCCTCTAGGTCCATTCATGTTGTTGCATGTGGCAAGAGCCCATCCTTTCTCATGGCTGAATAATATTCTGTTGTCTATTTATAACACATCTTCTTTATCCATCCATCTATTGATGGACCCATGGGTTGCTTCCATATCTTGACTATTTTAAATAATGCTGTAATAAATACACTCTTTTTTTTTGAAGATGGAGTGCTCTTGTTCAATAAATATCTTGCTGAAGCCCAAATGGTAGACAACTAAAACTGGATCTGTTCTGACAGAGCAGGAGGATTGATCTTGGTTGGTACCTTTAGTTCCTCACTTCTCTGGCAGCCACTGAGTGAAGATCCAAGGGGAAAAGTTTGAAAGCAATAGATCTAGATGATCCCTTTTTTGCCCATATAGGGACACAAGGGCTTAGAATGGGGCATGACCCAAGGGCTCAGAGGGAGAGTTTTTGGTTCTGATTCTCAGTTTGTTGCTCATCTACGTATATGACTGCTGTCTCTACCACCCTGGGACAGCTTCACAATCATGCCCTACGTGTCTATGCATAGAAGCCCTCAGGTGGTTGTTGTGTCTATGTTGAAGACTGGAAAGTCAGTTTGGCCAATTTCACCAAACCACTGGTTGATTCAGTAGAAAATGAGGAAGGGTATGGAGAAATATTTCTGACCTTTTGTTTTGATTTTGGCATCGGGTAGGCTAAACAATTGGTTGACCACCTGAATGGATGCTTCTCTGCAGTTTAAGACACACCCCAAAGCCCTTGGAACTGTTTTTGGTGAAGTAGAAAATGACTCAACTAACAGGGCTGTTGTGAATATCAAATAAAAGAGTGGGCAGAAGAGGGCACTTATAAATTCATAGATTCTGGATTTTTTAGAAGGAAAACTTGTGGCACTGAGATGGGGAAGACTGGGTCAAGATGGGGTCAAAAATTAAACCCTGACCTCCTGATTCTTAGTCCAGATTTTGTCCTTATATATCGCCTATATCAGCAAAGATTTAATCTTAACCACGGTCCACAAACCGTAGTTGCTTTCCAAGTTACGGCAGCCAACACAGTAAGATACTACAGAGGAGGCAGTTTTTGCCCTCTTTTCCACACACCCCCACCACAATCAATCACTAAAAATTTTCCTCCTCTTTTCAAAAAGTAAAGGATTCTGGCTCTGATCTTTTCCTCTAATCACAGAGACTTCAAAACAGTTTTCTATGTACTGGGACTCAATAATCTCTTATGTGATTTTTCAACCTTCTTTTCACATGTTCAAATGTAGGATTGGTGAGTCAATGTATCATGAATGTTGGATGAATGGAAGTAATCAAGAAAAAGAAGAAAAAGTAATAATGAAATATTGATTTAAAAATTGGATCAGGTAGTTTCTCCTCCATCAGTGATTGTAAATTAGGTAGAATTGTGGCATACAGATGTTCTTAGGATCATGTCTTCAAGGTGGCTCTTGTGAAAATCTATCTTTCTATGACAGCACCATCCAATAATACTTTCTGCAATGATGGAAATATTCTGTATCTGCACTATAGTGACTAGCCACGTGTTGGCTATTGAACACCTGAAATGTGACTAGTGTGACTAAAGAATTAAATTTAAAATGCTTATTTAATTTATATTTAGATAGCCAAATATGACTACTGTATTGGACAGTGCAGTTCTGGAATAAAGTACTAGTGTATCTAAGCTTATAATGATTGAAGTTTGATATTTACTTATACAATATTGTTAAGGAGGAAAATAATACTTAAAAACAGGTTATGAAAAAGAATTTGATTTTGTGTTATTTTTAAATGTGTGAATAAAAAGGATATCATCAAAATATTAGTAATATGTATCTCTTGAAATAGAATTATAGTTTTTGCTTTTCTGTATTTTCTACTTTTGCTAAAATAAACAATTGCTATACAAATTTTAAAGTGATTGTTTCTCTATCTGCCCACATACTCCATCATTGTTTCTGAGAACAGTATTTGTAAAAAGTAAATATTTATTTTATTTAGTTGAAACGTTCTCCTGCAATTGATTTTTTATTCATGACAGGAAGTGTGCACAAAATTGCACAGGAGTAGGAAGATAGAGAGACACAAAGGATCCAGATCTGTCACACAGAGACATGAAGAAGAGTGGAGACAGACAGCCCACACTTCTTCAGGCCTTGAGTGGGCACCCTGGAAAGGCACCAGGATCCCAAGGGCCTGGGTATCCAACTACAGCCCATGACTTCAAGAAGATCTCTTAATTCAGAGGTGAGTCACAGCCTTGGTGGAGTGATTCTTGAACCTGGGACTAAGCCAATGGGAAGGAAAGACTTAGCACACCCTCTAATAACAGACACAGACCTAAGCTGAGGCCAAAACAAATGCGTTGCATCATCTCGGGTTATTATCCTCTATCAAAGGCTCTATCCCTTAGGAATAAAAATTGGGTGGTGGTGGACAAAGGGGGAGGAGAGAGGAAGAAGGCTGTAAATATGTTCTGCTGCAGACAGATCCTTCCTTTGGGATCATAAAGTCATTTGAATAGCAATGATGAAAGGGACATAGAGGGATCATTGCATCCATCCCCTTGTCCCTATTGCAGGAACCTTTGTCATCTCAAATAGTTACGAGCTCTTCTGTATTTCTAGCCATGCTGAGACAGTGATAAAGATAGGAAATAAATTCTTGTATTTTGGTATTCTCAGGTAATACTTTATGATACTTGCTTTGTTAGAAACCTATCATTCTGTTCTGTGTATATACAAGTCCATTCTCACTCATGTCCCCATTCACACTGAATATCTATTCATTTTATGTATATATTATCAAGGTACTCCTCTAGAGTTTATTTCTTTCTTTTTTTCAGGTGAAGAAACCACGATAAGGTGGAAAAGGGAGAAATCCAAACTATCAGTGGTGTTAATTATACTGCAGATGGCCATACAATAAGTATGTCATGATGATGAAGTTAAAAAAGTTTTAAACCTTGTTTAAAAAGTTAAAGCCTGACTTTTTTTATTCTTAGGTTCTTTACAAATCTATGACCAAGGTGGTGCAAAGAAAGAAAATTGGGATGGCTCTTCCTTTGCTTCAATAAATCCCTTCTTCAGAGCTGACCCCAAATTGTAGAACCCCCTAAGATATTTCCTCACTAAGACTTGGAGAATTTTCTCATGGATTTGGAGTACTGTCCTGTATTTTTTTTCTCCTTGATCAAACCAAGAAATCTTCATAAGAAGGGGTAAAAGAAACCATGAAATTTTCCATTTCGTATATCCCATTTGAAACACAGTGGACTTTTTTCATAGTAAGCCCATTTAAACTCAAGGTTTAGAGTTTCAGTAATGCAAATATGAGAAGAGAGACAAAGGTGAAATAGAACCAGGATGAACCATTCTGTCTCCAAGAATAAAGTATGAGGGTGCACATTTTCACTCTCAATGACAAAAATCCTATTGCTATGACCAAGGCAGTGTCCTGTTCTAGCCATACTATAACACTCCCACTGATTGTTCTTGGGAGACAAAGAAGGTTGAGGGTCTGGTACCACAGTTAGGCTTCGGAAGATGGGGTTTGGGTGGAGAAAGGGAAGAAGCAGGTGTGTCTCAGTAGTACAAATGGTAGAGTAGAGGGAGAGGTGAGGCAACAGGAGCTATCTAGGTTAAACTGAGGACGGAAACATACTAACCATGCTGAAACCAAAGTTCTATGCTCAATTAAAGTATTAGAAAAGGAGACAGTGGGATACTAATCTGAAAACTCTTGATTCAATATGGCAGGTAATTTGGAATTATGGAAAGCTCTGGAGCAAAGGGGTAACGTGGCAAACCATGCATTTGAAGAATATCAATGTGCCATGAGTGTGCAGGCTTCATCTGCAGGAGAGAAGAGAGAGTACAGGCAGAGACCCCAATAGAAAGATGTTGTAAGAATCCTTGCTTAAGGTGGTGAGAGCTTGGAGAGGATGCTGGTAATGGGGATAGTAAAAAAGTAACAATATAGCTCACATTTACTGAGTACCTACTACATGCCAACCATTGCGCTAAGGATTTCACTTTTATCACATTTCATCAATACAACAACCCTGTGAAATAGGTATCATTATTCTTCTTAATTTCAAGTGTGGAGACTGAGGTCCTTAGCTGCTAAGTTAAAAAAGAAGAAAGAAAGAAAGAAAGAAAGAAAGAAAGAAAGAAAGAAAGAAAGAAAGAAAGAAAGAAAGAAAGAAAGGAAGGAAGGAAGGAAGGAAGGAAGGAAGGAAGGAAGGAAGGAAGAACACTTTCTCAGTAAGAATCTCCTCTCCTTCAATATTTCTATGGCTTGAGGATCTAAGCTACCTCATAGAAAGAATAGGTATCCAGCAACATTGACCCAACACCAGACAGTAAAGAGACTCCAGAGGCAAGGGTCTTTGCACCTCCCTATGTGGGCCCGGATCACCAGCAACCTTCTGGTCAACCATAGGCCTGGCTGAAGGCCCTGCTCTTCTCTCTTTCTTCCACCCACACTCCCTCAGCCACCCCGGGCTCCTGCACCTGGGGGAACAGGCTGACTTCTTTTCTTTACAAGTGCACCATGTCATTACCAGCATTTGGATTCCCTCCAGTCTGGGAGAGGGGTATGCTGTGGGAAAACAATGGCAGTAAAAATGTCTCTGTGAAGAATGGGACTTCCGTGGGTGTCTAGGAGCAGGCATTTGCCAAAGGCCACTGGGAGGAGGGGCAAGCAGTTCTGACGTCAAAGAGCCTGCGGGGGTCCTGACACAGAATGAGATAATGGCTTATTTCCTGAGGGAGTAAGCTCCCCCACCCCTTGTTCCTAAGGTCTGGTGTAACTCAGGGCACTAGGAAGTTAACCCTGGAAGAGAATCTTCTCCTTGTTAGGCTTGCCTTAGAACATGCGCATGGGTATCACAAACATATGTTCATATATACATGCTTTCTCTGAGTAGAATTTAAGTGTGATTGTTCTGTGTCTTTACTCCCTCTCTCTTCTATATGTCTTGTCTTCAACAACCATCTCTTGTCTTTTCTTGACCTTCCTCTTCTCCTTTCTACCCCAGTGAGTTAAAGAAACCTTAAACTGCATAACTTCCATGTGAGGAATGAGAGAAGAATATTTTCATTCTTCTCTTGCCCACTGAACTCATCAAATGAATTCAATCACCCCATAATCAAGTTAAATAAGTGAAGGCATAACACTTTTCCTAATGGTCTGAAGTGTGGGATTCAGGTTCATTGAATGAAATCTCAGAAGAGCCCATCTCCATTTATGACATATTTATGTCTTTACAGGTGCTCAGCAAGACCCCCCACATCACCTCCAGGTTTCCAAGTTACACCTCTTAAAGTCTCTCTGCTTCTAGAGGATCTTGAAAGAAAGAGTCAGAACTGTAGCTTTCCAGACTGGGTATTTTCAGAGGAGCCAGGGCTCCCCTTTTCTTTCCATATCAAAGGGCAGGGTTTCCCTTGCTTCAAGATTTCCACCCTATTGCCTGACCATGTAATTTCAGTTTGCCTACATCTACATCTTCTTAGCCTAAAACTAACCCTTTCCCATAAACATAAGTAAGCCATCAGTATCTGATGTCTGACCATTTTGACTGTAATTTACGTTCTTTTTATAAAATAGAGAAAGAAACCCATTACTCAATCAGTCAACAAGTTAGTATTCTCCCTGACTAGGTAGAATGAAGTGTTCAGAAGGTCAAGGACTTCATATTTTGTGTTCCCCAATGCCCCCACCCTCCAATCCTCAGGACCTGGAAAGTTGTGGGCATATTCCTGATGGTTGACAGTCATTTAACTGCCTCCCCTCATTAGAACCTCTTGGCATATCAGAGTTGGAAACCAACATCCAGCCTAAAAGATGATACATGGAATAAAATAATCTTTTCTCATTTTGCTACCTAAGCAGGCAGGTTTGGATGTGCTAACACTTCTCCCAAGATTCATTGGCCCTCTATTTGCATTTCTCAGTGGGCAGAGGAGTTTCTCCATAAGTCCTGCCTACACAGTGGTCTGACTGTTGGAGGGTGTGGCCGTGATGCACTTGGGATAATGGGCACTGCTTTTGTTTCCTAGGGCTTCTGTGGTAAAATAGCACAGATGAGGTAGCTTAAACCAGCAGAAGTTTATTCTTTCACAGTTCTAGAGGCCAGAAGTTTGGCATCAAGGTGTCAGCAAGACCATGCTCCCTCTGAGACTCTGGGTAGAATCCTTTCTTGCCTCTGCTAGCTCCTAATGGTGGCTGCTGGTCCTTGGCATCCTTGCTTTGCAGCTGTATCACTCCTATCGTCACCTCTGCCACCACATGGTGTCCTTCCTGTGTCTCTGCCTTCCTGAAAAGACATGTTATATTAGATTAAGGCCCAATCCAGTGACTTTATCTTATCTTGATTTCATCTGCAAATCCCTCATTTCCAAATAGTGTCACATTCACAGGTTGTAGGGTTCAGGACTTTGGAGAGGACACAATATACCCCATGCCTGGCCCTCAGCTTCCTCTCTGCTCTATGGAGATTCACACCTAAGTGAGCACTCAGTCATGCACGGCCAAGCCTTGCCTGCTGCAGAGCCAATGCCCAGGAGATGGGCTTGACCAGGAGGTCTTAGACTGGCTTCTGACTCTGCTGATTAGCCACCTGCCCTTGAGCAGGCTACATGTTAATCCCATTGTTGAACAGATGGGGAAACTAAGCTTTGAGAGTTTATCTAGCTAAGCTCACAAGGAAGTTGTGAGAATGGAATGAAACACTCTAAAAATAAATGTAAAACCTTAATAATTGTACAAATATGAGAAGAGATCCTCATTATCTAGGTCATTTTGGCCTTTATGGTGAGATAATATCTAAGATATCTAAGAAGGTAGAACCAGGAATGTTGGGGTTTGCCAAATGTGAGACAGATATCTTCACCCTCTTCCAGGGTCTCACAGAATCCAGAGCTTTTCCACAAAATCCCAGACAAGCTTTTCCTGAAGCCCTCTTTTCCTTAATCACTACTACCAGTTGGATTTCCAAGAATATTCCACCATCATGTCTTAGCTGTATGGGCATGGAACTTAGAAGGGCTTTTGGTTCTATCTCTGAGAGATACACTGAAGCCAGAATGGGGTTTTATTTCAAGTCCCAATCCTAGAACTCTTGGCATTTCAAATTCAACACTATGGAATGGAGACAAATCCTTCTTTTCCATCCTCATCTGCCATCCTTCATTGCACTGTTCACTCTACAACTAGAGTGATTTTTCTAAAATGCAAATCTGCTTTTGTAACCCTTGCTCAAAAGTCATTAACGAATCCCTATGACTTACTGGGTAGAATACGTAATCCTTGTCATGACTTGTTGGCCTTCCATGGCTTGGCCTCCCTCTGCCCTCGAGCCACATCTCTCCCCACGGACCTTCAGCTTATCCATGAAGATCTATTTCCAGTCCTCTGGACATGCCAGGTTCTCTCCCCTGACTCCTTTCCATTTGATATTCTCATCTTTCAGTCAGAAAACAAATAAAACATAATAATTAATGCTTGATACTTTACCAACAGGGATCAAACATGGTTCCATTTAGCCTATACAGTTCATGAGTCTAAAGGTTAGTTTTTGATTTCTGGTCACTTTCAATCGTCTCCCCATATTCTGCCCACACACAAAGAAGATGTTAGATTCTGTGAGGTCCCAGGGATCCTTCTACTTTCTGTGGCTGTAGCTGTGCTGTTGTTTTCATCAGATATCCATCAGATTAGAGTCCAGATTATGTGGAACTGAGAGAATGAAGAGTGCACACCCCTGTGTGAACACCCAAACAACTACAACAAATCATCATAAGTGACAACAGCAGCCCCAATCTGAATTCTCCATGCCCATGGAGGGGCCTCCAGCCTTCATAGTCCCTCCCTTCCTCCTTTCCTCCCCTCTGCTCTCTGTTACTGCGTCTCATCCTCCTGCTTCTCCCCACCGCCACCCCACTTCAGCCCTCACCACATCACAGCTGGACCACTACAAAAGTCCCCTCCAGATCTTCCCAGAATACTCTGAAATGACCTCTGTTCTTAGGGCAGTATTTTCTCCTTTCTCTTTCTCTCAACCTCTCAAGCACTAGGGTTCTTTGGAAATCCTGTTTCTTTTACAACTTTCCCATAAACACCACCATATCCAAATTAGAATAACAAACAAACAAAATTAAAAAACACTGTAAAGAGGGGCAAATAGGCAATCTGTCTAACCCTCCCATACGCTTACCCACACCCTTAAGATCTCAAGTAGCTACTGTAATGCTCCATCTCTTGATCTCCCCAAAAAGAATTACTTGTTTGGGTCCCAGCCCCAGGCCTTTGACTTTCCTCAGATAAAATCCCAAGCATCCAAATCTTTCTACCATACTCCATACCTGGCTATACCTCAACCCAGTTGTGTACTCTATTAAATAGATTGGAATAAATAAATATCTTTGATCTACCTAAAGCACAAACACACACTAAAGACATTTCTACACCTCTCCTTTAGATCAATATGAATTAACAAGGCATAAGCAAGCAGGCTAACCTCACCCAGATCCTCAGGGTAGAACAGGCAGGAGATAACTAAGGTGTCTTAATCCTAAACCTTTGATTAGTGGATTGCTCTGTGGATCTTCATTCTCTTGTACTTTGATGTGAAGATTTCAGCTGTGACTCAACATGGGAGAGGGTGGGGGTGTACAAGGAGAAAGACACAAAGCAAATCTGCCAGGAAGGGGGTGCCACGAAGTAGCACAAATCTGTCTTCTCAATAGCTTGCACCCTGAGAAATTCAATTATCACTCTAAGACACACAGCCCAGAGACACTCACAGGTCTAGGTTAAGGTGCCAACAAGAAGGAAAAGATAAAGGAAATAAAGAAATTTTAAAAAAAAAAAACCTCCTGACTCCTGACCCAGAGAATTTGTTTGATAGGAAAGTTTTCCCTCTTCTTCTCCCGTCAAACCCAAATGTATATATTTTATAGAATAAGATGGACGAGCAAAGCATGGAATAGAGAGATTTAGGCATTTGTTAGTTTCTATTAACTACATAATTGATTTGAGGTGAGTTTTTTAACCTCTCTGATCCTTGTATATAACCCCCATATATACTCAAGAGACTCATGTGATTCTGTCTGAAAAATGAATCATCAACTTAAAACATCTTCAACTTAAAAGTAATAAAGAATGGAGGCATCTGAGTGGCTCAGTCAGTTGAGTGTCCGACTCTTGATTTCAGCCCAGATCATGATCCTAGGGTCATGGGATTGATCCCCATGTTGGGCTTAGTGCTGAGTGAGAAACCTGTTTGGGATTCTCCCTCTCTCCCTCTCCCCCCACTTGTGCATTCTCTCTCTCTCTCTCTCTCTCTCTCTCTCTCTCTCTCTCTCTTTCTCTCTCTCTCTCTCGATAGTAATTTAAAAAAATAATGAAGATGGAATTCCATTTACTATTCGTGGCATTCTTAAGACATTAATGGGGGTGAAAATTCATGATTCACAGAAATAATTATTCAAATTTTCTTTACTCTCCAGCATTTTCCTGTCATGGCTGCTCTGGTCTCTGGGAAAGTAGAGGTTTTCTTCTGATTCACTCCCTACTCACACAGCTTTATGTCATTTTCATCCTTCCTTCCTATCCTCCAAGTACTACATCAACATCTCTCCTTCCAGAAAAAAAACATTTCTCTTGTTAGAGCATGGAAGGTGGAAATCAAACCAGGATTCAGCATTTAAAAGATTATTTTTGGTGAGGTTGGGGAAGGAATAGGTCTGTAAACAATCCTACAATATTGATTTTTTTTGTTCTTGTATTATTAATGTTTGTTCCATAACTATAAATATGAGAATTCTGCTCTCTCCTTGCTTACCTCACACATTTGTTGTGTAGATTAAATAAGATATTGTATATTCCTTTAGAAAACCATAAATCAGCATCATCATATACAGTATTTTTATGTGAACCCACAGTAAAAGCTTTGGTGCAATTTCCTTTTCTTGAGGGAACAGTTCGGGAAGAGGAAAGGAAGAGTCTCTTCTTAAAATAACCACGTAAATGATCACACCTCTGAGACTGGCAAGCATATCTCTCTATTGTGAAATATGCCTTTTTAAAATTTGTCCAGTTCAATGTTCCTAGGGAAGAGGTTTTGTTTTTGTAATCTTGTGTCTCCATCAAAGGGGTTCCCCATTTATTAATTAACAAGCTCATTCAACTAAAAGTATTTATTAATGAATTAGTGATTTTCTCCCTTTAAAAAAAATCCTCCCATGAGTCAGGTTCTGGCTGCTAAATAAATCATAGCCCTTTCCCTCAGACAGTTCATGATCTAGTGGGTGAGGTAAGAATGTGAACAGATATTTTAAGTCATTGATTCCTAATGGAATCAAGGGAAGGAAAAGGATGAGGACTGAGAGCCCAGACTACTGATGAAGCCGTTGAGGCAAAGGATGCCTGATATTTAACCCAACTCCTACTTCTCCTGGGTGCTAACCCAGAGATAGCCCAGTCACAGTGGTGTGTGGTGTCCTCTGGCCATGCTCTGGCTATACGCATGCCCTCTTCACTTTCCCACATCCCCCAAAAGAGTGAAAAAGACAGTTCATGCTCTCAGCTTCTCTTGCAGCTAGCGGTGTCCATGGAACCCAGTGCTAGCAGGTGGGGAAGTCATTTGAGGAGCTTGGAAGAAATTATTCTTCCATGATAATAAGAAAGAGAAGCAAAATGAGGGGCTGAGGAACTAAAAAGCTTCTATACAGCAAAGGAAACAATTAGGAAAATGAAAAGTCGACCTATGGGATGGAAGAAAATATTCACAAACTTTATAATAGTTAAGGGGTTAATTATTAAGCACATATAAGGAACTCTTACAAGTCAATAGCAAAACAATTACGTATATAACCCATTAAAAGAGGCAAAGGAGTTGAAAAGACATTTCTCTCAAAGAAGACATATAAATATATGTATTCAAGACAACAAGTATATGAAAAGTTGGTCAATATCAGTCATCATCAGGGATATGCAAATGAAATCCACAATAAGATACCACCTCATACCTATTAAGTGTGGAGACATAGACAACTTAGAGACAGCATGAAATCTGGCTCTGGACAATGGATGCCTTGGTTTTCCAGAGTTTTCTATATATTCAAGAGAAACTAAGATTCTGGGTTTTTAGGTAAATGTCTCCTGATTTTTTAGATACCATCTCAATTTGTCTACTCTGAAAGCAACTAAAATCAGCTACATCAGCATTATTTACAGTAGCCAATCCATAGAAACAGTATACCCCCTCGCCCCCCCCCAACACTCACACACCGGAATATTATTCAGCCATAAAAATGAGGAAATCCTGCCACATGCAACAAAAGTGAAATAAATCAGACAGAGAAGGGAAAATACTGTAATATCTCACTTATATGTGGAATCTAAAAAAAATTCATAAAGAGATTAGATTTGTGGTTATCAGAGTTTGGGGAGGAAGAATTAGAGAATGACTGTAAGGTATAACTTTTCAGTTAGAGGATAAATAAGTACTTGGGCGTCATGCACAGCATGACTACAACTAACACTAACTGTTGTATGATGTGGAGGAAAATTGTGAAAAGAGTAAATCTTAAAGTTCTCATCACAGGAAAACATAAAAATAAAAACAAATTCAGCTATGCATGTTGGGTTCCGCCTACAGGCCTCCATTCTGAAACATCTGCATGGAGTGTGTGCAGTCCTGGGAATGATTGCAGACATCTGACCTTAAGGAATAGCAATGGAGAGGAAAGTACCAGGAGCACAGACGCAGGAGAACTTGGGTCCTCTACAGCCAGCTGCTGATGAGCTTACTGACCTCAGAAATGTCTCTTGGTATCCGACTCCTCATCTTCACACAAGATATAAAAGCAGATAAGCTCCCAGGCTCCTCCTGGCATCAACCTGGACATCTGGAAGCCCTCTGTGACTGACCTGATCAGGGGAATATACACAGGTATTGCATGACCATTGAGAAAACACTGCTGGCTGGTCCCTGAAGTTCTCATACCTCATTTCCTGTTGCGGTCCAGAGACCCTTGACACCTCAGCAAAGTGGATTTTAGTCTGCATTCCCTCAAGGGGCCTGGGGAGGAATGGCATGACTTTGGGGCCAAGGTCCTTAAAAACAGCAGCTGTCTTACTTGTTTTGAGCATGGAGGGAGGTCCCAGCACTGATAGGTAGAGTATGTCTCACAGAAAACTAGCCAGCCCCCAAACATGATAAAAGCTGTACCTATAATTAACAATAAAACCAATGGTGGAAAAGAGCCCCCTCTATTAGCAAGTACAGTACAGATGACCAGCAGCCAGGCATAACCTCTCGACCCAGAGAGGTTGATGGCACCTACTGTCTGCTGACATCCCCTCCCAAATGACAGCGTACGGGTTCAGATCCTGGGGGTCCTGAGATAATGTACCAGGCTGATGAAGATCTGAGCAGGACAGAATCACAGAGAATGTTTGCTGTTCAGGAAACGAAGGTCACATGATTTGCCAAGCTCACACAGCTAGGTAGAGACAAAGTTATGGTCAACTCGTAACAACTCAAGAAGCCAGAATTAAAATCAAAGAATAAACAGTAACAAAAATAGTCAGAGGAACATATTCAGCCTCTAATGCATGTGAGAAATAATATATATACATACTAGTAACCAGGAAACTATCACTGGAATGTGAACATGGGCTTCCAGAGTGAGGAAAGGAGAAAGGCACTCATTTATATGCATAGGTCTTGATATGTTAATTAAAAGTTCATTTGCAAAGTTATGGTCATAATGTGTATATGACAATATTTAATCTTTGTTTGAATCCTATTTCTAATGAACAAAAGATGCGTTACGTAAAAATTGATTTAATCCATAGCACCTTCCACTGTCCCCTATCATCACATGATCACATCTAAAACACCCATTTTCAGTGTCTGACTGTCTCCTTGGCCTAATGACTTCTTGAGCACAAGAAACTGTATTTATCTTATTTGCTCTATCCTCAGTGCCAAGCCCAACACCCAGTATATGGTATTTGCTTCATAATTATGTGATGAATAAGTGAATAAATAATACATACGTACATACACAGTTCTAACACCCCATCCAGAGCTTCATGATGCAAGTTAAACTTATTCTCTTAAAGAAGCAATTAAGGATTCAAAAGGCTGTTTTCCTCTCTTGTGCCTCACCTGTGTAACATTTGAATTACTTTGAATTTCCCTGATGATGAGTGACACTGAGCATCGTTTCATTATTTTCAAAAGCTGTGGCTCAAGACCTGCACATCACATCCTGACTTGGCACCAAATTTCCAGACTGGAAGAGATTTAGGGTCTCCCTACTTCTATTTAGACCCTCCCTCAGCCGAATAATTCATTGAATTACATTCTTCATTTCAACATTTACTGAATGCCTTCAATGTACAAGGCAAGACAATCTTTTCTTCAATACCTAATTTAGGGTTAGTGCTAGATTCTGTGATTTTTAGTCCCAGTGTGCCTATCACAGAAGTGGGTGTTTAATGAGTACTTACTACTCCTTCATCAGTTTGGCTCTTGGCAGCTGGTCACTCCAGAAAGTCCAAACTACATCTTCACTGCTGCTGCTTGGCAATTTCGTTCAGTTTCCTGATCCAAATCAGCGGGGGGAAAGGGGTCAGTAACCATTTATATATAATATGGCTCTGACAAAGAGGTCAAGTATTTTTCCCATCCAAATCATAAACACCTATTAGATAAAGAATTCATGTGTCTTTTCATACATTTTACTATCATCTCTCCAAGATGATGACTCTATACAGCCTCAAAGTGGCCAGAACTCCTTCCTCCTGATTCCTGCTCCTGGACCTGTTCTCTAAGACTGTGGTGGTTCTCGGCTGCATGGGACCCTGGGGACAAGTAGGTAAGGAGAGGATAGCACTGCATAAGTTCATGTAACAGTATATCCACTGGTTAGAAGAACTCTGGGAATATAATGGCCATGCCCCTTGTTATGAACTGAATGTGTATGCCCCCCCTCAATTTATATGTTGAAGCCCTAATTCCCAATGTGATGGTATTTAGAGGTGTGGCCTTTAGGAGATGCTTGGGTTAATATTAGGTCATGAGGGAAGAAAGGACCCTCATGATGGATTAGCACCCTTATACAGAGAGGAAGGGAGAGAGATTTTGCTCTCTCCAGGCCCATGCTCCAGGGGAAGGCCCAATGAGGACACAGCCAAAGGTGGTGGCATCTGTAAGACAGAATGGAGGCTCTCACCAGACTCCAAATCAGTGCCTTGGTCTCAGACTTGCAAGCCTCCAAACTGAGAAAGAAATGCTGTCGTGTAAGCCCTGCCAGTTCACAGTTGGTTGGGTAGCTGTCCAAGCTAAGACAGCCTTTCTACCACTCACTTCTCTTCACAGGTGATACTCATCCTGGGCCACCCACCATTCTAGGCCACCACACATCAAACAGCACATGCAGGGAACTCATGGTAGTGGCAAAATGGAGCGTGTATCAGAGATTCCTCCAAATAGAACCACATGACTTCCTAAAGTCCCCACTTCATTCAGGGTGATTGCCTCCTCTGCACAGAGTCAGAAATCTTCAAAAACATGGTGTTGGACCCATTTCAGCCTCAAAGCAGGGACCCACAGAACAGCCTTGACACTGTCCTAGTATGGTTGCTGGTATCAGCTTTCAACTCTGTTTCCCATCCTCGACAAGAATGACAGAGCAAGGAAAATTAGAAGAGAAAGAAGCCAGCCATGTTGGTGAGTTCCTATGTCTAGACAGGCTGATGAGTAAAAAGTGTCCCTCTTGGAAGTCCATGAGCCAGGAAAATAACTTCAAAGGCTGATTCTTTTTTACCCCTGATCAGTCTACACTGCCTTTCCTGAGATCTTTGTACCAGGTTAAGTGGCAAAGAGTGCTTCCTGTTGACACTGGGGTCTCTTCTCTGTATGACACAAGACCTGCCTGCCTGCCCTTCCCCTCATTGAGGTTGATTCAAAGCCAAGCCCTCTGAGTGCATAGGTGATCTCCTCAGGAAGGCTGGCATTTCAAAGACCGGAGCCCAAAAGGACAAGATCTGAGAAGGTCCAGGATACTCCATTCCTTGAGATTTCTCATTATGTCTTTTAGTGGTCCCTCCTATAGCCTAAAATTCACAGAATCCCTCAATCTCCAAGTTGTCAGGGACCTTAATATACAACCACCCAACTCTTCTGCAGGATTCCACCTGCAGAAAGTCATTCAGCTTCTGCCTGAAAACTTCTAGACATGGGGAACTCACAGGTTCTCAATCCATTTTTAGTTACTTCTGTTAGAATGTTCATTATTTTAATTGTGACAAAATGCCTATTCTTCACAGTAAGTGATTCTGTTGGAATTTAAGAATCATGGATACATATAAAGCCTATAATGTTAGGAATAAATTCCTAAAGTTTGAAGGAATATAATTTAGCCCCTTCTCCTTCCAAAGAGTCCTTTCAATGTAGTGAGTTCCTGAGTGACATCACAGGAAAAGTCAGTGATATGGATGGACTTGAGCCCAAGGTTTCTGATCCAGTCCAGGTGAGCAGATCACCATACCAGCAGTCCCTTTTTACTTCTGGGATCAAATTTCACCATAAAAGTTATAACCTTTGGGGACTTAAGGTTCCTTTGTGTGGAATATATGACTTCAGGTTGGTTCCTAACTATTATTCTGGTTAAATGTCATATATTTTCCAAACAGAGCAAAAAGCCTAGTAGAAGACCCAAGATGAGCACCAGGAGGTGGAGTGGATAAAGAAGAGACAAGATTTGAAGGATAAACTTCAGTGTGCTCCAGTTCTGTGTCCTTCTGGGGGAGAACAGTGCCTGGTGGTCCTCCTCTGGTCTGCCAGCTCTGTATATTCAGTTGGGAGCAGGGTGGTGATAATGGGAAACAGAGTCCAGTCAAGGCCCAGATGTCAACTTAATAATCATGGTGTCCCTCAATCTTTGTAGGGTTCTCCAGTTATCAAAATGCTTCCCCACCCATTTTCACATTTGATCTTCACAATTAAATGAAAACATAGACTATAATCATCCTCATGGTATAAAGAAACTGAAGTTTACTAACCCTAAACATGACTTGACCAAGTTCAGAGAACTAGTCATTGGCAGAACAGACTAGAACCAAGGCATCCAGCCTCCTAGTCCAGTGATGTTTAACTCTGACATACTACCTGGTGGACCCCCTAAACTGTGAGATAATAGTAATAGCCAATACGGTTTGAGTACTTATGTGCCATGCATGATTCTGAATGCTTTATCCATTTTTCAGGTGAGGAAACTTAGGCAGAAATGTTATGTAATCTGTCCAAGGATATGTAGCTAGAAAGACACCAAGTCAGATTTCAAACCCAGGCAGTCTGAACTACAAGTGCTGCCTCCCTTTGGGCCTCAAACCAGTAGCTTGGGGCTTCAAAGGCAGAGTCCTAAAAAAATCTCATGCTAAGATAGGATTTTGGCCCATGAGATCGCTTCTAACAATGTGCCCTTGTTTTTATCTCCCGATAAAATGTTTTATTTTACTAAAACTGGAGATGTACCAGTTTAGAAGCCATTTGGGTCTCAATTGCATCTATAGCTGAAAATCATGAATTTGAAAAGTTAAAACAATTTTTCCCCTCTCTTCTCTTTCTTTCCCTTCTTTTTTTCTCCCTTTCCCATCAGAGTGCAAGAAGGCATACTTTCTTTTTTTTTTAATAGTTTATTATCAAATTGGTTTCCATATAACACCCAGTGCTTCTCCTCACAAGTGCCCACCACCATGACCATCACCCCCCTCCCTCACCCTCCCCTTCAAGGAGCTCACTAAACTCCATACATGAAAAATGAATGATCCAGTGAAGAAATGGGCAGAAGACCTGAATAGACACTTCTCTAAAGAGGACATCCAGATGGCCAACAGGCACATGAAACGATGCTCAGCATCACTCATCATAAGGGAAACACAAATCAAAACCACACTGAGATACCACCTCACACAAGTCAGAGTCGCTAAAATAAACAAATCAAGAGAATATAGATGCTGGTGAGGGTGTGGAGAAACAGGAACCCTCCTCCACTGTTGGTGGCAATGTAAACTGGTGCCGCCACTCTGGAAAACAGTGTGGAGCCTCCTTAAAAAACTATCAGTAGAACTCCCCTATGACCCAGCAATAGCACTGCTAGGGATTTACCCAAAGAATACAGAAGTGCTGATGCATAGAAGCACATGTACCCCAATGTTCATAGCAGCAATTTCTACAATAGCCAAATCATGGAAAGAGCCTAAATGTCCATCAATTGATGAATGGATCAAGAAGATGTGGTGTGTATATATACAATGGAGTACTACATGGCAATGAGGGAGAATGAAATATGGCCATTTGTAGCAAAGTGGATGGACCTAGAGGGTGTTATGCTAAGCGAAATAAGACAGGCAGAGAAGGACAGAGGCCATATGTTTGCACTCATAGATCTAACAGGAGAGACCTGGCAGGGAACCATGGGGAGAGGAAGGGGAAAAGAGAGCTGGGGAGAGTGAGGGACACAGATCATGGGAGACTATTGAATACTGAAGGTAGACTTTCAAGTCAAGCTGAGTGAGGAACAACCCAGGCAGCAGCCTGAATGACTTGGTCTTTTCTTTCCAATACCTTCTAGATTCATCCAGATCCACATGCAGGGTTCCAAGATTAAGATGGAAGTCCCTGAAAATGTCCAGAGATCAGGTGGCCCAGGGGTTCCTGCTCCAATCTGCCATTCTGTAGGCCAACACCTACCAGCTTCACTACACACCAACCTTCCCCAGAGTGAAAAGCTGGGTCCTGCCCTCAATGAGACATCAATGCAAGAGTCTAAGACACACATGTTTGTGGCCAAGCTCCTCCTCTTTCTCTTCATCGGAGATTCATCCTGGGTTCCAGACTTCTGCTGAGACCAACAATAGCTCCCTGGATGACTCTGATGTTCCATGGAGTCTGAGAATACAACTCTACCTGAAAGGTAGGCATGGAATGGCAACGATACGACCTTTCTCACAGGGAGATATTGCCCACACCACAGTCCAGACTGAGACAGCCTGTGTAGGAGATGGATCCACAATTCCCACAGCAGCTGGTAAGTATTCTCCTTACCTCCTAGACCCCCGATACTGGCCTGGGTCAGAGAAGTCTCCTGGGACCAGGATTCTATCCACCATTACTGCCAGTTCATTAGCCCCATTCCTTCCTGCTCTCTGTGCACAGGCCTGCCTGCATGGAGCCGTTGCCCCACCTAAGGTGTGAAGGCCAATACTACCAACCCTGATCTCAGCAGGTTGTGTACCCCCCAGCTCACCCAAAAGCTTATTCCCTTTATCTTTCCTGGCATACATATGGGAGACAAGACTCCGATGTTTCTCAGGCTGGGAGATATTTTCCTCCTATGCTGTGGTCAGTAAACCCTTAGCTGGAGTGGAAAAGCCAGAGGACTGGTCTCCATAACGCTCTAGGATTGCTGGAGATCAGGGCCTGTCCTTCTAGGTGCACTGAGCTGTGCCCTCTCTCAGACAAGGGTAAGAACTGCTAGCTCGGCTCCAGAACTGGATGTGAGCGTGGGGCCAGCCAGCTAGTATTGGTCAGAGGGTAGGGGCCAACCCCAAGAGGGGAGCCAAAGCCACACATTTCACTGCCCTGCAAAAGTTTCATTTAAAAGCCTTTGGAAAGAGATGACCAAATAATCTGAAAAAATAAAGTGGTGATAACAGCGACCTAGGACAAACTCCTATTCTTTGCTCCTTTTTGTGACTTTTGGGCTTGTTCTCTGATGTTTTGTACCTTTATTTGAGGTGGGTGAGATATATCTGCCATTTACACTCCATCCACACTGCCCATTCTTTTCTACTCTGCATTATATGTACTCAGATGTATGGGCTGCATCAATTACTTCAGGCTTGCTGGCTTCTGGTTGGATCTGGCCAGTAAGGAGTACCAGCAGAGATCAAAAGGGCAGAGCAGAGTGATACTGGGGGTATTTAATGTTGCATACAGCTGTATTTCTCTATTAAAGACCATAATTCCTATAAAGCTATTTTTCTTCTGCCTTCTGGTAATTATCCCCCCTCTCTTGTTCCTTCAAGCCTCCTGGATATGACTAGCCTGTAGGATACTGCAGTATTTCTCACTTTTGTTTTTTGAGACAGAGAGAGAGAGAGAACAGGGGAGGGAGAGAGAGAGAGGGAGAGAGAGAATCTTAAGCAGGCACCATGCCCAGTAGGAAGCCTAACATGGGGCTTGATCTCACAACCCTGAGATCATGACCTGAGCTGAAATTAAGAGTTGCATGCTTGGGGCGCCTGGGTGGCTCAGTTGGATAAGCGTCCAACTTTGGCTTAGGTCATGATCTCATGGTTTGTGGGTTTGAGCCCCACGTCAGGCTCTGTGCTGACAGGTAGGAGTCTGGATCCTGTTTCAGATTCTGTGTCTCCCTTGTTCTATGCCTTTTCCCTGCTCACCCTCAGTCTCTCTCTGTCAAAAATAAATAAACATTAAAAAAAAAAGTTGCATGTTTAACTGACAGAGCCACCCAGGGTCCCCAACCTTGCCACTTTTTAAAAACCATGCCAAAGACTGTAAATATTTATTTTCTTAAACTCCTCTTGCACTATCACACTCTCCTACTTGGACCATGAGTAATTCAAAGGGAGTGTGTGTGTGTGTGTGTGAGTGTGTGTGTGTCCTTAGGTGTGTTCATCTATGTGTGTGCATTTGTGTATGTGTGTGCCTCATATATTTTTGTGTTTTGTGTGTATTTGTATGTATGTATGCCAGTGTATTTGTGTGTGCATGCATGCATGTGCACGTGCGTTTATGTGTATGCATGCATATGTATGTTTGTGTGTATGTATATGTGTGCATGTGAGTGCACATGCATGTATATGATGATTAGGGAACTCAGCTTGCTTAAGTAGGGGTAGAAATGAGCTAAGACAATTCTCTGGCTGAGGAAAAGCAGCCTGTCTTGGCATTGTCCTGTGTCTCTCCTACCCAACTGTCCTCCATGACTTGTGTGACCACAATGGTGCTGTGCTGACCTCGTGGGCTCCTCTTTTTAAGTAAGGAACCAAGTAAGGAACCAAAGCTCCTTTTCTCACTTCCCTGGACCATAGTTAATACAGAATGACACTGTCTGCCATTGCTATTCATTGAGTCACAGAAAATAAAAACATCCTCATAGTATACTGGTTTTCTGGTCCGGCTCCTCCAAGGGGAAGGTGCCAAGACAAGATCAAACAGGCAAGGATTTTATGAGAGGAAGTGCATTTGTGAGAGGAAATCAGGAAGGACCTGGAGAGGCTGGGAGAGCCTTCAGCCTATAAAGCAAATCTAACCCCATGTGAAGGAGAAAGGGAGAGTGTGCAGGGCTGAATCCTCTAGACTGTTCTGAAGTCTAAGGAAGGTTTGGCAAAGCCGTCAGAGAAGCGCTAAGCCCAAATGGGCTGACAGAGCAGTCCTGTGACTCCTAGAAATCGATCTGCCTTAATATCCCCAGTGCACTCAATCATTAGTGGAGAGCAGCCTGTGGGAGGGGTGGCCTTGGAGCAAACGCAGTGATGGATTTTAGAGCAAGCATCTGAGTTCCTCAGTCTGTTAAGATCCCTGTGGGAGGAGGTCTGTGAGGCTCAGGCTCATGACCACCAGAACTGCATCTCATTATCATGAAGAAGGTTATTGTCACGCTGTCACAGGACTGCTACTTTATCATGCCAAACCATGCTATGAAAGTCTAAAGGATTCTGTTTGTACTATTGGAGTCGGTTTTCTTGCCATCCTGATTTCCCCTGAGCTATACTGACAAAAAGGCAGACTTTATGACAACCCCAGTCCTGGCATTAGCTCTGTCTAATAGATAAACCACCTCCATTAAGAAAACTGAGGTTCTGAGAATCGAAGCATTCATTTACTTCCTGTTTCTTTCCTTTATTAAAAAGCATGAATTGGGGTGCCTGGGTGGCTCAGTCAGTTAAGCGTCTGGCTTCAGCTCAGGTCATGATCTCACGGTTGGTGGGTTCAAGCCCTGCATCAGGCTCTGTGCTGACAGCTAGCTCAGAGCCTGGAGCCTGTCTTCAGATTCCGTGTCTCCCTATCTCTCTGACCCTCCCCTGCTCATGCTGTCTCTCTCTCTCAAAAATAAAAATAAAATAAAATATTTTTTAAAGCATGAATTATCTATTATATTCTTAACACTGTGCCAGTAACTATGGCTAAGCACAATAAATACAAAATTGTCTCTGTCTCCAAGGATCTTGTTGTTTAAGAGAATGAAGGAAAGACAAATTTGTACATGTGCAGTAACATGTCACAGGGTTGTAATATCCATATCTGCCATGGGACACAAGGAAAGAAAAAGGAGTGGTTAAGGCCTCCAGTAAGGGTAGGAAAGCCCTTGGAGAGAAGCTGAAACCATATGGCAAAATCCTTGAAGGTCTACCAGATGGATGCTGTTGGACAGAACCACCTGGCACAGAAAATCTTGAAGACAAGCACTGGGGTGAGAAGCAGTTTGGTCTGTGGAGTGACATGTAGCAATTTGGGATGATAAGAACTCAGTGAATGTGTGGAGAGCAGGAAATCCCAGAGAGATCGAAGAGGGATGAAGTTAGAGACAGGACAGGGGGCTAAAAGGAGAAGAACATGCAAATAAGGGATTTGAAATGTGTCCACTGGGGTCTGGGTTAGAAGCAGAGAAATGATATGATCAGATTTGCATTTGAGAAAGATTCTTCTGAGGGGACATGGGTGGCTCAGTCAGTTGAGTATCTGACTCTTGATTTCCGCTCAAGTCATGAACCCAGGGTCATGGGATTGAGCCCTCTGTCAGGCTCCACATAGCGCATGGAGCCTGCTTAAGACTCTCTCTCTCTCTCTCTCTCTCTCTCTCTCTCTCTGCCCCTCTCCCCCTCTTCCACTCTCTTTCTCTCTAAAATAATAAAAAACATTTTTTTTAAAGAGAAAGATTCTTCTGACAGAAGGACAGAGATGGAAATGAGGGGACAGGACTGGAGACAGGGAAGCCAGGGTGGTGACAGCTATGACTGGCCAGCAAAAGGGAAGAGTCTGGTGAACCAAGGTGAAAGCAGTGGTTCTGGAGAAGAGACATGGTCAAGAGATCATGGGGACATAGCATCGGCCATATCCTGAGTGAGGGAATACGAGGAGAGGTGAGGTGAGGAAGAAATGACAGTGGTAGAAGCAATGCCCTGGGGACTATGTTTTTAAATAGAATGAAGATGCTGTTACTAACTGTGGCAAGCAGAATCTATGAGCGTCCTTAACACTCACTCACACTCCCCTGGTATAGACACACTGATGGGTGTGTAAAATCTGTGACTATGATGGTGTGTCACTCCTGTAATTAGGTTACATTATATGGCAAAAATGAATGGACTTTAGGGCACCTGGGTGGCTCAGTCAGTTAAGTGTCCAACTTCCTCCCAGGTCATGATCTCAGAGTTCATGAGTTTGAGTCCCACCTCAGGTCCTGTGCTGGCAGCTCAGAGCCTGGAGCCTACTTTGGATTCTGTCTTTCTCTCTCTGTCTCTGCCCCTCCCTACTCAGGTTCTGTCTCTCCTCTCAAAAAGAAATAAACATAAAAAAATGTTTTTAAAAAAGTGACTGGACTTTCACAGATGCTATCAAGGTTCTTAAACAGTTGGCTTTGAGTTAATCACAAGGAAGAGTTTCCTGGGTGGGCCTAACCTAATCAGATGTATTCTTTAAAACAAGATCTGTAAGTCAGAGATGCTTTCTCATGCTGGCCTTGAAGAAGCAAGGCACTATGAATCCTACAGCTGCCAGGAAATGCATTCTGCCAACCCCATGTGAACTTGGAAGAGGACCCTGGTCCTCAGATGAGAACCCAGCCTTGCCCCAAAATCTTGCTTGCAGGCTTATAAGCCTCTGAGGAAAGGACCCTGTTATTTGGTGCCTGGCCCACCGATCCATGAAAGCTGTGAGATAATAAATAATGGGTATTCATTTAAGCTGCTCAATTTAAGGTAATTTCTCACACAGCAACAGAAAGTCCATATGCTAGTAATCATCCTGATCAAAATAATTTTGATGTGATGTCTCTTATGTTCTTCAAGTAGATTTTATGAGCAGAAAACAATATCCAGAGGTCACTTTAAAATTAAATTTAAATATTCTATTAATTAGGTTCCACATGAAAAAACCCTAGTTCTTCTTTAATCCATAACTTTCAACTTAGAAATCTTATAATTCTGATTATGGAGTAGTGAGTTTGACTATCACTTGTTAAGAAGCTTTGATTTATGTTTGATCCCAGTTACAAACTTATTAAGAAAAACATTTTGCACTGCATTGATAAATTTCATATTTGCTTTTACTTAAAAAAAATCTGTCTAATAAATTTTCTCAATTGCTTAAATGATTCTTATAAATTTAAGGCACTAGCCTTCTAAAAATAATGATTCTTAAGTTTTCTTAATCATTTGAATACAATATAAACTAAGATTTCAACCTCAACTCATGTCTAGTCATTCAGTTACTTATCAAAAATTGGAGTTACAAGATTGATCTGTAACCTTAGCAGACTAACTTTTTTAAACATGACAAGAGCATGAAATACCAAAAATGCAGATTTCTAAACTTTAAAATATTAATAATGTAAAATTCTTACCCTTAATTCCATTTTTTAAGTTAAAAAATACTTATATGTGAAAAGAAGAAATATGTCATCACAATTTTGGAAGGGAGTCCTTCTCAAATGGCTGAGCACGCATTGTGGCCAATGACTTTGGGCACAATGGGAGGTCTGGAGGTGCTGATGTCTAGAGAGATTTCTCATGGGCCCTTCTGCCAAAAGGAGCCCTTTCTTACCATCCCAAGTCTTGGGATCCATAAATTAGAGAAAAGTGCTCTCACACCAACCATATCCCAGTTTGGAGTCATGTCATCACCTAGCTCTTCCCATCTACATACAGATGAAAGTCTGCAGTCCCTATCCTGGATTCGCCTATGGCAGAGAATGGAGTTTGGACCCAGGCTGTGTCCCTCAGGTCACTCAGCTCATGTTCATCCTTTGCAAGAAATTCACTTTCCACCAATACCAGCACTTGGGATTCCCCAGGGAGAAGGGAAGGGCCAAAGAGGAAGAAAAGAGGAGGGTTAAACCAAGGACGATTGGTCTGGAAAAGTGAGTAGGTTGCTGGACTGCTCTGTTTTTCCTTCAAGAGTTGGAAATGTAGGGGGAAGCTGTATGTATTATTTGCAGACTTGCTAATAGGCCAGGTCTCGTGGTTGAATTCCCAGCCAACCAGTCAGCCTCACTCTGAGAAATATTTCTCTTTCCCTGCCCCCACTCTCTTTCCTTTTTTCCATGTGATTCTGTCCAAGTTGGTACAGACAGACACCTTGGGTGGTAAAATCCATTTTCTCTCTGACACACAGCCCTCCACCTCTCCCACTGGCAAATATTTTAAATTTGCCAGGAGCCAAGTGAGCTTTGGGTAACCCCAGAGATGTGACTCCTTCTCGGAAAATGATCTCTGGTCTTCAAGTATTTGTGCTTTCAGTCTTGCCGATTCATTTGACTGTCTCTGCCCTTCCCCTGTTCTTCTCCTTTGTCTCTTTTTTATCTTCTCGCCCCTTTATTTCACCGCTCTTACATGGCCTTCTCATCCCTTCCCTCCCCTTTTTGTTCCCTTTGTTCTATTCTTCTGCACCAGGAAATGCATATTTACAGATTCCACTGTTGAAGGGCAGTGGTGAAGATGTGGGGTAAATGTGTGTCTATGCCTATAAAAATAGTTCGGCTGTGAGCCTTCACTGCCCACCAGGTACCAGGATTAGCACTTGACGTGTTTTACCACTTGATCTTCAAAACAGTCTTCATGGATAGATTGATATGTGCTGTTTCCATCTTCCATATGTGAAAACTACAGAGGGTAAATAATTTCCCCAAAGTTAGCAAGTGCAGTTGAATCACATGTCCCAGGAGGACCGCCTCTCGGATCACACTCTGAGTCACTCTGCCTTGGCAACCCAAGGACAATGACCTTCTCCATTTGACCAGAGGATTTCAATATTATTTCCTTGACGTCCTTGACTCTTGAAGCCAGCACCTAGCTAGGTGTCCACATCACTGTGCCTCACCCTGAGCTTCTGAATAGGCCAACAGGTCACACTCACTAATAGAAAATGTGGACATTATTTTATTTTGAGGAGAATGTTTATTATACCTCTGCTAAAGCATGTTATTCATGCTTGCTGACATATGTTAAGAATGAAGCAACCTGCTCTAGTCCTGGGTAGAGAGAAGTCATCTGAAATGTAAATAGATAGGGTAGAAGGGGGTGTGGGTGAATCTGCTGAGATTCACAGAGTCTTGTCAGTTGGAGGGGAGAGGGGGGATGTGATCTACATAGCTACAGTCTCTGTACCAAGAAGATATTTGTTAATCATCTGTGTACCCTAAGAGTGGCATATCATCTGACTCAAGCTTAACTATGTCATTGACTTTGGCCAAGAGACATCATCAAATGTGACAGAGCAGAGACATGGCAGGCCCTTCAATTGGTAGCTCTCCTTTAAACTCAGCCAATAGGTAAAGAAGCCCAGGCTTTCCTGCTGGAGAAAGAGGCTACCTGGAGAACTGGACAGCCCAGCCAACAGCCAGCCCCAAGACCCCAGACGTGTGAGTGGAGTCATTTTGAATCCTCCTACCCCAAATGGGCTGCCCAGGGTACACCACAAGGCATGGAGATGAAAGCTGCTCCACTGAGCCCTGCCCAAACTCCTGACCCTCAGAACAATGTGCAATAAAGTAGTTTTTGTTTTAGGTCACTGGGTTCTGGAGTGGTCTGTTTTACAGTAATAACTGATACATGATCCCCAACAGGCATGAGTTGAATAATTGATCAATAGTTATTTTCATACCAATTTTTCAGCCTGTCCCAAGACATCTCTGGCCCTCATCCCTTTTGTGGTCATAAAATGAAAAGCAAAACAAAAAGGAACTTCCCAGGTAATTCACGGTGCCCCTGGCTCTTTCAGTCAGTTCATAATAACAGCAGATACATTATAAACAAAGAAGTCCAAATCTTTTGTTTTTGGAAAAAGAGCTTCCTTTTCACTTCTATAGGCACTGAGCTGTCCCAAAGCACTAGGAACTTCCTGTGTCTATCCTAAGTGGTGAAAGGGTCTTCAGGCCCTCCAAGGAAGAAGCTATCTTATCTGGCTGCACTATCCCCACCAAAGAGCTTCAGAGAATGGTAAGAAACAGCAGAAAGGAGCAGCCTGGGGTAAGGGATTCCCTTGGTTTGGAAATCCTTCTGATTAAGGTTTGAGATCTATGCATGGATTGGTCAGGAGCCTGACATCCAGGGAGATGGCTGATTGCTTTTGCAGGGGAAGGAAATTGAATCAAAGATGGTATGGGAGAGGCTCAGTTAATCAGCAGGCAGCAATGCCTGTCCAGTCACTATAATAAATGTCCCTTTATCCCTGACTTAACATCTCAGGCCGGGATGATACCCAGTTCCCACCACAGGCCTGGCACAGAGACCCCGGGCAACCATTTCTCTCCTTGCCTCTTCTTCATTGCCTATGAAATGAGGGGGCTGAACAAGCTGGTCCCCAAGTCCCTTCTGATGCCAGTTCTCCCAGTCCTCCCCAGAGGAAGGTGCAGCCTGGTGTTTTCTTATTTGTCCTGCTGCCAAATGCCTGCTTTCTCTCCTAACACACTAATAGGTTAAACTGGAATGAAAGGAGAGAGAAAACCACAGATTGGCCCCTTCCTCCCTAGTGCCTTCCCCAGGATCAAGACCTGGGGAGGAAGTGGGGCATGCAGCCTTGCTCTGCTGCACTTCGGCTAGGACTTGTCACCAGCAGGATGAAATGCAGGCTGTGGTCAATATGGGGGAGGAAAGGAGGCAGGTGGAGCCCATCCTGGGACAGGGAAGTCACACAAGTAAGCAGGCAGCTGAGATAACAAGGACCTATTAAAGGAAAGAGTTATGTCAGAGGAAACGGGACCAGCCAGCCTGTAAATGGGAAAAATCAGGGAGGTTAGTCCCTGGACCAGAGTCCAGGTTCAAAGGTAAAGACTTTCAAGAGGGCAGGATTGAGAAGGAAAAGGGTGAGGCTCAGAGCCTCCGAATCAAATGAAAATACTTGCAATCACATGGCAAAGAATGTGGGGAGAAATAATGTCGCCTAGCCGTAGCAGGTCACAAACCTGTGTCATCAGTGGTAGAGAGAACAGAAGGAAGCATGCAGGTGGGCAGGTTCAAGGGCTGAAGAGAAACAGGGCAATAGAAGCGGTGTCTCAGATTTCCCCTGCAGAGAGGTTCTGCGAAGATGAAGTCATGAAATTTTAGACATAATTTAAAGTCACAAGTGTGATTTATACTCTGTCTAGTGCTTTATGCTTTGCAGCCTATTTCATTTTATCTTTATAGTTGCTTTGGGAAATCAGAAGGGCAGGTGTCATCAACCTCATTTACTGATGAAGGAATGAGGTCCTAAAATAATTAAGGGTCTCACCAAGGTCACGGAGCAGCTAGGAACCCTGGAGAGTAGAATGCTTAACTGGTCATCAGAGACGCCTTAGGTTCTGCTCCAAGGCTGACCCACTAATTTGCTGCTTTTAAAATATTACTTCATTTTGGGGGGGCACCTGGGTGGCTCAGTAGGGTGAGTGTCCGACTTTGGCTCAGTCATGATCTTGAAGTTCATGAGTTCAAGCCCCATGTCGGGTTCTGTGCTGACAGCTGAGAGACTGGAGCCTGCTTTGTTTTCTGTGTCTCCCTCTCTCTGCTCCTCTCCCACTCATGCTCCCTCTCTTTCACAAATAAATAAACATTAAAAAAATAAAAATAATAAATAAATAATCTCATTTTTTCATATACTAAAATAAATATATTCATGAAACTTACCATTTCTTACTACCATAATTACTCACCTAATTAAAATTTGAAGGCAACATTTACACGAATAAAAACAAACTATTGCAAACCATTTAGAGAGAGGCCATGACATTATTGCAATTATAAGAAGAAGAATTTGGAACATGTCCTGTGCAATTGAAAACCAGTAATGAGAATGAAAATTTAGCTCTTTGCTCCCACTTCCTCGGAAAGAGTTCAACACATAGCTGCATGCTGGGAAAACTACTTTAATTCCAACCTTAAATCTTAATGTTTCCTCTTAAATGTTTCCTCTTGTAAGTCCTTATGAGAACAATGCTGGTGCTAGCATCACAGAGATCCCTTGTTTGTTTGTAATTCAAGTGAACTTTCTGTTTATGCTTCTGAAGGAGGACTGTTGGCTAGGTTTTCATCAGAAAATGAGTTGTGGTGTTCAGTGTGACAAGGAACACAGAGAGTGGGTTCTACCACCACCCACCTCATCTGCAGCAGAAGAAGGGGAGAGTGAAGACCAATAACTGAAACTCGGGAGCTCCCGAGGGAGGCTGCCAGCAAGAGAGGGTGAAGGACAATATGGATTCAGCCCCAAAGTGAGGTTGCCTACAAAAGTCTTGACAGCAGGGACTGGCGAGGTGGCACTGACCAGACAAAGGTGATCCACCCCACAGGGGCAATGTCACTTCCCAATGAGAAGTATGGACAAGGAGGAATGTGTTTAGAGAGGGCTTGCATTGGAGGAGTCTGGGGACTGTCCACACTGTCCAGGAACGGTGTGGACATATTCCCCAAAGATGGGGTGGGGGGAGGGGAAAGAAGGAAGGAAATTCCAGGGTAGAGATGGGGAGGTGAGAAGGCTCAGTGTGTGAAGGAAGCACTGGAGAGGCCAGGGCTGCTGGCAGGGGTCAGTACTGGAAGCAGGTGACAAACATTTAGGAAGAGCATTTGGGGCATGTCGTAGGAAGTCCAGGGAGGTAGCATGGCCCACAGAGGCAGTATTGAATCAGGAGAACTAGGCATTCATCCTACTCTGGTGCCACTGGCCATGTGCTCCTGGTTAAGTTGTGTTCTCTCTCTCTCCCTCTCTCTCTCTCTCTCTCTCTCTCTCTCTCTCTCTCTCTCTCTGTCTCTCTCTCCCCACCCTCAGTCCTATTAATCATATGACAAGGTGGATGAAGACATTATCACAATGGCTAATATGTTTTAAATGGTCACAGGGAGCCAGGCCATGCTCTAACATGTATTAATTCAATCCTTCAACAGCCCGGTAAAATAGAACCTGGGATTATACCGATTTTACAGGTAAGAAAATCAAGTAGCTTCTCTGGGGACACACAGCTAATGAAGCAGAGGAGCTGGAGTATACAATCCTGCATTCTGATTCTACAACATGTCTTCCTCTCCACCATTCTGTGCCACCTCCTCAAAGCCCTCCCAGACCAGCATTAAACTTAAGTGTAGGTGCACCTGGGTGGCTCAGTTGGTTAAGCATCTAACTCTTAACTTCAGCTCAGGTCATGATCTCATGGTTTGTGGGCTCAAGCTCTGTGTCAGGCTCTGCATTGACAGTGTAGAACCTGTTTGGGATTCTCTCTCTCTTTCTCTCTTAGCCTCTCTCCAGAACTTTTCTCTCAAAATAAATAAATAAACTTAAAACAATAAATAAGAAATAAACTGAAGTGCAAAATTTCATTAGCTGTCATCTCCCAGAACAAAAATAGGACACATAAAACCTTTTCCCCAAAATGACAAAGGCATGATGGCTCTCTCCTCATGCAGTCCGGGCTCACATCAGATGCCTGCCCTGCCCAGGAGAAAAAGCCACCTGGCTGAGCTCTACGGCCTGGTCTGCCTCCAGAATGGTGGATGGGGAGGGCGGGGTGGGGACATTTAGTGACCATCACTTCAGCCCCACAGAATTTCTGCTTCAACAATGACTGCTTATAGCATGCCTGGCTGCTGTCCTTGTCCTAATTGTGTGCTCCAATCAGTCAGATTGATCTGAGGAGTAATAATAAAAAGGGATTATCAATGTGAACAAAGGCAGTACTAATAAAATTAATGATTGAAGAGCCTTCCAAGGAAGACAGGGGTCACAGAACATAGAATGATAAAATACTGCAGTCACGTTGCTTGGAGATCTGCATCCAAACGCCTCATGTTTTTCACAAATTTGAGCTCAAAGAGACCGATCTCTTGCTTAGGCCCCACAGCTCACAGACCCAGTGGTCTGACTGGTACCCACATTTTCCTAGTCTGTTTATTGAAGATCTGGCTGGAAAAGGCAGGCATCTTCTGCTCCAGTTTTTCCAGAGTGATCGTTGTGTTCCCACAACACACTGAGCTCCCAGGTAGATGTGAAAAGTCTAGAACCATTGCCTCTGTGAGCAGAGTGGAGCCTCACCTGATCCATACTTCAGCCTATGGGGAATTAAAGGGCCAATGCTCCTAGCCTTGAACAGTCCACCTCCTTGTGTCCCTTCCTGAGTCCAGAGTGGTTTTCAAGCCCTGGCCCTCATCTCTGGGAAGAGGGGCCACAGCGTATAGAGTCCTTAGGACTTTCTCAGATTTAGACCTATCAGGGGACTCAAACTTCAGAAGGATGACTTTCAGTGCATTTCTCAACACAGAAGATCCACCACCTTGGGTTAGGCCCAGAAAAAACCTTCACACATGGAAAGGCTGTATGTGCCAGGGCCCCAGGCAGTCACGTGACAAGCATACCAATTCAAATCTCTGGGCCCCACTTCGGCAACTGTACAATAAATGGACTTGCAATGAAGACTACCTCCCATGGCTCCTGGCAAGTTCCAGGGCCTCACTGGCCCCGGCTGTGCAGTGTCATGTTGAGGAGCCCTGTGTCGCCGGTGAGTTGGGCTCAGGCTGCCTCTGCCAACCCAGCAGGCGTTAGCTCAAGGTAAAGACCTAGAAAGGCCCTAACCCTATGTGAGAAGCACATAGCACATGCTGAAATGTAAATCACTTCTCTGTGGGTTCCCCCAGTCTCCCTACTTGTATTTGGCAACACTTGGCAGGTGCATACTCTGCTTATTGGTTTATTCACATCACTCTGAGTGCATTCGTTTAAGCTAAGAGAGGAAAAGAAATCACACACACACACAAAAGCATATATAGACCAAACCGTCTGGTCACAGCTCCTCAGGCTAGTTCTAAACGTCTCAGTGTGGTGAGAGCGTGGGGGCCGCTGGCCGGGGACAAAAAGTGCCCTATTTCACTCCTGCTTCAGCACTGGGCTCTGTTTTCACCGGCCCACATGACATTCTTATTCTCAGCTGCCTTCTTTCTTTAATTTTTCTTTTCTTTTTTTTTCCCCCTTGTATTTTCAAACCCCAGCCTCGTTTCAAAATAACTTTAGTCCTTGAACTGACATTGTCCTTCCCATTACACCTCCAGAGAAGCTGCCCCAGGGGGCCTGTTGGTTAATGTCATCAGTCACGAAGCTCCCCGCCCCCAGCCTGGGGACCCTCAGACGTCCTCGTCCACATAGTGCTCTCCCCACACCTCCCTCACTGTCCCTCGTGCACGGAGAGGCTGGTGGCTCCGAGAAAGCATAACACAGGCAGTCCTATCTTGAAGGAGAAGGCCGCAAGTCAGCCATATTGCTTGCCCATATAATTAAGTCATTCTTTTCAGTGAACGTGCAGAGTGCCCTTGCGCTGAAACACAACCTGCTTTGTCTGAGAGAGAGACTTCTCTGCAGAGATGCTTTCTTCTCCATCTGCCCGGAGCCATCCCTGAGAGCGTCTGGGGCACATGGCCCACCCCTCTGCCCCATCTGCAGTCTCTAGTGCTGCCCCCTCAAGCACACCTGTTACACTTTATAGAAAAAATATATATATATATCCCTTAAGTCATTTTCTTAGCGGCACACACATCAGGAAGAAGGTACAGAGAAAGCCAAGGAGCAAGAGCTGATTAGCAATGGGCTGTTTCAAGAAATCAGAGCAAATTCTCATCTGCATGGCCCAACATTTCTTAGAGAATAAGACTCCTAGGGCTGCAGGGAACTAGGGGGGGATTATTCCTGCCTCAGAGCAAGACTCCACTGTGATCATGGCAGATGACTGGCTTCCCCTTCCTGAAGATTCTTTAAGGATGGAGGTCTCAGTAGTTTTCCTTTTGCCTTACACGCCAGGCTTTCACCATTCTGGTTGTGGAAGCAGATTTTTAACGCTAACCCATTCCTTGCAGATCCTGATGGCCCATCAGGTCCCTGATCTGTCTCTGATGTTCATAAGTTTCCACTGCTCTTATTCTCCTGCCCCCACTCTGGACATCCCCATCAGCTTCACCCAGCAGGCCCCAAGACCCCAGGCTCCAGGAGAGAAGCCAGCCAAGCTTGGAGGGAGAGTGCGAGCAGAGGCAAACCAAAGGTCCATCCATGCCCCACTGAAGGACGGCTTTACTCAGGTGTGAGTGGGAAAGTGGGCCCAGGAGGGGTCAACCTTTGGGACTCCTAAACGGAAGCCAGAAATCCACATTTTGGTAGGATATCTCACACATAAGTTCATGGGTTGAAGGTAGCCGGAGAGCCTCCCACTTTCCACATCTTCTCCAGATGGAGAGCTTCAGGATGCAGTGCACCCCGCTCTCCACTGTCCCTCAAAGTGCTTTCAAATGGATTAATGAGCAGATGCATCCCCAGTTCCTGACAGACACAAGAATGGCCCCCTTGAGCCCTTTCAGCTGACATCCCTGAGGGTCACAATTTAGAGTACGGCAACTTGAAACCCACAAAGACTGTAATAAAGGTCTTTTAACTATTAACAGCACAGAGGTGCTGGGCATTTGTGTGGGGGACATTTTGCTTTTACTTGAACTTTCCCCAAGACACCATGAAGCCTGGGACTTGGTTAACTGATCATTCTGGCAAAGATGCACATTTAAAACACACACACTCGCCTTTGAAGGATTGATCTTTAAGCAAACCTGGCCTAGGATCCAGGATCCAAACAAGACTTCCTTCATCCACGCCCACTTTGCATGTGGAAAAGTACATGTAGTTAATGAATAAGTAAAGTTTTTTGGAAAACAGAAACAACAACAGGGAAATTACATACGCAGGCAAGGGAAAGGGACAAATGGGGGCCTAGTTTGGAGACAGTTCAGAAGGAAAGCTGAGGTTGGCCAACAGCCCTACTCATGTGGTGGAGTAATCCTTAGCTCTAAATAGAAGCCCTGGCAAACTGCTCCCCGTGCCCACCCCTGCTGATGCCCCAAAGTGTGTTTCCAATCTGGAGGAGGCCCTGATAAAATGGGCCCGTGATTCAGGTGAACAAACGTGCGCGCATGCGGCCTTCTGGAGCTAAATCAGGAGCTCAGGGCTGGTGGGTCAACTTCCCCATTGACCATATTAAGAGACTCCGATTCCAGGGAACAACAGACCGCAGTGAAATTCCCCCACCCTGCCCCAGAGCCAGGACCTTGGGAAGAGGAGGAGGGCTGGGCTCCAGCAGAGATGCCGCCAGAGGGACAGGAAGGGGGAAAGCAGATCTTGCTTTAGGACTTGACCTGGAGAGACGGTCCTCCCTGGGGGAGTGGAAGATGAGCTGGAAAGCACTTCAGTACAAAGGACGCCAGCATGTAGCCCACGCTGTGTTTCCCTGGGCTCTGCCTTTAGAGTCTCCTGCCCCCAGGGTCCAGCCTCACAGAGCCCCGGGGCTGGGTGGCAGCTGGCTCCTGGTGGCACTCTGGAGCCCTGTGATTAAAGGGGAGTGTTTGGCCTTCCCAAGGCTGGAACCACAGGGATGAAATGATCAGGAAAAGGCACCAAATTGGGAGTCTGAAGAAATACTCTTGCTCTGAAATTTGCCTCTAATTAACTTTAGACTTAATTTCATGTATGTGCAAAAAATGGGGCAGGTCTGGATAATCCTTCAGCTCTCAGTTTAATAAAGTGTCCCTGTTGGCTTTTTCTGCAGCTTCCCTCCTCCCGATTAGTAGTCCCACTCTGAGACACACTCAGCACACACATGCACCACAAATGCACACATAACACACATACCATACACACTCACACACACTCACGTACTCACACACACCACACAAGCACACTCTCAGATCTGGAGGGCTGGGCACATGGGAAGGATACAGGCTCTGTAAAGACAGCAGGAAAGGTGAGGGCCAGGAGCAGAAGGTGCATACCCTGGAGGCATTCCTTCCCATCCGGGGATTTAAAAGCACAGCTGAAAAACCAGAGGCAGCATCCCGGAGAGTCACGGGTTCCAGGCTGGCTTGCAATGGGTGCTCAACTCCCAGTAGTTCCGCCAGACCCAGCTCTAGGCATGTGGTCTCCCCTCGGGGCCCTTGAGCCCTTCTCCTAATCTGAGACAGAGTGAAGGGAGTAGCAAAGTTCCGAACACACTAGGCCTCTGAGCCGCACTGGGTAAGAGTGGATTCCCCACTGCGTGTGTGTCTAAGCCTCCCATTCTCCCTTTCAGCAGACTTTGAGATCCTCAAAGTCCAATGTTTGAGGAAACTGAGGCTCTGAGAGGCTGAGGAACTCCCCCACTAGAAAGCAGTGACTGATCGGACCTTATCACACGGGCCCAGGTGTGTGCCGTGGGGGCAGAGACAAGTCCCAACATCTTCTCCTCTTGAGTATCACCTTTCCTACATTTAGAAAAAAAATATGTCTATATTACTCTCTACATACGCATGGAGCAATCACTTACACATCTACAATTTCACAGATATTTTTAAAGACGAGAATAACGTAGGTTTTTGTGTAAAGTTGTCTTAAAGAAAACACTAGGTTTAAAAAGTACGTATTAGGTACATAAGAGCACAGGCGGGCAGATATCTGGCAAAAACCAAGAGACTGGTATGACAGTCTCTGTCCTGGCAAGCCCTCAGTGGCCCCTCAGAACCCCTGTGCCAACCAGCGCGTCCTTCCTCACACTGAACTGAGTTTGTGCCCAACAGTGTCCTCACGGGCGGCAGGCAGGCTGTATATCCGATCTCCCTCAGGCTGGTTCTTCAAATGCTCCACACCAAGGAAGGGCCACAAAGACCCTCCTCACATCCACACTCAGTCCCCTCTGCTAGGCCACCCGCCGCCTATCTCTGTCTCACACTTACGTTTGACCAGAGCCCCCTCTTGTCTCAATTTCCAGCCACACAGGTCAAACTGTGGGAGCCGAGGGCAGTCCCTGGCACCTTAACATCTGGCCCACAGCAAAAGGTCAAGGAACTTACGGTCAAAATCAGTCGCGCTTGCAAAGACGCCAACAGAAGCACATGCCTGTGGGAAATAGAAGAAATGAATTTTACGGAGGAGGGCGGGGCTTGGAATTACACAGGAGGCTGAGAATCTGGACCCTTTTCGTCAGGAGCCGTGTCCTGGAGGCAGTGAGCCTTGACTGTGGTTTACAGTGAAGGAGGAATGTGTTGGGGTGGGGGGTGGGGGGCGGGAATGCATCAGGCCAAAGCAGGAGCATGAGGCATCGGGCACAGCCGGCAGTGTAAGAACAGAAGCCGGTGCCGTGAGAGGACACAGGTAGACAAAATGTACGGATCAGGGTCCCTGTGCCTAAGATCAATGGTTCTGCCTGAGCCCGAATGACTTCCTGAACTTTTAACATTATAGATGCATTAGTGCCACCCAGGTCCAGAAGGTCTAGACAGGCATCAGTAAGTTTTTGTTTGTTTGTTAACTCCTCTGATAACTGAGCGTGCAGCCAGAGTTAAGACTGTTGAGTTGTTGATAATAAGATTCTGGGTATATAACTAAAGAGGGGGAACCAAGCAGATGTGGTCCCTGCCCTCACAGTCGCGTAGGGTCCAGAAGAAAAGATAAACATGAAAGACAGAATAAACACCCAATTACAAATTGTGGTTTGGGCTGTGCAGGAAAAGAACAGGGTGGAGGGGGTGTGTGTCATAGAGAATGGCGCATCTCTCCAATTTCTGGAAGAAGGTAATTTACAGTAATAAACACCATAGAATTCAGTGACATGAAATCAGCTACGTAAATTGTGACCAATGCTTTCATTTGTTGTGCAATAATATAAACATTGCAAAATTTAATCAAGGCCTTAAAAATTAAATAAATAAATAAATAGATAAATAAATAAAATGGGGCAGAAACCATAAAGAGGAGGAAAGGATTGTTTGGAAAGAGTCTCTGTGAAAGATGAAAGAATTAGCTCATTCAGCCTGGAGAAGAGGAGGCAGGAAGCGGAGAGGGAATGGAAAGTGCACACATTTCTCGAGTTTTCTTGTAATCAGTAAGAACCCTGAGTTTCAGCTTCCTCAGGAACTTCACAGTAGTGAAAAGAGGATGATTTTAAGTTATTGTAGCCTGCTGTTGTAATTTACACCATAAAATGTTGCGACTTAGAAGACAGTGTTTGGGAGAAGTAACGAGGGAGACAGAATGGGGACAAATGCATAGAAATCTCAATAAAGCATCTCAGCTCGTGATATGATAGGTGGAATTTGTTTATTTAAAAAATAGACTTTTTTAAAACATTTTTTATTAATTTTGAGAGAGAGAGACAGAGAGAGAGAGAGAGAAAGAGAGAGAGAGAAAGAGAGAGAGAGAGAGAGAGACAGTGTGTGTGTGTGTGTGTGTGTGTGTGTGTGTGTGTGTGTGTGTGTGAGAGAGAGAGCAGGGGAAGGTCAGAAAGAGAGGGAGACACAGAATCTGAAGCAGGCTCCAGGCTCTGAGCTGTCAGCACGGAGCCTGACACAGGGCTCGAACCCATGAACCGCAAGGTCATGACCTGAGCTAAAGTAAGATGCTCAACCGACTGTGCCAACCAGGTGCCCCAAAAAATAGACGTCTTAAAAGTACCTGTCCAAGGTACTTAATTTCTTTGAGCCTTGGTTTCCTCATCCATGTAATGGAGACCAGATTCCTAGTTCCCTCTTGGAAGCTTTATGAAGCTCATGGAAAGTTTGCTCGCTGGATGCCAAGCACTGTACTAACACCCCTGTGCCTCATTAGGAGAGGAGCTCCCCATCAATCAAGCATTGACCGTGGACCAGGTGCCATGTTTCATGATTTCCTGTTTCATTCCTCCTAATAAACTCAGCACCTTGGGCTCTTCATTTTCAGATGAGGAAAACTGAAGCTTAGGAAACTTCCAAGACCAGGAGCCAAGACAGCAGTGGACTTGAGATTTAAACCCAGCTGGTCAGACCCTCCAGCCCAGAACTCTCCCAAAAATAATGTGGGAGGGTGCAGTCGAATGGCAGGGCTAGGGGAGAAGGAAGATGAGAGAGAGATGCAGGAGACAGAGAAGGAAGAAGGATGAGAAATAGAAGGAGAGAGGGAGAAAGGAGGGGAGAGCCAGCATATGGGGAAAAAGAAAGATCTCAGGGAGAGGGTGGTGGAGGGAGAAAGAAAAAGAGGGAGAGGGAAGACTGGCTACAGGTGGCAGGCAAAGTCGGCTATTCTTCCCGCCTCACTGAGGCTTTAGTGGATGACCCCTCTGCCTGATGACGCATCTGCTTTTACAGTTCAGGGTGTTCTGCTCAGTTTCCTGAAGCCATGGCCCCTCCCCTGCATCCCCTCCTTGTTCTTCTTTTCCCAGCCTCTCCCAGGTCCCAAGGTTTGCATGAGGCCTGTGCTCCGGATGCCTCTGGTTTGCTCAGACAATTGCTTAACTGCCATTTAAGAGAACTGATGCAACAGACCTTTAAACACATGTTGGTTACACTGACATCTGCAAAGAGAAAATAGACTTCCTTCCATGAGTGGGAAATTCTTCTCATGACAGTTACCCCAAGAAGGAAGCCCAGGCAGGTGGGCCTCTGCCACAGGCTGGAGGATGTGAGCACGGTTCTGCAGAAGGCCTTCCCCTAGAGGCTGGTAAGAGTTTGGAGGCCACTCCTAAGTGTCCTTAGGGCTCACTGGCCTTGAGCAAATTTTTCTTTCCAGAATAAAAAGGGCCAGGGATCCCTAAATGATTTACTTTCAGAGGTTTCAGCACAGATATCAACTCCTGCTCCCTGGGCTGGTCCCTGGAGTCAGGTGGTACATGCTCCACTCCCATGAGGTGGGAGGTGACAGAAGCATTTTCTCATTGACATTGTTAGAATTAATTATTGATTTTTAGTTCCCTGCAGACCTTGCAGCCCTGTTGCCCATACCTAGGGAAGACCCATCTCAACCCCCCACCCTGGGGCCACTGCCCATGCTTACCAGTCACATTGGACCAAAGACACCAAATACAGGGTCAGGACACCACTCATTCCATTTCCGAGGAAATTCTCTGTGTGCATCATCACACACGCAGTAACACTGATGACTCAGGTCTCAGGTCAAATGTCACCTTCCCAGAGGGCCCCTCCCAGGAACCTTCCCTAAGGTGACCTCATTTTCTTTCCCAGGCTCTCTGTGGCATGCCGCCCTGCTTTATTTTCTAAGGGCTTATTTCCTTAACCCAGACCACCGTAGTGACAGACTCCTGCCCTCCTCCATCCTGTCTGTTTCTACCAGAACCCTGTGTGTGGAGCGGAGTGGGGCTCATCGCAGACTTGGGTTGATATTCTTATGGCACATGAAGGAATGACATGGCGGTCGGCGTCAGAGCCCAAAATCTCTCTACTCTTTTCCACAGCCCTGCCCCTGACTTACTCCTACCCTCAAAACATCCTTCTTTCTCCTCTTCCTGCCTGTTAGAGTGGAAAGCACTAAGCCCTTCGAGCCATCCCTTCTGGTATAACCCCTCTGCTTTTTTCTAGCTGTGAGCTTTTCTGCCAGCTGTGCAACTGTAATGGATGAAAGCAGGACTATTGAGAGCATTAAAAGAAATAACTCTACGGTAAGTCTGGCATATATTAGGTGTTCAATTAATACTACTTGCCTTGCATTCTTTGTTTCTCTCCTCCTCTCTTTTTCCTTCCTATCACTTTAGTCCCTGCCTTTTCCTCAACCTTTATTGTCATCTCATAAAGATTCTGCCAGAGTTATTGGTAGGACTTATGCACCTGACGTGCACTGAGTTAGGCGGGCATGAATGCTAAGGAAGCTGTCTCTTCTGGGGGAGGGGAAGAAAAGTTTAAAACAGAGTGTTCTGAAAAATATTAATGGGAAGACCCAGGAGGAACCCAGCGAGAGGAGCTGGAGGTGATGCACCCAGCAGTGATTATTTGGCGACATGTTCAGACCAGCAGTTTTTGAGACCCTAACCTACTTATCCTGGAGACCTTGTGTTAGCACCGTGGGGCAGGTAGATTTGAAAATATTTACTACATCAGAGATGTGTGGTGGAAGAAAAAATCCTGGGCTGGAAAGGAAGAGGCTTCTTTCCACATCCCCACCCAGCTCTGCCCTCAGTCAGTCTCAGGGCCTGGGAAAAGTCCATTCTTCTCTGGGACCTCAGACTACCCTCTGAAACCTAAGTGAGACAGGAGGGTCTCTCACAGCTGTCTTCTAGATCTGACATGTCATGGCTACATGAGACCAAATGTTTTATGGAGCCTTTCTAGAAAAGGGACTGAGGGCAGAGAGGCAGAAGAAGCTTAGAGAAGCACCATTGACAGGGGGGGTTTGTTCGGTTTTTGTTTTGGTTTGTTCCTGATAATCTCACTCATCTACCGCACAGATTCTACTCAGCTTGGCTCTGTTTTCACTGTCCAGGGTTGGTGGACTGGTACTAATTTGCACAGATGTCTGCATTTCCTCCATCCAGCTTGGCTGGGGTCTCACCTCCTCTGCAGGGGAAGCTCTTCTCGGGCACATGAGAGCTGAGATGTCTCAGAGTTGCCTGCAGACGGACTGGCCTCTCTTCTGCTATATTCATCTGGAGCCACGGCAACCCTCTCTGGGCCAAAACTGCTCACTAATTAATACATTTCACAGGGTGAATGGAGCGCTGGCACCACCGTCAGCTTGGGGCAGCTCCCAATGCCACGGGCCTTGCTCGGTGCCCAGAAAGAGCCCTGCCTGGAGACAGTCAGTGCCAGCATCTCACTGCTATGCCAATGCCTCCCCCTTCTCATCTGAACCCGGACATGTGTCACCTGCCAGCAAGTCCCCCGGCTGTATCATTCTCTCCTTCACCTGCTCGCATTTCCATGGCACAGGGCACAATCCTGAAGCACCTGATCTATTTTTCATCCTCCCTTTCTCCAGGCAGAATGATGGATTGACTCTGGAAAACCCATTAGAGAAGGGCTGGGCCATCCTGCATTTCCGTCAGGCCTGTCCAGGTGACTTTGAGTCAAGCCACAGAGAGCCATTTGGCTGCGGGACCATCTCTGTGGGACACCATGTTTACTTGGGCTGCTGACCCTGGTCTTAGAGGAAAAGATGAAGGATTAGTGATACTTGGTGACCAAGCCCCTTCCCCTCATCCATCCCTGGAGTCTGGGGGCTCTTTTGAGCCTTTTTTTTTATTATTAATAGTTTATTATCAAGTTGGTTTCCATATAACACCCAGTGCTCTTCCCCACAAGTGTCCGTCTCCATAACCATCAGCCCCCCTTCCCCTCCACCCCTCTTCAGCCCTCAGTTTGTTTTCAGCATTCAAAAGTCTCTCATGATTTGCCTCACTCCCTCTCCCCAACTTTTCCCCCCCCTTTTCCATTCTCATGGTCTCCTATTAGGTTTCTCCTGTTAGACCTATGAGTGACAACATATGGTGTCTGTCCTTCTCTGCCTGACTTATTTCGCTTAGCATGACTCCCTCTAGGTTCATCCATTTTACTAAAAATGGCCAGATTTCATTCTTTCTCATTGCCATGTAGTATTCCATTGTATATATACACCACATCTTCTTGATCCATTCATCAGTTGATAGACATTTAAGCTCTTTCCATGATTTGGCTATTGTTGAAAGTGCCGCTATGAACATTGGGGTACATGTGCCCCATGCATCTTTAATTTACAGTCTGTTGAGAAGCTCCCAGTACCCTGATGAACTGTGCCCTGCACCCTAGGTAGGGGCCTTCCTTACCTGTCTGCCAGGTCAGCCTGCACAGGCACAGGTCTCCAGACTCCCTAGTGAGTTCACTTGCTAGGAAGGCAAGAAAGAGGTTGGAGGGATAGGACGCCGGAATGATGGCTTTTTATTATACATAATGTTGGAGTTCCCCCATAAAGGACATTATACATAGGAAAGAACTTTTTGTTTTGACTTCACAGTGGTTGTGATTATGTTTGTAGGCTGATGAGGTTTTTTCTAAACTCTTCAGATAAGGTTCCAGATTTGCAAGGATGGGGAATGAAATTTTCAGCTTCCTTAATAAGGCTCAAACCACTGTATTCATCCATCCCAGCCTTACATGGCGGAACCATTGCTTGCCCCTCCATCTCACTGTTATGACACCCTGTAACTGTGGTTATCAAAAATCTACTTATTTTCAATGACCTGGCCAAATCCTCCCCTTCTCCATGAACCATCTAGCATCCTGTAGTTCCTTGCAATGTCTCCTTTATTTTCTATTTCCTTGTGTCATTATTCAAGTGATTTTACCATAATTATCACTTGACTCTGGTGCCTTTGATCTCTTCATCTGCTCTACTGAATGTCCAGCTCTTTTTGCAAGACACCATGTCTTATATAACTTTCCATGCCCCAAACTGGTTGCCAAAAAAGCTGACCACATCCTAAACTATTATTAAATATTTTCTGGTTATGCCAAGACAGAAATATTGACTTGCTTAGTACATTTCTTCAAGTAAAATAATAAACCAACTTTCCACTTCAAATCAGGTATATTAACCTGATATAGGGGGCCAAATTAGGTGTTAAACACTATTGGGTGAATGATCCAGAGCTAAGAAGGTATCCAGCTGCTAACTGGGAAAATCTTGATTGAGTCAATCAGGTGCTTCCAGGACTTTTTTTGTGGTAGCAATGTAGCCCCATGGACTGCTGCATTCTTTTTGAATGATGCTAACATGTCAAAGAAATTAATGGGCCTATCTCAATAGACTCATTTGTTGGGAACTCTGGATTGAGTGACAACTCTTAGGCTTACCCACATTGTTTCTTTTTCTTCACCAAATATATATACATACATATATATAAATATATTAAAAAAGCATTAAAAATTACAACTTTTCACTTTCTTGGCATCATCCATTGACCTACACCTGATTTTTTTTTTACTATAATATCTTTGAAATTTTTTTTAATGACTATAAAGTGGAGCTCTTGAGTGGCTCAGTTGGTTAAGTGTCTGACTCTTGATTTCAGCTCAGGTCATGATCTCTCAGTTCATGATTTCAAGCCCCAAGTCAGGTTTTGCACTGGGAGTGCAGAGTCTGCTTGGGATTATCTCTCTCTCCCTCTCTTCTGGCCCTCTTCCATGCTCTCTCTCTCAAAATAAATAAAATAGACTTTTTAAAAATGATTGTAAAGTATAATGTTAGGGGAAAGAAGAGACATTTTAGAATGCATCAAAATATGAATATAGGCACCGAATATCCCATCTCTTCAGTCTGGGCTAAAAACAGATAGTCTCTTTAACTCTAAAATACTTTATTCTGTGCTCAAAGCAACCTATTAAATCCTGCTAATTATATCAGAATTCGGATGATACCTCAGGGTCTCAGTTTCTTCATCAGCAAAACACAGAACTGGACTAGACATTATCTAAGATCACCTCCAATTCCCATTTTTTAATTAAAGTTTCCCTCTTAACACGCGATAATCTCTCTTTTACCATTCTTTGGCAAAGCTTAGGAAAGGAAATTTACATATGAATTGGCTTGGGGATATGGTACATTTTATAAAGGGAAATACAAAAGGATATGAGGTGTCATCAGGTCAATTCCATAGACACTAGCAACCATTGGTGAGGCAAGGAAAGGGGTTGTAGAGGAGAGTAAACTTATGTTCTGTGTCACAGAATTGTGAAATAGGCAAAACTGGCCTAGGGTACTATCCAACTAATTCTAATTCCCCTCCTATCAAGATTTATTTTCTTCTATACTGAAATGCCTGAAAGAGGATGACCAAGATGAAGGAAGAAAGATGGTAGAGATTTCTGAGAAAATGGCTCCCACTCAGTCTTAGCATCATGGACCTTCAAGGATCTGAATAACACATGTTGTGGGAAAAGGTCAGAGTGGGGGGAAATTTCAGGTTGGTTATTGTCATGAATCAATAGCTGGAAAGGACGTTCCTAAAGCTTCTTTGTGTCTCTGACCATCCGTCTCCTTCAGGAGCAGGTGTCATGATACAGAGGGCAGCATGGTTTGATAGAGATTCGTATCATGCCTGACTTGGACTTGAACTGTAATTTGCCATGAATTCAAATTTGGGGAAGGTCATTTCCCCTTTCTGGGCCCTTGTTATATCAGCAAAATGAGGAGATGGTCTTGATCTTCAAGATCTCCCAAGTCTTATGCTTTGCTTTGCCAGGGACATTATTGCCTGTTCAGCCAGAACTGTAGGGTGGAGCAGAAACAGACAATGCTGACTGCTATCTCCTCACTGCCAATCCCCATGCCTCTGCTTAGTCAGACAGCCTGCAAGACCTATTTCCTGGCAGCTTTTCCTCTTATTTTAGAATTTATGGTAGAAAAGTCGGGGACAAAGTGAGCTCTTCTATGGGCGGTACCATTCACAGAGACCCCTGTGACGTGTGGCCACCTTTTCCCAGAAAGTCCCTGGGAAGCAGGAATTCAGCAAGGAAGGGATCCTCAAAGGAAGTGGCCATTGTCTGTGCAGACCATTGTGGGGCCAGCTGACTTTCCTGGAAATATTAACGAAGGGGAGTATATACGACTTGACATGCAGAGCAGATGCAGTAAACTAAATTCTCTCTGTATAGGTTTGAGTTTTCTAGAAGAGAAGTTTTGTCCCACTCAATTCCTTGTCATAAAGTACTTAAGAAACTTGAACCACAATGTAAGAAAAGCAGAGGTAATTGAGGAACAAACTGACCCCCGTACCTGCAAGAGTGAGTATAAATGCTAGCTTAGAAGCCAGATTCCAGCCTTGAGCATTTCTGCTGAAAATATAACAAATGGTTCCTCCATCTTATGAGATAAGACAAAAAGAACATATGACCTGAATCAATAGCAAAACAGACTTGTAATCATCTGCTTGAGAGAGTAATATGACTGAGATGCTAGACTCAGGTGACAAAGCAAGTAGCTATGCCAGGATATGGGTCAATTTATACTTTTATATGTTGAGAGGTGTGCTGTTTTTATGGGGGTCAGACAGTGGAGCGAGATGACTTCCATGGCGCTGTTACCTACAGGAAACAATTTCTAGTGGAAATGTTTTGTTGAGTCCTGAATTGTCATCAAGATTCCTTTGGCGATAACAGAATGGGAGAAGGGCTCATTTTAAGATAAAATAATTGAAGGGTATTGAAACCTACAATCTGAAGACAGTGATTTCTTCAATTCATCTGACATGAGTTCAACAGAGCAGGGGCATGTAGACTGCCTTATATAGATAGGAAAGAACTGTCTTAAACTATAACTACCAAAGCCACCTCAGGTGGAAAGAACTGGTTCATTGCTGTCATGTCAAGTTTTCCTGCCAATGACATGGCTTCCACCTCTTTGAAACAGTCTTCCTTATATGAACTCATTTTCACTGATGACCAAACTGGGGGAAACTGTATAAAAAGAGCAGATTAATATATTTTTTTCAGAGTGTGTTTATAACCTGAGGACACCTGGATTAGGCTTAGAATATCCAGAAGTCTTTCTGCATTCCTGATAACAGAGCTATCTGCATCTTGTCTGTGCTTCTAAGAGGGAAGAAAAGAGGAAAAGAGTGAGGATTTCTGAGTTTGGAGAAGTGGATTAGGAGCTCTTCTGGGGAAATATGGTGTGTCTGGCACTGCATCAGGCTTCTGATAACATTTCTTCCCTAAAAGAGTCCAACACAACTCTGCCTCTATTCTGTGTGGATGAGTTTGGCCTTGGGTGGGTCCTGTAGGTCCTAGAGGTAGAAGAGGTTTTAGCAATCTGCTGACCCATGTCCCTTATTCCTTTAGGTGGAGAATTTGAGAGTTGGGAAAGTTATGTGGTTTCTCTGGGATCACAGAGGCATGTGACAAAATCAGACCTTGAACTCAGTCTCTGGGTTCCCAGTCCAGACCACAATATCCAGCCACAAATACTGGGTACTTGAATATTTTGTTTTTCTTTGTGTCTCTCTTCTAAGGGATTCTCTTCTCTTAGTCTTTATTCTTTAGGTGCCTGTGTCTTATGCCTTCTGACCCCACTTCCAAATATAACTGACTTGACCAGCATGTATGCTTGACTCAAGGATAGTCCATCCACAAACAGGGAAGGGACTTGTGGCCTGACTCAAAATTATAGGTGGGCCAGTAAGAACCTTTGTATCTGTAATTAGTGTTAAGAGCTAAAGAAGAAAGGTAATGAGGAATTGTAGACCTACCAGGAAGTCTTGTTACATGAGGGAGAGGATCTGCCATGACATGAATTAGCAGAGGGTATCAAGAAACAACAAAAAATGAAACAGGACAGTCAGGGGAAAGGAGTGATTTTCTTCCCTGTTCTACCTGAGACCTGGTTGTATTCCTGATACCAGAACAGTATCTTGGCCTTTCGTCTTTTTCACATCTCTGACTTCCCCTCTAGGCATGGGGTAGGCCCTACTTCTGATTGGTAGAGCGTGGGCCGAGATGTTATCACTTGCTTTCCCAGCCTACATAGCTTATAAGGTATTGGCATTTACAGCTTCTATAGCAAAAGGTAGGCTTGGCCTTATATTCTTATCAAAAAAAAGGAGGCCACACAAAACAGTACATGTCTACCAGAGTGTCCCAGAATACATTGGACACTTGTGGTACCCAATTCCAAAATCCTCTACTTGGCCCCACCTCTTTGTCTAGCCACTGCTGTGCCAATCAGCAATATGAAGGCTTTGAAAGGCTTTGTACAGGTACAATTGCCTCAGTCCTAGTACTTCATATCTCTCACATCCTACCCTGAGACAGTGTAATGAGATGATGGTGAAATCCATATTGCCCTGGAGCATATGCACACTGGAAGTACAGGAAAGTTAATGCATCCTGGGCCAGAGAGGAATGGGAGGTGAAAGATGTATTCTTCTCCACTTGGTCCTCTAGACAGATCCTTCAGAGACACATTGTGTAAGATTCTTTCCAATGTCCCAGTGGTACCAAGCCCCAGGAGCCTGTAGTAGTGGCCAACTCTTTAGCACATCTTTGAATTGCTCTCCATCTTTCTACACTTCATTTCACATCCTAGTCACCTGCTTCCTGGAATAACACCCACAAAGAAACTAGCTGTACTCAAGTCTTTGTCTCACAGTCACTTCCCAGAGATCTCAGGCTAGGGCACTGAGGAAATTGTTTCTGATCTTTGATCCTGATCAAGATAGTCATATGTTCTTGAAGATGGTCATCTGGAGTCAACATGGATCTGATCCAGTATGTTGCTGCAATGGTGAATTTTATGCATTGATTTGACTGGACCACTGTGTGGGTGCCCAGACATTTGACCACATCATTCTGGATGTCTGGGAAGATGTTTCCAGATGACATGAATATTTGAATTGGTGGGTGATGGAAGATTCAAATAGAACAGAAAGGCTGAGTAAGAGGGAACTCCTCCTGCCTTCTTTAGCTAGGTCAATGGTCTTTACTAGCTTTAGACTGGTACTGGAGCATTGGCTTCTTGGGTCTTGAACCTGTCGGTATTCACTATCAGCTCTCCTGGTTCTCAGGCCTTCAACTTGGACTGAAACTAAACTATTGGCTCTCTTGGGTCTCCAGCTTGTCTAGGGCAGATTTTGGGACTTCTTAGCCTCCATTATTATATATATATTTAAATTTTTGTATGTTATATATAATATGTGTCATATATAAGTATATATTGTACATTTATAACTTTTATACAAATTGTATATACTACATATTTATATATTGTACATAATATATAGTATATCAATAATAAGTGAACATATAATATAATATGTTTATTATATATAGCTAGATCTAAATCTATGTATATAATATTGATCAAACAGAGATATAGATATGATATAGTATAGATATAGATATATAGAGAGTCTCCTATTGGTTCTGCTTCTCTGAAGAATCTTAACTAACACATTGCATGCAGCCCCAAATTCAAAACATCTGTTCTAGAATTAACCAGTTCAGATAGACCCCTAAGGGTCCTAACGTGTTAATAGCCCATGATCTTTTCAGAATGGTAAACAACCCCAAAATGCCCTACTTATTCTCTGCCATCAATTTAATGCATAGCAGCAACTGGGCAGCAAAGAAAATTAGCTAGAAAGAAGCTGCATGCCCTGTTTTCCGTTATCTATTCGTCCAGTGCTAGATTTTTGTGGAAATCAATGATTATTTGTCATAGCAGTTTCCTTGGGCTGCCCTGACACATTACCACAAAGTAAAGTGGCTCAAAGTAACAGAAATTTATTCTGTCATAGTTATGAAAGCTAGAAGTCAGAACTTAAAGTTTTGGTAGGGCCACACTCTCTGAAGGCTCTAGGGGAGGATTTTTCCTTGCTTCTTCCTAGCTGCTGGTATTTTCAGGCAATCCTTGGAATTCCTTGGCTGTGGCAGTGCAACTCTGATCTCTGCCTCCAACCTCACATGGCCATCTTCTCTCTGTATGCCTCTGGGTCCAAATTCCCCTCTTTTTATAAGGGTACCAGCCATCGGTTTAGGGTCCAACCTAATCCAGTATGACCTCATCTTAACTTGATTTTGACTACAAAGGCCTTATTTCTCAATAAGATCATGTTCACAGGTTCTGTGTAGACATAAATTTTGGAGGAATATTATTCAACCCAGTAGGGATGTTGAGTATGCTCAGGAAACAACTGGCTATTCTCTGCGCCTGGTGAGGTGAGGACAACATTGCGGTGAAAGGAGGAGAGAGGCTTAGGGAAATGCAAATGGAGCCAGGCCCCATTTAGCAATGATGGTGGTCATAATTCTAGGCCCAGAGAAGTTCTGAGGCTGCCTGAAAGTCAGCCTCATGCTTGGCTGAGGTGGGGCTGTCTCGACAGCCGCTTCTTTAAGGAAACATCTCATGTCCACCCAGGATATAGAATTTCTGGGATCTTCACTGACATGTCCTGATTTTCCCCCTGGAGGGTACTCACTGCGTCAGCTTCCTAGGGGGCAAAGTTAACAATGACTTTCTGTTTAGAAAGGTTACAAGTAAATATCCTAAAATAAATGAAAAAATAGGTACACAAGGAAAACAGGTCACTTTTAAAAGTGAGTGGTGGCTAAGGCCTAATGGTGCCTCTGAAGAATGTTGAAGAACCTTTCAGAGGAAGAAGCTTGGTGGAGAGCCAATGATGACATTATGAGAGAAGAACTCTTGAGAGTATCAGGACTGTTTCTTGGACTGAGTGTGAAGACGTGGGCAAGCACTTCCACTCTGGAGATCAGTTTGATTGAAGCAGGCAAGAATTGAGCCATCCCATGGCCTGTTGTCCACTGTTCTGTGATTTGAAACTATAACTTCTTTGAAGGCAGAGACCACATCTCTCTTGTTTGCCTTTGGATCCCAGGTCCTAGAATAGTACATGACACTTAGGAAAATATTCAATATTTATTCATTGAATGAATGTTGGGCAGGAACTGGTTCGATTGAAGAGAGGCTATTCATTTTCAATCTACAATGGGAAACCTAGGAACCATGTTTTTCACAAGGGGGAAGGATATAAATGGTGGTATTTGGGGTACTTATTGAATGGACATTTATTAAGCACCTACAGTGGGAAACACTGTAAACAATATTGAGAGATAGAATGATGTGCAACTTGCAGCCTCTGCTTCAATTTGTTAACATCTAATGATAGAAATAAGCTAAACACTCTCAGATACTATAATTACTTGAGTATAATATTTTAAAATTTATGAAATAAATTTTAAAAACTATAACATGTGTGTAACATATAAGAGAGGGAATAAAAGTTATTCTTGATTAATATAGACAAGGTCATTGAGAACCAATGCATTATATCAGGAAACTAATAATCATATATAATACTGGACCTTAGAATACCTAGGAATTCATTATCTCATGGGAACAACCAGACTTAGGGATGACCTTTGAAATATGGGCAATCCTTAAGTTTCAAGCCTCCTGCATTGCTCTTACTCAGGGTTCATGGTAATGTTCTCTAGGAGAGGTGAATTCCAACAGATTATTTTGAATAACCCTATAATCTGGAAATGTGCCACAAATCCACAAATCCAGGCCAAGGTCACCCATTCCTTTCAGCCTAAGGATCATCAGTTGTGGTGTCAACTTAGCCTCTGAAAGATGATAGTAAAAATGTTTTGGCATGAACTGTTTCCATCCAGTGTCTTCAGTAACATTCAGATTATACCCTTGGCCCTCCCTAATTCAGTTACTTGTTTGGCTTTACATTGGGAACCAATACTCAAAAGGAATTCCCACAGAGGGCTTACAAAGACCATTCTTCTTCCTTAAGCTCACTGGAGACTATTTAAGATCAGGAAATCTCCCTCAGGAGCCAATATTAAGTTGGGGTTTAGAAGAACCTGAAATCTACTTCCTAGGCCACAACCAGAATAAAGTCATTGGAACCATAAAAATTATATAGAGCCCAGCCATTAGCCACCATGTTTCTATTTTTTTGTTTTTTGGCCCTTTTATGCATCTAATAGGTAGGGAGCACTAACTATCTCCTATTATGTAAGAGAAGGACAACCAACCTGAAAGAGGGAAAAGACTATATCAGTAACTGGCTTTTCATATAAACGTGTCATTCTGCCAGTTACAAGGGATAGAAACTCAACTCAAGCTAACTTAAATAAATAAGGGCATTCACTGAGTCATGTAATTGAAAAGCTCAGACATGGCTCAACCCAGGTGCCCAAGAAAAAGATGAGAATTTTTTCTCCCCTCATCAAAATTTCAAGGCTAAATTTGAAATGCACACATTTGTATACTTTACCTGTCCCTGAGCCAATTCTTATGGATACCAGCATGGGATGTGCTGATTGGTCAGATATGAATCATGTAACCTCACCTGGACTTCACTACCCTGAGAACGGGAGAGAGGTAACTTTGCAAAGGAAAATAAGGGTGGTGCTCCAGGAAAATATGGAGATGATTGCTGGAAAGCAAAAACAATAGATGTCTACTATGGAATGCAACAGCGTATTTTAACAATGGCAGGGACTTCATACTAAAGGTGGCCTGGCCTCACAGCCCTACTTTTCCAACTAATGTACTGAGTTACTCTCTCATATCTCTTGAGTCAGATGCCAGAGTATCCCATCTGCTCTCATTCCCTTATTCCAACTTCTTTTTCCAAATGTAAGCAGCTTTTTCCTTATTCTTCTTGGTACGATTGCATGTTTCCACCCAGAGGAGTGAAATGGTTTGTTGTTGTTGCTTTTCCCCATGCAGTTACTTCAACTGCAATTTGGGGTCTTCCAGCATTGAGAAGGGAAAAGACATACACAATTAGAAGAGCAAATAATGATACAAAGGCCCTATTACTGAGGTTTTTGGATGACTGTTTGAGTCAGAAAAACAATAGTGCCCAGAGGACAGAAATCAGCCCACATGTTGGAGAATGGACATAAGGAACTGAAATCATGGAGCAAGGGCAAAGCCAACTCAAACAGCAAGAGTTTAGGTCTTGCTCAGATGAAAGAGTAAGGCACTCAGATGGGACAGAAACCAGGAGTGACATCTCTGGTGACTCTCCAAGGCTCCTATTTCCCCAATACATTTAATCTGCTGATTCTACAAAAGTGGTGTGTGATCTTTGTGTTTGAGCCAGGTACATTTAGAGACAGCAAGACATCTACATGCTCATCCTCTCCTCCATTGTCAAATCAGTGGTACTAACCCTCGTAGGATCTCGGGAAAGATTTTGAGCACTGGTGTGATGATGTTCTTCACTATCCCTGGTCCTGTATGGGAAAATTTCCTGGGTTTCTTTGAAATTCTTCAGTCATTTCAATTTGCTGAAGGCAAAATCAGTTCATGGGCAGAGGTAAAGTTCAAAAGGGCCAGTTTCATGACTCAACTTTGTAGATAACCAGATAACCCCAAAATCTTCCCTTGTCCTGGGAAGAACAGAAGAACATGTATAATATAAGCAGTGGTCTGCCACAGACTAGTGACCAACCCTGACTTAAGAGATGGATTTTTTTAAGGGTCATTATGTTCTTAAAGTTTGTTTCCACATGACCTCAACATTGTCAGTTAAATAGTGGAGAATTCAGCCAAATCTCCTGATTGTTTTATCATGAAAGTCCAATTCTAAAGATAGGCACAAGGCATTCACTTCAGGAAAATTCCATTTCATTCAGCAAGGACTTTGTCAGCAATTTAGGGGGTACCCATACTGCCAGTTCTATGAGCAGTACAGAAAATGTTTGTGTTCCCAACCCCTACCCTCCAGCTGCTCTCAATTTGGTTGCTGTGACAAAGCACAATGTTACACAGGTGGGAGGGAACTGTAAATGCTATAAATTTGTGGGAACTCCTGTGCCCAGAAGTTAACACAAACCAAGGAGATCAAAGAGGTCCAGAACAGCACTTGAATTTTTTTTTTCCACTTCAACCAGAGAGCCCTTTATGCTATGTTATTGGAGAAGTTACAGCACACGGAGCCCAGCTTAGGCACCGGGGATTCACTTATGAAGGAAAAACCATAACCCTATCCAGGGAAAGTATTCCATCCCATGGTTGTTGGGGACAGGGTAGGAAAATACAGGCAGGGTAGGAAAACATGAAAGGAAACAAATTAGCTTGCATAATTAGAAGCACGATGAGTAAAAGCTGGATGAGGGGTTGGGGCTGTGGGTGGTGTGAAGGAGGTGAGGGGGATGGAGAAAAGGGAAGACAGGAGAAGGTTCCTGGAAAAGCTGAAAGCATAGTTAAATATGTGTGAGTCCTGCGGAGAGTGTGGCTTGGCAAACAGAGGGGAAGAATATTCCTAGGCTGGGGGCTGGGGGCGTAGCTTGTAGAGGGGTTGAGAAGGCCATGGTATTGCACACACACACCCCTCCCCCTCTCCTTACTCATTCATCTTCCCTAGGTAGTCTGGAAGCCCAGGGTGGCTCTCTCCTGTGATGTCCTTTTTCTCACCCTGTCCCTCACAAGAGGAAAGAGAGCTGAGGAGGGTGGGCACTTGGAAACCAAGTCTCCAATTTCATGCTGATGCTTGGCTGGGGAAAGAAGTCTTGAAACCTAATTGCCTCTCAGAACAGTGCTTGTCTGATTTTCCCATGAGGTATCCCAGGGTATTGAGTGCAACTGGTCACAGGGTCGCCAGGGTGTAATGTCGGCCCTGGCTCCGGGCTCCTGCATTACTCTAACACTGGCGAGTGACACTGCCTGATCTCAACCAGTAGTCTCAGTCCTATGCCAAACGTGGAGACCAATCCTGGTTTCTGGCAGCCGTCAACATTTTGTCTTTTCTTACTGTCTTGCTACTGGCCCAGCTTGACTGAGGCTGTCTTGTTCCCCAATAATCAGGCTCTTGCTTATTTCTTGACCAAGCCTCTGTCTTATAAGCTGGAGTTTTCTCCTATGTTACTTCCCTGTCTTCCCTTTAGGGATTGAGATCCAGGCTTCCTTCCCGGTCTCCCCAGGGAGTCTTCTTTGGAGCCCAGTCTCATTAGCAACTGGGATGCCCTGTTCCTGACCTCTAATCCGGGCCCTGCCAGGTCATCCCTGAAGCCAGCTTTCTGCCTCTTCTTACTGATTGCTTCTTCCTTAGACTTCTAGTAATCAAGGTGTCATTCCTGCCTGAAAAAACTCTGGATCTCAGCATTGGTAACCACCTCAGCCAATGGTGCTCCTATCCTCTTCGTTTTGGAATAACATCAGATTTATAAATTTATGTCTCTTGATGTTGATTCCTGGCCTTACTGTGTAATCGTATCTATTGCATTTCACTAACAAAGGATCTGCCTGGGGCTCTTCGTTAGATAGAACTAGTTAGTTCTTAGTTTTGCCCATCTCATGGTTCAATGCCTGAGATATGACAGAACCCACTGTAACAATATTATTTCTTCTGCTTTTCAGATGCTCAGTCACTGTAGAACCATGTTCATCTGGTCTTGACACCAGGCACAAACAACAACAACAACACTTTCCAGCTTGATTGACTCAGAATCCATTGTTCCTACTCATCTACATGATCCTTCCCTATCTCTCCAAAAACCTACCAGAAATTTCAGTTCTAAAATTCATTTGCCTCTCTGATTTTTTTTCATATCAAAGTAAGTTGAATGAAAAGGAGAAAAATGCCTGTAATTCCTAGAGTTTCTTAAGAAGATGTGGGATGAAAATTCCCAAGAGTTTCCTGGTCAGACAGGAAGGCTAAGAAATATTCAGGAAGAAAGGCGTAAGGCCTTAGTCCCCTGTGTTCTGCTGCCATGGTGGTCCTCTGACTTGTGGAATTCCCTCCCCTCAGGTGTTAGGTGAGCATAGTGAGTTTCCTTCAATGAACAGAATTAGGAATCCGTCATGGAATATCATCTTCAAGAATAGGTTACCAAAAAACTTATCTTCTGTCTTGTACTCTTTTGCTCTCTCCCTTGCTTGCCCTTTTGGAAACCAGCTCTCATGTTAGGAGCTGCCTAGGGAAAGGCCTATAAGGCAAAAAACTGAAGGAAATCTCTGGTCAATATCCAACAAAGAATTGAGGCCCACAGTGCAATAGCCTATGAGGAACTGAATCCTGCCAAGAAGATATGAGTGAGTTTGGGGTCAACCGTTAGGATGAGACTAGAGCCCTAGCTGATACCTTGTTTGAAGTTTTATAAGAGATCTTAAGGAAGAGGTACCCAACATAAGGAAGGAGTAGCTAGATCCCTGAACCACAGAAAGCATGAGGTAATAAATGTTTTAAGCAGCTAAGATCGGGGGTAATTTGTTACACAGTGATATATGTGTAATTCAAGAGAATTAAAGACAAAGAAGACAGAAAAATATGGCTGCAAACAATTTAGGTAATTTCCATCCACCCTAAATCTTCCAGTTCCCTGGTTAGCTAGTCTTAAAGGAAAGCCACACCTATTTCATCAACATGTATGTATTGTATGCTCTCTCTATGCCCAGCACTGGGACACATGCTGTGCAGGATTCAAAAGAAGTTGGGGCCCTCAGGGATACTGAGGTGGCTCAGTCAATTAAGCATCCAACTTTGGCCCAGGTCATGATCTCGCTGTTCTCAAGTTCAAAACCCACATCAAGGTCTGTGCTGACAGCTCAGACCCTAAAGCCTGTTTCAGATTCTGTGTCCCCTCACTCCCTCTGTCCATCCTCACACTCATGCTCTGTCTCTCTCTTTCAACAATAAATTAAAAAATTTTTTTTAAGTTGGGGCCCTCAGGGAACAAAAGGAACAAAGGTAAACCACAAGAGACAGGAATCTCTGTATCACCATTGTGTCACTACTTTTCCTGTTCCCCAAACTCATGAAAATCCCTCTTCAATTCCATGAAAAACAGTATAAGAAGACAGAAAAGAGCTTCTATTACATGGTAGGCTATTATAAGGCAACCTGAATTCCATTAGGATAGAGGCTGAAAATTGGCAGGAAGGATCTGGTCTTGTTTTATTATGTCAACTGTATTAATTTTTAATTGATCACCAACATATATAATCAGGATATTTCACATGAATACCAACTTTCTGGCTTGTCTTAAAATCCAGAGGATCTGGCTCCACTGGGTCCACACTGTAGGTCAACACCTACAAGGCACCACAGCCTAGCACAAGTCAGCCCTTTCCTTTCTTCTAGCCTGATATGTGCTGGTCATTTTCCCCCAGTCCCTTCCCAGCCCATTTCACTAATTTACACAGGCTGGCATTTTAATTTGCAGATGGTGCACTAATCCTCTCTGATTATTTTTAAGCTGCAGAATTCTTTTGTGTCTTCAGAGAATGATAGCCTCAATTCTCTGCCTCTGCATAAATCCCTTGGGTAAAAGCCCAAGAGTTGGTCCACAGTAGGTATTCAGTAAGTGTTCCCTCATTTTCCATCATTCTCTGGACAGAGACAACACAACTTTTTTTCAGGCTTTGTGAGCATTTTGCAACTAACAAGTGCTTTTCTACACTTGCTCATTGTATTGTTGGAATCTTGGGGTGACTCCAGCTCTTCCCTCTCATGTCCCAAGCACTGGGCTCAATTAGGGATACAATAGTGAACAGAGGAAAGCAAGTCCAGCTCTTATAAGGCATACAGTCCCCCAGTAACTCAAGAAGACAAGTACTGTTTAAGTAATTATGGTGACCTGACTAAGGTGACCTTTCCAGTCCCTTCCAGACATAGGAGTCTATAATGCATCTCCTCCCTCTTAAGAGATCACCTTTCCTTTTTTTTTCTTCTCTCTCCCTGTCCTTTGGCCAATATGAATGGGTCTTCTTGGCCTTTTTAGGAAGCACAACACCGTGATTCACCGAGAACTTCGGAAGAGCTTTGGAAGAGAAGAATGAGGTAGAAGAGTGGTCCAAGGAAGATTTGTCTTACCTCTGCTTCTCTGAAGAGGTGTCTCATAACTCATCCCAGGGAAATTTACCACCTAAGCTCACAGAGGCCATGGAAGAAGGAAGAGAGAAAAGAGACACCTAACTTCTCCAAGAAGAAAGACAATGTCTGGATTAGCAGGGCTTCCACTGGCCTCCACGGATAATTCATGCTGTCCTCATGCACATTGGACTCATGGTCTGGCTCTGACCTCTGAAGGATGGCTCTCGACCAACCGTCTCTAGAGGAAGCAGAAGCTGAAACCTCAGAGGATCTTGGCCAGGGCCACAGCCATGACCTCAGACCCTGCAACTGCACCTGAGTACACATTTCCAGGGGAGATGTGCTCTCCATGAAGGAACGGCAGCTCAGACCCATGGGGTCCCTGTGAGATCACCCCAGCTGGTCTAAATTAGTGTGTCACACACACACACACACACACACACACACACACACACACACACTTTTTTTTAAATCCCAGAACATAGAATCTCCTTTTTCCCCCTTGATTGTACACTCTGACCTTCTGCTAAATCAACTTTTTTAAAAATATATTTTCCTTCTGCTTACCTAAAATGTTTCCATACTGAATTTGCTGAGCAGCCAGCACATTCGGAAAAGCACGTAGGCAAGCTAAACTCACTTCCTAAGCCAGCTTCACACCTAAGCATAAACAAGGGGTCTGGGCCTTGAAAATGAACCACTTTCCTGACAAAGAAATTGCTTCCTGTCACCAGGGGAGAACGTGCCTTATCTCCCATGCCTCTCTCTTTTATTCCATGCTTTGCACTTTTCTTTCTTTCTCCTGAATTTCAGCTTCCAGTGAAGTCTGTCCCAAAGCCCAAATAAGTAGAAGAGGTTTCATGTTGTCTCAGCCAAATAACCCTAGCTCTCCCAAGCATTCAGTGTTCATGCAAAATGTTTGCATTTTGAGTTCTCTGCCTGCTGGACTGATATCTCTAGGTCCCTCTCTCCCTCTCCTTCTCTCCCTCTTGCCCTCTCTTTTTGTCTCCTTACAAGCCAAGGACTAGAGGTAAAAGAGAACATTTGAATCATATTCAAATCACAGAGTGAAAAATACTGGTTTCAAAATAAGAGGAGAAAACAAGAGACCTAGCCATCTCCTTTTTCTTTTTTTCTTCTTAAATTCCTTTACTCTTTAAAGCCTTTTACTTTTAAAAGTCATTTTGGTACTTTGCTTCATCAAACTCTGGTGTGAAAAAAGAAAAACACAGATACACAACAATGTTGCTTTATGTAATGAGCTATTGTTTATTATACCACTTCTAATGATGAAAGACAAATGAAAACAACCAGTTTTATTTCTAAAGATAAATTTTTCTATATCAGTCAATGTCCAAATAAAAATAATGAAAATGATACCTGAGTATCTAAAACAGAGATTTGAGTACAGGGACTTTGTTACCCAGGTGGTGGAAGAATAGAGAAGTCAGACAAGAAACAATGGGGCAAATCAGAGAGTAGCAACAACAGGATAGAGCTACCACCCCTTAGGTTGAGAGGACAGAGAGGAAAATGGAGTTATCAGAACCCAGGGCTTGGGGCCACCAGACAAAAGCTATAGCCTATCTGTCTGGTAGCATCTGGAGCCAACAAGATCCTACTGAAGAAACAACCCAAGACTAGGACCAGCAAGGAGAAAAAGCATGGCTTCTCTCTTCCTCTCTCCCTCCTTTCTGCATCCAGTGCCTCCCACTGGTAGAACCCAGCTGGAAGCCAGCTGATCCAGGAGCCTGGAAGACACAGCCTGAAAATGGTTAGTTACCTGAGGCTCCCAGCAGAGCACAGGAACATGAGAGATGTGACTGAAGATGAACAGGCCCAAGACTCATGCCTGCTCTTTCCACTGCTCCTTCCACGGTATCCCCACTTACCAATGTCCTCACCCAACCATTGAGCATACAGGATGTGAGTCCCAGAGGTATTGAAATTGGGAATTCAAGGAAAGGTGCCATACAAGAAAAGCTCGAGTTCACACTTAAATTCAGCTCTATCAAGCTCTGATTCTTGGCACCTATCCCCCTAATCATTAGGTCTACTACCCTGTCTAGTTTGTGTGTCCAATTCTGCATTTGTGAAATCCAATGAGTTCCAGGCAGAGCATGGGAAATTAATCCACACCCACATCAAGGAACATTAAAATGGAAGCTGGGCTAGAAATGTGTTCTCACATGGAGGCGTAGGGTTCTTAGTGTCATTCTTTACCAAGAGCAATGACCAGCCCCAGGGGAGGATACACAGTCAGAGATTGGGGGATCTTCCCAGATAGCCTCTTAAGGCTCTTTTTGAGCTTTCTCAGCTGTCAGTCTTTGGTAGATATGTGCCCTCCCATGCCCAAGGCTGGAACGAAGCCTCTAGAAACTTTTGTGTCAGAAGATTGCTCTGTTTGGAAAGTCTCATAAAAGAGCTATGAATTTGCCCTTAAAAAAATCCACTTGGAATGGAATTCAGCAAATCACAACTAAATCCTCCTTTTGGCAAAATGATTCCCTCTTCATTATAACTGTATTATCGTTTGTCTAACTGCACATCTTCCTCTGCCCTTACAAATGGAGGAGGAGGAGAGAAGCACAAATATAATATAAACAGAGGACTGGAAAATTACTCCAGCAAAGCATAACAGCTAAACAACGACTAAAGGGGGCTGTGATACACATCAACACAGACCCACATTCGTAAACAGCGCAATGGGAAGGGGGAGACGTGTATGAGCTGAACAAAAGACGCCTTTTGGCTGAGAGACAGGGTAGGGATGGCACAAGGGCACAATCAGGAGGATGGATGGGCAAGCTGAAGCTGGGTCTTTTCACCTTGATCTGGGAGGCCCTAACTAGAGAGAATGAAAACAGACAAAACGGTCAAGCATTTTATGATTCCCTTCATGAGACAGAAAGACATCAGTTAAGCAGGACCTGAGGCTGGGCTCCTGGGTCAGACTGCTTTGTTTCATGTCACCTGCGTGTTTTGTCACCTGAAGCAAATGATTTATTCATCCTTCAGAACCTCAGATCCCTCACTTGTAAAATGAGATAATTCACTCAGGGAATATTTCTTTAATATCTACTATCCACCAGGCACTGTTCTAGGAAAACAATATGAAGTGGGGAGAGGGGAGGACACCCTTGCTCTCAAGGAGTCCATATTCTGGTAGGAGAGAAAGATAATACACAGATCAAGAAACAAATACAGACTATAATGATAGTGTGTTCTATAAAGAGAAATACAGAGGTAAGAGGAAATGAGTGATAGCAGAAGGGTGTGAGCTATTGATAGAGTGGCCAGGAAAAATTACATGAACATGGAAAAGGAGAAAAGGGGAGCGAGCCATAAGGACTGGGGACAGTGTTCCAGGCAGGGGGAACAACAAGTGCAAATACCTCATGGCTTCTACAGCTTGTCACACAGGGACAATATCAGCATTAGCACAGCTCCTGGCACATAGTAGGCACTTAATAAATATTATTAATGGGATATCCATAAATCTCTTTTTTTATCACAGTAGAGAAGTGAGAACAGATCAACAAATTCACCTCAGCTCTGGATCCTTGGTCTTCCCCCACCTACACATATCACACAAAGAGATGCTTTCAAAGACAGACTGTGCTCTCAGCTTTCAGTTATGTGCAAAATGAAAAGGGGCACAGTGCACAATAGCCCAAATAAGCAAATAACCCAAAAGGCCTGTCCATATTTTTAAGAGACTTTGTGCAAAAGATGTGCTTGCCTAGTTGTGCTGTACTCAGTCTAGTATCAACAGGAAGATCATGCGGTGCAGAAATTGGCATCACATACCAAGCACTCAATTCCTGGTTATGTGATAGCAGACAAGTCCCTTAACTTCTCTGAGCTCACAGGGTCATTATGAGGATCAGATGCAATGACAACTGTGGGGGCCTTTTGTGAACCATGCAACTGCATTTGATTATTGCTTTATGATGAAAGCTGAGTGAATCATCTGAGTTCACAACCACGGTCGGGGTGGGACATGGCCCACCCACATTTTGGATGATTGGGAGATTCAAGCCCGAGACCAAAAATTGCCCCAAGGAAGTCACAGAGCCAATCAGAGTCACAAAGGGACTCTTCTGTTTTTAATACTTTCTGGGATGAAGTTGATGGCATTTGTTTAGATTGGCATCGGAGGGGAATCATTCTGTTGTGAATCCAAGTTGCTTAGAAAAGAGTCAGTGACCCTGCCAGCAATTTGATTAGAACAGGCATACACTGCAGGGGATAAAGGAGACAGGCATTTCTTGCAGTCTTCTACTGAGATACGGACCACAAAATTAAAGCCCTAGGTGTGGCAAGGGTTCATAGGAGAGTCCATTTGGTCTTAAGATGAATAAGGCTTTCAGGAACTATAAATGAGATTCTTAAGGTGGAGATTCAGAGAGACCAGTATGTTCACTTCAGTTGTCCTTCATTATTTTACAATAATTGAATTTTAGAGTGGATAGAAATGAAGAGTTCTTTGCAAGTGAATCTCTGTAAGTCCTGAGGCTTAATAAAAAAAAAATAGAAGTTATGGAAAGAATCATTAGAGGATCTACACTTTAAAGATAGTAATAGCCCAGTAGCAGCCCAGGCTATAATTGGGCATAAGGTATCGGGCAAGATAGGGACTGCCCTCTACACCCAATTTAGTAATAATTACTGGCAGAAAAGGAGGGCAGAAAAAGGTAAAGAGGATATATTAAAAATGCCTGACACTCTTCTCAAGTTTCTTTCAAAACATCAAACATCTGTTCAGATTCATTTGGGTCAGGTTGGATTGGGTTGGTCACCCCAACTTTTGGTGGGTCAAAAGTGCAAAGAGTGACTCAGTGGGTGTCTGACAAAGTATTAAGGAAGCTCTTCACTCAGGCTTGACATCAACCCTAAGCCAGTGGGATTGGAGGAGGACATGGTAGAGTAGAAAAGGCACATATAAGTCTTCCAAGAATAGCGTTTTCAGGATTTCTGGTCTTCCCCCAGCACTTCTGAGGATGCACGTTCTCACATTAAATTCTAATTCCCATAACTCTTGGACAATAAACTAACCCTCTTTCTATTTATCAGACAGAAGGAAGTACTTATGTCACAAAGCCCAAATTTTAACCCAACTTGGAGCAAACACTGGTTTCCAATCCAGGAGATGAGAAGGAGGAAAAGATGATGCCAGGGAACATGCCACCACAATATCCAAAGACAAGGCACAATCAAGGCTAGCTGTACTAGACAGACAAGGAGGCCATAGTGTGTCTGCATGAATATATTCCTTTGAAAGAAACCAGTGCCATCTAGATTTTTCCTACCTAACATTTCCCCCATCCTTGGAGCATTTCTAGTAACTGATAGATGGACTATGGCAACTTTGGTAAGCATGAGCATTCTGGATTATTTACCTATTGAGGAGAATGGGCAGGGAGGAGAAACAAGAAGAGTTCAAAGAAATATAGAGGGAGAGAGAGGAAGGAGAAAAATGGATAGGAAAAAATAGGGCAGAGAATGATGAAGAGGCTGCCTGATGTTGCATTTAAAAAATGTGAGATTAAGAATCTGAACTGCATTCCGATTCTATTTTAGTGGATAAATGGGTTTTTATTTCATCACAGCCATAATGGAAAATAAATTAGGTAAGTAGCTAAAGCGAGTGAATTCCCATAGTCAAGTAAACATGAGTTCTGGCTACCTTACTGTCCCTTTCTCAGGTGCTATCACTTCCCTACATCCATCATTGTCCTCTCATCTTCTTCCAGTTCTATCCTGAGCCTAAAAGGGACCTGGGCATTTATACTGAGCCAACTTTCCAAAGAACTCAGACACTTGGATCTTCATAGTCTAGGAGTTTTGGGAACTTGGAGGCTAGGGGCTTGTGGCTCTTCTGTGGAATGGCTGGATACCTGATACCAGGAGATTTAAGCTGATTCCTGAGTAATACTAAACCATACTGGAAAAAAAAAAAAAGGATTGAGGATAAAATGTGTTTGGCAATCTTAAACTTGTGTCCACTGAAGCTCCATTCTTCCAACTGGACACGTTTGGTGGTCGACTGGGGATCCTCAGGGTAATAACATCACATAGGAATGCAAACTCAGAACCTGGAGCAGAGACTTGGAGTTCTGAGCTCTATGCAAGGTCCTCCACTGGCAGCCAAAGTTTTAAAATGTGCTTGACAAGCAGATAGAAAAATTGGCTGTACATGCCTCTATTGTAACACAACTATTTGCTTTGAGAACTGTGCCTGGAGTTATTGCTTTGAGGAAAAGATGCATAACTTTGGAAAAGGATGACTTAGTTCTGCAAAGGACCCTGGTCTACAGCTCTACCTTTGAGACTGCTAGGGCTTCCTTCTGTAGATATGTTCCATATCAACATTGTTCACACGCATTCACCTGGGGCTTCCTGGCATCTGGCCCAGAGAAGAGACACCATTCCGAGAGACACAGAGAACAGGTTCAAGTCCTTTTGTATCTAAGGCAGACATGCAGATCGGAAAATAAATATATATATATTTGGAAGGGACAGGTCACAGAAAGAATACTGTTGATTAATTTAATATTGGATGTCTCATAGCTAAAATGTATGACAGAGGTGGTGCCCATTACTTTTTAGTAAATTAAATTGAGCTTGTTTTACACCCAAAGTTGTTTTTGGTTTTGCTTTTTTTTTTTTTTTTTTTTAGTAACCAATCTCTTTGGAAACCTAAGAATAAATAGAGGCAAAATATATTCTTGGGGGGGCACCTGGGTGGCTCAGACAGTTAAGAGTCCGACTTCAGCTCAAATCATGATCTTGCGGTCCATGGGTTTGAGCCCTACATTGGGCTCTGTGCTGATAGCTCAGAGCCTGGAGCCTGCTTCAGATTCTGTGTCTCCTCCTCTCTCTCTCTCTGCCCTTCCCCCACTCACACTCTGTCTCTCTCTCTCTCTCTCTCTCTCTCTCTCTCTCTCTCTCAAAAATAAATAAACAATAAAATATATATATATTAAGATTCAACTCCAGTCCTTGGAATTTCAGAAAAAAAAAAAAAAACTGGGGTTGGAATTCCTGTTTTACTAGTTCCCTACCATATGACTTTGGACAAAGAATCAATTCTTCATTTGCAAAATGGGGCCAGTGACATACTTAAAAAGGATTGTTATGAAGATGAACGTCTTCTGGTCCAGGTGTGCTAGCAACTAGGCACACAGTGGGTGGGAGCTGCATCTGTCATCACTGCGATTCAGCTGGTGGGTAACTGTCTTGGAAACAAACAGACCAGGGGTGCCTGGGGAGCTTAGTTGGTTAAGCATCTGACTTCTCCTCAGGTGATGATCTCACGGTTCACGAGTTTGAGTCCCGCATTGAGCTCCATGCCAACAGGGCAGAATCCGCCTGGGATTCTCTCTCTCCCTCTCTCTCTCTCTACCCCTTCCTCATTTGCACTAAATACATATATACATAAATACATACATACATACATACATACATAAACTTACACAGACCATGGGGTTCACAGGACCATTAACAAAAGCACATTCTACTGGCTGAGCAAGCCCTTGTGAATCAGCTCCACCACACGTCCATGGTGGAATGAATGAGTAAGAGCCCAAGTTTAGGGCAAATACTGGGGCTCAAATGCCGGCCATCTTATAGTAGAAATTAGGTAAATTCCTTTACTTTCTGTAACTCTGTTTCCTCATCTCTAGAATGGGAGGTAATATTAGTACCTACATTCTAGAGTTACACTGTGGACTAAATAAGACTGCCCATGTAAAATGTACTTGAGACTAATGCCCAGTACATAGCAAACACTGAATAAAATTACTTATCTGTATCATATGGTCCAACTTCTAGCCAGAATCTGGCTAGAACAAAGGAGTTGGTGCACTCTGTTTCATCTCATTTGGGGTTTTTTTGGCGGGGGAGGGTTGGTGGGGAGTTATGCACTGAATGGATTAGACTGGAGAATTGATCTGTGTCTTATGATCAGTTGGCAGAACTCCAGGGATATGAGGAGGAAAACCTGGTACTGATCACACTTGAGGGTTGGTGGCTGGGTATGGTGTGCTATGATCTCTACCTGACATGATATTAAGTATCTTCATCTGTTAAAAGAGGGGAGTCGCATCTACTTCTAAGAGCTATTGGGAAATGATGGGAGTGCCACATGGAGGTCTTGGCACATAGCTGGTACACGTTTGTTTAACTGATTTTATTGGATGGACACAGACAGCTGGGGAGCAGTGGAATCCAGGAAGGAGATGGCCAGGTTGAAATATCAGTGAGCTTTAAGAACACTGGCTGCCTTCATTCTCTGCACCGCAGGTGGTCTGGCATGCAGAGAGAGGTTGTGTGCTGGGCACTCACTTTTCACAAAATAACCAATCATATTGCCATAGATTAAAAACACACAGAGAGCCTTCTCAGCATCCCTTCCACAAGGAAATCTACTGTGGTGAAGGGAAATTCAGTTCAACAAAGAAATCCTTGGTTTCTCTGGCCTCCATTTCTTCTCCCTTCTGTCCTGGGTATATGCCATTTATGTATCCATTGTGACAAAATAGTGAGGTACACTCCTCATTCCCGCTTTATAGATGAGGGAACCCAAACTCAGAGAGATTGGGAAACAAACCCCTGACCTCAAAGCATGAGAGCTGGGATTTGAACGTAGACCTTAAGATATTGTGTCTTTGGCTCCTTCCTCGGACCACAGCAGGCCTCTGGTCCTCCAGCCCAGCCTGCAAACTCATTCAGCAGGGAAGCTGGGAGAAGCCAGTCCTGGGGCCGTGCCAGGAAAGGTGTGGGCATGGGTTGGATTTTCTGTCCCTGTGACTTTTTGTTCATTCCCAAAATTATTCCAAAGGGAGTTGAAATAGCAAGATGGGGAGCTGCCTGGCTATGTCCGAATTCTATAAAGCAGGGGTTTCTTTGAGGATGATTATTTTTCTTTTTTCAAAAAGAAAAAGCCAACTCTAGAGGAACTCAGCACCCTTTGTTGGTGTTCTTCTCGGAAGCTTATAATGAGCTCATAAATGCTAACGAGGAGTGCTCTGTGGTTCCCAGCAGCGCGGTCAGAGGATGGAATTCCACCCTGGCTGGGCATATGTGCCCAGCCCCCACCTCACCCCCGCCACTGGGCCAGGCTGTTTGCAGCCGGAGGAGCACCCCTGTCTGCTCTGTGAGCTCCCACTCCTGCTCCTTGCGCCCTGTCCACAGCAGTCTCCTTGACCTAGATTATGTCCCCTGGGATGATGGCTTCAAAGGCCTCTTTGAAAAGTCAGCCCTCGGAGTTGTGAGCGCTCCCTGGGCTTGGTCAGTAGCTATGTGCTGAGTACCCATTACCGTGCCCAGAACTTAGCCAAGGAACTGTGCGAAGTGGCTCCCCAGGCGTTGCCTCTGGTCTCATCACACTGTCATTTAGCAGCCTCCACTGCATGGCCCTGAAGTGTCTGCATCAACCACAAGCCCACTGGGAGCCAAGGGTGTGTAGCCTGGGACACGGGACAGAACTGAAGGATGGAGTTATCTACAAGGTGGAGCAGGGTTAAGGGAAATCAACAAGGGCTGTTGACGCTTCTGCTCTGCCACTATCCAATGCCATCCCTGGGCCCACAGGAACAGGAGGAGGAAGCAACCATGAACACCCTGGCTGAAAGAGAGGGTTCTGTCCCTGCAGCCTGGCATGGCGATACCCAGAGAAGGTGATATCTCCTGGCCTCCACCTCCTCTCTCGACTCCGCACAAGAGCCAGCAAGCAAGGGAGCCCACAGTGCAGCCCAGATGCAGCATCCGGGGCACACTGCAGGCTTACGAAGAGGCGCCCGCCCGCCTAGAGGAACTTAGGGAGAACATGCAGCTCTACAATCCTCCAGCCTTATCTCCAAGTTTCCCCAAGGGACCTGAGAATCAGACAGGCATGGACCGCCATCCTTGCTCCCTGCTCTTCCCACCTCCTGGTGTGTCCTCAAACACATTCATCCACACCCATATCCACACTCTGCTCACCTTTCAAACTTAATCATAAATGCCCGATTCTCCTCGAAATGTTCTCTGAGCAGCCCAGGCTCCTCATCAGCCTTGTATTGTAGGCATTTCTGTGCTTCCCTAAGGCTGCTATTTATCTCTGTAAGTAAGCTGAAGAAAAGGACCATGTCCAGCACTTCCTTTGCTTTGCACAGAGCAGATCCATCTCCAGTGGGTGCGGGAAGGGGTAGATCCAGGGTGCTGGGGTGGAGGAGGAGGGTCAGCCCCTGGCAGTGAAACCCTTAGACTGTCCATCCACATAGTGAGTGGACTGTAGGCAGGTACATCAAACCAGGGAAAAGATGGGCCCAGGACAAATTTGGTGCTGAGTTTCCTAAGAATGATCTGTTATCCTCTGCCTGGTGGCTGGAGGGATGGAGGGAACAGGGGAGTTGGGAATAGCAAAGTCCCCGGGGATCTAGAAGGACATACCTTGTACATTGACCAGCATGATGTTCTGATTTTATGGGGTCTATAAAACTACCACGGTATTCCTCACAGAACATCATATAGAAATCATTAAAGGTCTTAGTCTGCTGCATCCCTCTCTCTACAGCCGCTGCAGCAGTTATTCAAAGAGAGAAAGAGCGAGGAAAAGAGGGAAAATACACAGAAATAAAAGCACTTTGCACAGCATTGACCCCTGGTACGTTCTGCTAAAAATACTTTGTTTAAATGTAATGCTTACAATCCTGTGAGGTGGTGCTTCCAATTTACAGATGAAAGAACCAAAACTCAAGCGCAGCAGTGTCCCCAGGTCACTGGTCATCCGACTAGGCTGAGACAATTCAGGAGTCTGACATCTGCAGGCGCTCCACACACGCTCTTCTGTGGGGCTGGGTGTCAGGTCTCCAAAATCACGGGGTGGGTCTCCGGTGTTTCCCGAGGGTCAGGAAATGAGGCCCTGGGTGAAGACACGAAGAGTTCTCTGCATCCACAGCCTGGAGTCTTGAACATGGGGGATGCTGTGGGTGGACATCGAGCCCTGCTGGAAGCGCCCACCCAGAACAAAGAGGAACACATGGAGGCAATCTAGGGTTTTCAGGATCGGTGCTGTCACCTGCATGAGGCTCCCTTCCCTGGTGGGGCAGAGAGGCTGAGGTGTCCCAAGCTTCCAGATGCTTGGATTCCTGAAAATGGCCCAACTGGCATTGGAAGCAGAGGACTGGGCTCTTGGAGCTGTGCTTTCTGGGAAGAGCCTGGAAATTTTGCATGCGCTTCTGAGAATCCTCGAATTTTCTTCCATTTCCCATATGCTCTTGTTGCTTCTGGCGAAGCCTCTCTGCCGTGATGGAGTGTGCTGAAGAGAGACTGGGTAGGTGGAGAAGACGCAACAACAACAGAAATGAAGGGGCCGAGAACGGTGTGCATATATTTAAGGTACTGAGAGGCACAGACTTAAGCACAAGTCTGCCCTTGCGGGGACCGGCTCCCTCTGCCCACTCTCCCAGCTCCGGGCAGCTGGGACTAGATCGTGTCACCAACATGAAAGCAAGTCCGGCTTGGTCTGCCGAGAGTGACAGGCAGGGGGGACACACTTCACGGGACCGAGGGGGTTAAGGACACGTGCACCATCTGGCCAGAGGAGTTAATGAGGCTCTTCGCTCATAAAAAAAAAAAAAAAAAGGAAAAGAAAAAAGTCAAGGCCGTAAAGGAGAAAGTGAGTGGAAGCATTTCCAGAAAGAGACAGAGATTTAGGAGATTTGTGCGAGGTGGTGTGCGGTGCTTGCCTCCCGCACGTGGGATGGGCGCGTGAGTGCATATGTGTGTGCGTGTGTGAGGAGGGGTGCCTCGGGTGCGTGTGGGGGCATGGCCGTGTGCACGCGGGCGTGAGCGCACACACGTGTGCGCGCGTGCACGGCCACGGAGGGTTGCTGGGGAAGAAATGCGCGGGTGTGGTAGGAAGAGCTGACAAACCGAAGCACAAAACTGCTAACTCGGAGGAAAGGGGGATCGTCTAAACCCCCGTCCTGGCCTGCTTCCACTCAGCCTTCTCCTTACTCGTCTTCATTTCTGTCTTAGGTTTCCATAAACAGTGCAGTTATTTATTTTATTTTTGTTTGAAATGTTAAACAAGCCCCGAAAGGAAAAGCTGTTGAGGCGACTCGTGGCGTCTCCGGAGAGCAGTTGCACCGCCAGCATTTTCTGCAAGGACTTGACGAGGTCGCCTCCCCGCCCCCCACACCCTTCTCCCAGGGCTCTTAGGAAGCCCCCGTGCTCCCCTGCCCTGGCTCAGGGCCCAGAGCATTCCAGGCACCTTCAGCTGACCTGCTTCTGTCTCCAGAGTGCAGCCCATGCCCCTCTCCACAGAGAACCCCCCACCCAGGTCTCTCCCCAGGCTGGCAAAAGGGTTAATAACTGTCAGGACCCCAGCAGCACCCGAAATGATGGCTAATATTCACTGAGTGCTTAGTAGGTCCTAGGTGTGCTTAGTAGGTCCTAGGTACTGTTGACAGTGAAGAGGGGGCACACATGTTAACACATTCCAGCTTCGGCCCTGGCTTGTGTGACAGGTGCCATTATTGCTCCCATTTTACAGATGAAGAGCCTGAGGCACAGGGAATTAAGAGATCCGATTACAAGAGACAAGGCCAGTGGTGCTGGGCCTGTCACGTGCCCTGGGCACAAAATGTAAGAGGGTCACCCACAAACTCAGTAATCAAGATAAATAATATTTCAATGCAATATTTTCCTTTTTAAAAAAATGTTTTAATGTTTATTTTCCAGAGAAAGAAAGAGAGAGTGGGGGAGGGGCGGCAACAGAAGGAGGTACAGAATCTGAATTAGGCTCCAGGCTCTGAGCTGTCAACAGAGAGCTGGACACAGAGCTCAAACTCACGAACCACAAGATCATGATCTGAGCCAAAGCCGGATGCTTAGCTGACTTAGCCATCCAGGAGCCCCTCAATGCAATATTTTCTTAAAAATCCAAATTAATACAAAAACTCCACAAGGAACACTGTGTCAGGATTGTAAATAAAGGACAGGCCTGGGCGATTCAACTCCAGCCCCGCACCACATTGCCTTGTTTGGGGTTGGTTTAGAGCCAAGCAGGGTCCTGGCTTTTTGTGCAAGGTACCTCTCCGGTTCATTCTTGCTAGCTCTGTGTGGTGGGTGCTGTTTTCCTCACAGGAGAGTTGGGGAAACTGAGACAGACCAGCATTTCTATCTATCCATTGTTTTTTCACATTAGCTTCTGCCTTCAAAGAACAACAAACCCAAATAGAATCTCAAGCAGGACTTGATTCCAAGTTCCCTCAGAGTCCAGGGCTCTTTCCATGAGCTCACAGCTGCCTTGGTGAGCAGCCCATTTCTTCCTCCCTCACCTGGAAAGGAATCTGACAGGCAGGAGGGGGAACTTCTCACAGGAGCAGCAAGAGAGCTTATGACAAGTCGGTTCTGATGAGCAACCCTCCACGCAGCCAGACCCTCTCTCGACACACCTCACGCTCAGCCAGGCCGGTTCTTTGTCAGCCTTCCGCCTCTGCACAGAGCCAGGGCAAACCTACAAAAGACCCTTCTTTCCAGTCCGTCATCAGCCTGCCCAGGGCTGCCCTGACTGCCCAGCCTTCTGCTCCTGCTCCTTCTCTGCAACTTCTCTGTTCAACAACACTCAAGACACAGGCGTGCGTGTGCACAAGTCTCCATCCCTGCTCCCAGCCCAGCTCCTTGAGGAAGGGGTCACAGAGTTGCAGTGGGGATGCAGTGTGGAGGGCGGTGGGAGATCCCAGAGACAGCAGCCAGCTCTTAAGGAGGAGAAAGGGAATGCTGTCACCATCCCGAAATTCCGGTCACTGGAACAATTACGGTGTGGCACAGATACCTGCTTGACTGCGCTCTCTCCAGCTGCCAGGAGCAACGTTTTGGAAGATTTAAGACAGATGCGGAGGGACTTGTAAAGAGGTCGAGGAGGTAGGGTCAGCCAGAAGTCATCTTTATCCATCCACCCCCAGTCTTCTAGAGACCCGCCCCCACCGGATGCAGACACAGTGGCCCCTCTCCCACTCCTGAGACCCAATGGTGATGCCTCATTCTTCCCCCTGACTTCTAATTGTCCCCCTCTCATCCACACCCTTCCTCTAAGGTGAGAGAAAGATTGGGGTTTTGCATCCAGGCAGGGTGAGATTCAAATCCAGACTGCCTTTCCTGCTCACTCCGTGGCCTGGGACTGCTTGTCCTCCTCCACCTTAGCTTAGATCTGTGAAATGGAATAACAGTGTCTGAGTCAAGGATCTGGGACAGTTCTCAGCAAAGTGAGATGTTAATCCTCTTCCCGAGCTTCTTTGAAGAGCCTTTCAACATGGCCTCATCTTGCTCATCCTTAAGAGTGATATAAGCCCTTCCAGAAACTGGTAAAGATGGTCTTTGGCATGTGGCCTTCACAGCGACTTCCTAGATTTCTCCAACCCCACCCCACCCTATCCCACCCCAATATGCAGAATCCAACACCCCTCTTCCAGCTAGTCCTCAAGGTGGGACACCCCTTTCCAACCAGAGTTCCCACAGAACAAAACAGATGGAGAACAAAATATCACCTTTGGTGCTGGGAAAGCTGGTGAATGTGGCTTAATCTAAGGACAAGTAGGTTTTCTTCTGAATACCAGAATCATCCAGCATTCCCTACCAGCTTTGTAGACCTTACTGGGCTGCGGCAGGCTTCCCTGAAGGGCGGATTCTGCCTGGTAATGTCTCAAGACCTAGAAGGGCAAGGCAGAGCACGAGTTCCCCATGGGTGGGCTCACCCCAAAAGAAAGAGCCCAAAGAGGGGACCAGACCATGCTTTCCCTTCCAAATTCACCCACTTAGGTGGGAGACCAAGAGTGTCCCCTTCACTCAGAAGGAAGTATCAGAATGAAGAAGTTGCACACAACATCCCCTCAACCCTAATACAATAATTTGTGTTGTTTCAATCTGATAGCAACAACAACAGCAACGAATACATGCATACATATATATTCCATTAAGCATACATATGCATAAGCAATGTTATCTAAAAAATAATAGAAACTATCTCTTAATATTTTTGTGAACAGTAAATGGAACAATGCCACTTAGTATATAATAAATGCACTTACTACATTCAAATTATAGGAACTAGAATAGTAACGAAAACCTGCGCTAGGTGCCACGGAAAGGCAGGATTTGCTTGGTCAACACTTACTAAGCAATGGACATGGACACAAGTACAGAGAGTCATTTCATTCGCCACAGAGAAAAAGAAGCACCAAAAGAGGACCCCGGTGGAGGGAGAAACGGTACGGACCTAGGATGATCAGGGAAGTCCCCATGGCCATGGTGGCATGCGCTCTGGGTTCTGAAAAGATGTTCTGAGGCCAAGAAGTTGGAGCAGGGAGAGAAGCCCAGTTTGATCAAGGTGTTATGTTCTTGAAGTGACAGTAATAGGAAGCAAAGTTTTAGATGTGTTTCCACACGCCAACCAGCCTCTTTTTGGGCTTGGTGCCACTCTTACCTATAGGAAAAGTAGCAGCTGAGGTGAGTTTGGCAAACCCTTTAAATTAGGAAGTGGAAGTAACACACTCTTCCAGTCCACTTGCCCCAGCATCAGTGTCCTTGCCCCTACGTGATGCTGATTAGAGCTGAGAGTTCATCTCCGCCTAACACCTCCCTGCTCACCACCATCCCTTAATGGCAATTCTCTCTTAGCTAGTTTGTTCATTAGGCAGCTTTTCCCCAGCCCATGTTTTCCTCCCAGCCAGCCACTCTGGGCCACAGTGACAGCCTACCCCTTCCCCCAGAGCCCATGCCCTACCACGAGCTGGCACCCTTTTATCAGGCCACATCTCTGGGCGTTGGTGGTACAGAGCCCGCTAATGTCAGCACTTCCACCTCTCCTCCCAAGCCAGTCCCTCCGGCCCCTTAACCACATGCCATGCTGTCTTCTGACTTTATCCCTGTCTGTCAGCACATTCCCGGTCCCAAACTGAGCCGCCACACTCCCCTGGAGACACGTGAGGGCACCTCCCTAGCCTAGATGCATACATTTTCTCCGGGATCAACAGAAACTGTGGCAACAGAGTCATAGACAGTGACGGGGCTGTGTTAGAAACACGGAGACAGAATCCCGTGTTGCCTGCAGGAGTGGGGATGTGCAGTCCTTTCTGGGTTCCTTGCTTTGGGCTCCCCAACCCCTGGGAGACACAAATTGGACATCCTAATGTTCTAGTTAGTTGAAGGTTGGCCGCTCAGATCTAACCCCTGTTTTACATTAGTTGTGGCCTGGCAGAAATTTTAGCAGCCACCATCGACTGTTCCTTAAACTCAGTTATCAACAATCGTACCTGAGTTCTTTGTCTCAGGTGTAAAAAGAAATCTTATTTTCGAGAACTAGGCTCAGCCCACTGAGTTTTTTCCAATATTGGGGCAATGTTAGGAACAATCCCTTGGGGATGCCTGGGTGGCTCAGTCAGTTGAGCATCTGACTTCAGCTCAGGTCATGATCTCATGGTTCATAAGTTTGAGCCCGACATTAGGCTCATTGCTGTCAGCACAGAGCTCACTTCAGATCCTCTGCTCCACCTCCCCCTGCCCCTCCTCCCCATAAATGAATAAACATTAAAATAAAATTTAAAAAAAGAACTCTTTGACTTTTAATCTGCTCCAGGACAGACAGAAAGGTGAATGCAGGAAGTCATTTGAAAGAGAAAACACGACATGGTGTGTTGTGTTAATGTGGCTCAAGGTCAAGTGAACTTGATTGAGGTGAAGTATTAGAAAGTCAGTCTTTAGAAATAAGTGTTCTCTTGGGGTGCGTGGGTGGCTCAGTTGGTTAAGCCTCCGACTTTGGCTCAGGTCAGATCTCACGTTGGTGCGTTTGAGCCCCACGTCAGGCTATGTGCTGACAGCTAGCTCAGAGCCTGGAGCCTGCTTCCGGTTCTGTGTCTCCTTCTCTTTCTGCCCCTCCCCCTCTCATGCTCTGTCTCTCTCTGTATCAAAAATAAATAAAACATTAAAAAAAATAAGTAGTGTTCTCTATAACGTTTAGTGGACTTTTTTGCAGAACACAGCCATGAGAGATGACACTAGGTGTACCCATAAGAGCTGTACTGATCACGGCTTGTCACCAAGGCTAGAAACTTAGTATCATTCTGACTCCTATGCCGCCCTCATTCTTCATGTGGCCACCATGTCCTTCATTTCCCTTTCCATTGCTACACCTGGCTTGGACCCTCCCTCAATGACTTTCCCTGGAACAGTCTCCTCCATCATCTGACCCTTCATTTCTTCCATCGCAACCAGCACTCTGAAACGACACTTATTTTCCTCACTCAAATCCATTGTGAAATCATTTTAATTTTTTTTCATGTTCCATCAAAGAGCAAACTCTTTAGCTGGCATTCAAAGCTTAGATGGCTCAGGCCCGTTCGACCCAACTCTTGGTTTCTACCCAGGTCATGGTTTCAGGATCATGAGATCAAGCCACACATCAGGCTCCATGCTCAGCTGCTTGGGATTCTCTCTCTCTCTCTCTCTCTCTCTCTCTCTCTCTCTCTCTCTCTCTCCCTCTGCCTCTCTTTAAAAAATAATTAGATAATTCAAATAAAAAAATAAATAAAACCTCACCCATCTGGCCCTCTAGCCATGTGATTCCACTTTTCTCCCCTAGACCCCGAGGTACAGTTAATCCTCATGACTCATCATTACACAAGTTCCATCTTTCTGCACCTTTCCTTTCTTTTTGTAGGTACCACATCATTTTCCACCCCATCGTTTCTACTATTTACCTAATAACTAATAACCATCCCTTCAGATCTGTCTTACTGTAGGAGATGTTTGTGATTGGCTAGCCCAGTGCCCCTTTATTTGGAGATTTCACTTCTTTATTCTAATCCTGTGGTAGTCACCTGACCTGGCATGACCAACATAATTAATCCATCTCCAAGCCAGAGTGAATGGTCCGTATTTGATGATAAAATTTGATGATTACTTTGTGCAGGAGTAAGTAGGGTCTTCTGGGAGATTTGACAGGTCCATATTGGAGAGAAGGAGCTGTGCTGGGTAAGCGCTCCTTCTTTCTTGGCAGCTGGAGCTCCAGGCTCTGTTGTTTATGTTGGCTTCACTTTCAGGCAGTGTCCTGGTATCATCACAAGTCTTTGGATACATCTGGATCTGAAGCCCGCTCTGTCTTTGGCGTCACCAGTTGTGTGAAGCAATAAATTACTCCCTGTTCACTTTCAATAAATAATTCCATTTTATTTTTAATAAATAATTCCCTTTTTGCTTAAGTCAGAGTTGGGTTTCTGCCACTGATACATTAAAAGAGTCCTGACCAAGACATTCACCACACTTTGTGGTAAGTACAAAGAGACACACATATTCTGTCTTATATTATTTAAGAAAGTGTAAGTATCATTCCTGCAGAGCACACTGTAAACCATCCAGGGCAGGTTACCTTATGCATATCTGTGTCCTCTGTGGTATGGAGCGCATACTAGGACTTCAAGCACATTGTTTGCTTGGTTGTGTGGAATGAAAAGATGAATGTCAGACAAAAATAACCTGTTCCTCAACTTGACTCTCAGTGACCACCCTCATCCATCCATAAATTCTGGAAATGTAGGCAAATACACTTTTTGCTGCCAGGGACATTTTCAACCTGTAAAAATAAAATAAAATAACATTATGTTTCCAGACTTTACAGACACCTGCCAAATGCTAAGTGGGGAAACATGACTGAGGGGCTGCATAGATTCAGACTTTCCCACATCTCTGGGTCTCTCCATGTGGCCCACCTGCACTGGACCTGAGAACCAAGGAACTGATGAGAGAGGCTTCTAAAGATGAGAAGGAAGAGAACAGACGTCTTGGAGAGCACACTGAAAGGGGAGTGACATCAAAATATTGACAGCACACAAACACTGGCCTGAAAATCCAGGCACCTTCCATATCTCTTACTGGCTGGGGCAAGGTCAGACTAGATTTCTGTCTTGTTCTGTATGAAGATGATCTGTTTATCTAGGGGGTTTAAGGAGTGCTCCAGTTTATTTAGTGGTTGTGTCTTTTTTTAATTTCTTGCTTCTTCTTCCCATATTTGGGCTGGGTTGCCCCAAGCCTTTAGACAGGGGCTTCTTTGGTGTAGAATCTACTAGGCCACAAGGCCTGCATTTGCTTCTGACTTTCTTGCCTAATCAGTCCCTCCTCCCGCCTTCACCTAACCCAAACCGCTGTTCTTCACTGTTCTTCGGAAAGAACCCAGTGGGCCACTGAGTAGCTATTTCCAGTTGGCTAGCCAAGTGGAAACTGGGTCAGAGCCCTAGCCCGCTGTGGCTCTCCAGTGCCCACTGAGAATGGTGGGCAGGCGGCAGTCCATTGCTATTCTCTCTTCCTTCCCGCAGGCTGGGGGGGCATGCCGTGATTCTCTTTGTCTGGTGGCACAGTCCCCCTCTTCGCTGTGCACACCTACAAGGTAAGGCAGCCAATGTACCCCTGACCAAACCGGTTCTCTTGTTTCAGGCAGCAAGGAGGCAGAGGATCTACTGGGATCACACATCCCCAAGTGGGAGCAGACATCGTTGATTGTGAAATGGGGGCCCCCATCATTCCCCCTGAGGTCAGACTCCTACCTACAAGAGTGTCTTGTCTGCCCTCACCAAATTCTCAATGTCATTGTTCCTGACACTGGAACAATGTGATATTTTTAAATATTTATTCATTTATGAGAGAGAGAGAGAGAGAGAGACAGAGCATGAGCAAGAGTAAGGGTCAGAGAGAAAGACACAGAATCCAAAGCAGGCTCCAGGCTCTGAACTGTCAGCACAGAGCCTGGAATGTGGCTCGAACCCATGAATGGCAAGATCATGACCTGAGAGGAAGTTGGACGCTTAACCAACTGAGCCACCCAGGGGCCCCTGGAACGGTGATTTAAATGAAACTATTTGTGGGGCGCCTGGGTGGTTCAGTCGGTTAAGCGTCCAACTTCGGCTCAGGTCATGATCTCACTGTTCATGGGTTTGAGCCCCGCGTCAGGCTCTGTGCTGACAGCTAACTCAGAGCCTGGAGCCTGCTTCAGATTCTTCGTCTCCCTTTCTCTCTGACCCTCCCCTGCTCATGCTCTGTTTCTGTCTCAATAACAAAATAAACATAAAAAAATTTTTTAAAATAAAATAAGTGAAACTATTTGAGTCTTGTTGAGTGAAGGACCACATGCACACCATAGACACTTGTGCATGCATATGTGTGCACACACATGGTGAGCACGAACCTGCTCCAGCCCTTCTTTGCACACTATCTTGTACAGAAACGTGAGAGAAGAAACAAAGTGGAAGAAGAGGATAGGAGAGCCAATTCAGAAGAATGACAAAGTTAGAGAAAGACAGTGATGGAGAGAAGCATCTCTCTGCCCTACCTCCACCTTGTCCTGGGCACTTCTGCTTCCCTGGGAATCTCACACTAGAAAATCTTTCTTCTTTGTCCTTGGTCTTCTGTCACTATTTTCCACTCCTTCCTTCTGCATATACATATTCTTTAAGCCTCATTCTCAAAAGAAGGCAGGAAAAGGAAAGAGAGAAGAAAGAAAAAGCAAAACAAAGAAAGGAAGAGGAAAAAGAAGAGTGAAGGAGGAATCTTCTGGAGTCTGCATCCTCGCTCGGCTACTGCACACTCTCCTCCACTTTGTAGCCAGGTTTCCAGAGCAGTCTCCACCCTGACTCCCTGCTGGCATCTACCCTCCCTCTTCAATCCATAGTAATCCAGTGTTCATCCCCATAGCTGACTGAAAGGACTCCCCCTCCCAGTCCTGCTTAGGGACTGAATTGTGTCCCGGCATAGAAAATTTAGTTGTTTGTTGCCTCAGAACATGACTGTATTTAGAAGTAGGGCTTTCAAGAAGAGATTATGTTAAAATGAGGTCCCAGAGGTTAGGCCCTAATCCAACAAGACTGGTCCTTATAAGAAGAGGAAGAGAGGTCAGGAGTGCATATGGTCACATAAGGGCACATCCAGAAGATGGCCATCTGCCAGTCAAGGAGAAAGGCCTCAGGAGAACCCCCGGGGCTGGCACCTGGTCTTGGATTTCCAGCCTCCGGATCTGTGAGACGACAGAGTTCCACCCAGTCAGTGGTACTTTGTTATGGCGGCCCTGACAGACTAACATAGGCCCGAATGACCTTCTTGTCAAAATCAAAGAGTGCTTTGAGTCTTGGTCCTGTGAACACGAGATGCTCTGAAGAGCCCCCCACAGAGACTCTCCTTTGTTGGTTCTAGTGCCGCTTCTGCCCTGGTTGCCCTCCTACCGCTCGGCCAGGCCATGGGTAATTAGGTCAGGAAGGTGGAGCCCTCATGATGACATTAGTGCCCTTCTAAGGCGAAGAAGAAAGCCGGCCTTCTCTCTCTCCACCGTGTGAGGAGGCAGAGGGAAGGCAGCCATCTGCAAACCAGAAAGCAGGCTCTCAGCAGACACTGCTCCCGCAGCCGCCTCACCTCCCTGGCCTCCACAGCCATGAGGAATAAATGCTTGTTGTTGAAGCCATGAGTCTGTGGTAATCTGTTGTAACAGGCTGGATTGATACTCTTAAATATCTCTCATTGTTTCTTCACCCAGCATCATCTCTATTTCTCAGATCACTCTAGACTTCCCATGTTTTTTCATTGGGATTACAGGAACCATCATGATGCCTGGTCCCATGCCCTCACTCTCATTGCCTTTATTCTGTCTTCACTCTGGGGCCCACAGACTGAACTTTCTTAAATACAAAGCTTGGGGCGACTTCGGCTCCGGTCATGATCTGACGGTTTGTGAGCTCGAGCCCCGGGTCAGGTCTGTGCTGACAGCTCAGAATCTGTGTCTCCTCCTCTCGCTGCCCCTCCCCCACTTGTGCTCTGTCTCTCTGTGCCTTTCAAAAATAAATAAATGTAAAAAAAAATTTTAAATATAAAGCTTATCCTAACAGTATGCTGCCCAAAACTCCTTCAGTGACTCTTCAGAACCAAATGAACCCTTCAAACATGGCGGGAGAGGCCATTCGCAAGCTGGCCCTGCCATCTCTCTGGCCTAGACCCCAGCTTCTCACAGCCATTCCGAGCTCATCCTAACAGCCCTCCCAAGGGCCTGAACCCACCCTGCCCCTCCACAGGCTGCCTCACCCACAAGCGTTTCATGGCTGCTGCGTCCTCTCCCTGGAGTGTCCTACCTCCCAATGCCTAGAAACCCACAGTCCTCCATCAGCTCTAAGCCCAAATGTAATTTCTTCTGTGAAGGCTTTCCTGACATTCTTTTTTTTAATATATTTTTGTCTTTTATTTTTTGAGAGACAGAGAGAGACAGTGCGAGCAGGGGAGGGTCAGAAAGAGAGGGAGACACAGAATCTGAAGCAGGCTGCAGGCTCTGAGCTAGTTGTCAGCACAGAGCCTAACATGGGGCTCAAACCCACAAACTGTGAGATCATGACCTGAGCTTAACTGACTGAGCCACCCAGACGCCCCTCCTGGCATTCTTGGGACAGGCTTCAAGGAGGTCCTTCTGTAGCACACACATGTTACATAGCACATTGCTTCATTAACATTATTTTTTATTGTATTATAAAAACCTGTTTGCATGTCTGGCTTCCAAACTAGACTGTAATCTTTTTGGAGGAAAGCATCACATACTCCCTTGCTTTTGGCATAACCATTAATTACCTGGATGGTGTTTGCTCGCTAGTGGACTTGACAGTCATAGCAAATATCGGTCAAGTGAATGTGTGAACGAAGCAACAACCAGATACATGGTGACTGGAACCAAAGAGAAAAGGGCCATGAACCCAAAGGCATCAGATACACTATGGCTTTAAGGTCAATGAGTCAGAAAACATAAAAATCACCAGGTTGCTGCAGCATTGATAGTTAGTGTAATATCTCTGGGGGGGGGGGGTGCGGGGGGGTAGAATCATGGAAAAGAAGGCAATGAACCAGAGAGGAAATTCAGTGTGGGCCAACAATTGTGATGAAAATGGTAGCAGCCTGAACTGTAATTGCAATAGGGAATTGCTGGCTATTAAACTAACTTGATGCAATTTAACTCATTAACTGTTTTTTCCAGTAGTGAAAGACTTGGTCTCTGTGGCTTGGGAGAGTATAATTAGTTCCAAGAGGAAAGTTAAGGAGAGGCAGATTTTAGTGAAACATCAAGATCTTTCTAGCAATAAATCTGTTCATATGTGGACTGGGTCAAGATATGTGAGTTTTAGTTCTGCCACTTATAAGCTCTGTGATCTTGAACAAGTTACTTCATTGCTCTGAGCCCCAATTTCCTCTCTGAAAAATGATGTCATGTGTTCAGTGGGCTGTAGGCACTTAACACCTATTGACTGTTATTAGTAGTGGAAGTTCCCTATAATTGAAACTTTTATTTACTTGTTTATTTATTAAAAATTTTGTTTATTTTGAGAGAGAGAGAGAGAGAGAGAGAGAGAGAGAGAGAGAGAGACCATGAGCAAGGGAGGGGCAGAAAGAGTGGGAAGAAAGAGAATCCCAAGCAGGCTCCATGCTGTCAGAACAGAGCCCAACACTGGGCTCACACTCTCAAACAAATGAGATAATGACCTGAGCCAAAACCAAAAGTTGGACGCTTAGCTGACGGAGCCACCCAGGCACCCCTGTAATTGAAATTTTTGTAACTAACCACTGAGTACAGACATTTCTCTTTTCTTTACACTCTCTCTCTGGCATTATAGTTATTTGTATATCTTATTCTCTATAGATTATACATTTTTGAGGGTATGTTGCAAATATGTTTCATTTTGATCATTTTCAGATTCCTTGGACAAAGGAAGCATTTGTTAAATATGTTTTGGATTGGGGAATGAAGATCAAGGAAGCATCAGAGGAAAGACTGGATCTAGATCACCTCCAAAGCTTGTTGAGATGCTCAGTCTCTCATTCATTCATTCATCTGTTTGTTCACTAAACAAATGGCATCAAGTAGCAATCATGTGCCATGCACTGGCTAGCTGTTGGGGTACAATGGATGACAAAAGCAGATATGGGCTCTGCCTAGTGATTCTACATCCTGTTTGGTTAAAGAGCTTTATGTTGCCTAAACTATACCCTTTTATTTGAGAGCTGTCTTTTTTTTAATTTTTTTTAATGTTTATTTAGTTTTGAGACAGAGACAGAGACAGAGTATGAGCAGGAGCGGGGCAGAAAGAAAGGGAGACACAGAATCCAAAACAGTCTCCAGGGGGAGCCTGACATGGGACTTGAACTCACAAACCATGAGACCATGACCTAAGCTAAAGTCAGATGCTTAACTGACTGAGCCACCCAGACACCCCATCCAAGAGCTGTGTTAATACTAGCACTGTAGTACTTTGTTTTGCTCCTCTAAGCTGCTTGCTCACTTTGAACTATCCTGGAATGTCATTTAGAAGGAGAGACACCAAAGAGGAACAAAGTGGGAATGATTATTTTCCCAAACACACAGTTGTTTTTGGAAATGCAAATCCAGACCTCTTGGATAATAAGGTAAGAAATCTTTATCAGTAGCAAAAGTCCTGGGAAGATCTCCAATTAGTGGTACACCTGCCTGCCTCTTCCATTATACTTTGATAATCTTCCTCCAAGCCTCAGTGTGAGACAGAGTTTCGGAGGTGAACACGTGATCCTAGAAAGGTGCCTTTCTGATACACAGAGTCCAAACTCAAGAGTGGGAAATCCACATGAAATGAAAGCAACATAGAACCACATGCTCAGATGTGGAGACTGTTCTCTGTAAAGGTAATGAAACAAACACCATGAGTTAACACAGATGTGGGCCATTATCTGAGAGATGCCTAGTATTCCAGAAGCTGCATATTATTTTTTACCTAGAACACAAGTCTTTAACCCTGGTGGATCATGAATGTTCTTTAGGAACCTGTGAAGTCTTAAAATTGCAAACAGAATTGAGTATATAGATTTTTCTTAGGGAGAGGCTTTATAGGTCATATAAGATTACCAAAGAAATCTACAGTCCCTAAAAGCTATCATGTTAATAGGAGACATGTTGCTGACTGAGCAGTTATTCTGAGTTGGAGGCAAATGGAAGGTTCAGGAATGTATTCCCACAGTGCCCACAATAGCCAAGTCAATCAAACTATTGCCTGTTTCTCAGTACATCTCCCGTTATTATTCTAGGAAGTTTTCCTTAAAGATCTCTGAACAATCTATAGCATTCAATGTGTTATAACACTCAGGAAGAGCTGTGTGGGAAGGGTTGCCCAACAAGAGGGGTGACCTTCTGCCAAGGGATACAGACAGCCCAAGGTGGCCCACAGGGAGGGGGTATCACAGGAATAAATGCCACAACCTCTCTCTGTCCTTCAAGTATTTGGCAGGGCTTCCCATTGGCAAATCCAATAAATCCAATAAAATCCAATAAAAACCAGAGGACACAAGAACCCATTGATGTAGATCATAAGATCAACCTCCAAAAAAGTGCAGAATAAATCTATGGGGCAAACTGAAGACATTCCAGAAGAGTGTGTATGACTGTGTATGTGTGTGGTACCTACATGTAGGGGGGTAAGTAGTATAAATTCTGATCTGCTGATCTTTACCTCTGACAAATTCGGTCAGAGAGGGTGATATAAATAAGGGACTCATAGTTTTTGCTCACTTCTCTGTGTTGGTCTCAGCAACAAGGTGTTCTTCTACCTAAGACTGGCAACAGCCTCAAATTGCATGCAATAAAGAGGATAGCCAGGAATGGAAATCAGATCTATGTGACTCTGAACCCATGCACTTTTCACTACCTTTTGAAGCCCTGGAATAAGAAAAAGAATTTCAGATACTTGGAGAGCTTGTGCAGAGGTGCTGTCAGAGCTGGGTTCTGGTGGTTGGGGTGAGGTGGGTGGGTGACTATGGAGAGCACAGATCCCACTGTGTAACACTGGGCCAGGCCAGTCTCACAGCGGGTCTCAGTTTTCTCATCTATACATGAAAGTGTTGGATCAATGCCTTCTGGTTCCATGTTTAGCCACTCAACTTCTCCTAACATTTTGCATCTCTAGTGCCTACACATATATGCAATGGCTACACATAGTGAACACTCCATAATCACTTGGAAACTATACAGCTCATCTCCATTCAATAAATGTCTCTCTAGTTGAATTCTCATTGTGTGCTCAGCTCTTGTATCACTCAGTTCAAGTTTATTTCACCAAAGCTCCCTTCTAATAACAATCTGCAATTTGATTATTGTCCTGAGATACTTAAGGCTTTTGAGTCCTTTTCAGTACTTCTGGCCTCAGTCTAGGTAACTCCTTGCATGATGACTTAATTATTTCCAAGTTATTGCGTGTTCTGGTTCTATTCCAAGAATTCCCTTGCCACTCTTCTCTGCCAATCATAATCCAGGTTCTCTGCCAATCACAGTCCTGACTTCTTTCAAACTGCAGACCCACATGTTGCTTTCTTGAAGCATTCCAAGACTAGCCCTCAATGATTCCCGTCACTAAGTCATTTCCAGCCCTTCGCTGACAAGGTATTTTATCCATACTCCCCTCTTGCTCCTCTGCGGTGCAGAAAGGATATGCCTTTCCTATAGTTCGTGTCTGTGGCACTGTGACAAATTTTATTTTATTCTTTTTATTAATGTTTCTGCTTGTCTTGTAGTTCTGTATTAGACTACAAGTTTCTTAACAATTCAACCATAAGATTTTTGTTAGCTTTATAATTCCACAGAATGCCAAGAGCCTAGCCCTCTCCTTTTGGAGGTAAAAGTCCATGCAATCCATATAAAACCAATGACTGAGCCAAACGACACACACTTATTTTTTCATCACCCGGTGATGGTAACGTTCTTCAGTTAGAACTCAGTTAGATTTGTTTTTAGTATGTAGAATTAACATGGTTCCAACAGTAAAAAATGGACAAGATGTATCCTCAGAAAAGTGCCATTTTCCCAACATCACAACCCATTCTCCCTGCTCCGTCTCTCCACATCCCCTACAAGTACCACATTGTATTCATTTTGGGTTTTTCCTTCTTGAGTTTCTTTTGCAAAAGAAGATTAAGCAGACACCATAGCATATGTTCTTCTTTCTCCACCTTTGTTACCCAAAAAGTAGCATTATATGCATTATATCTATACTCTTTTGCTCTTTGCTTTTTTCCCCTAAAAAATATCCTGAACGTTATTTCATATCAGACATAGAGATCTTTCTCCTTTGTTCTACAGCTACATAGTACTCCACTGAGCGGATGTGTCATAATTAATTTCCATGTGTGGAAATTTAGGTTGTTTCCAGTAGTTTGAAATTATGAACAATACTGCAAGGAAGCACTTTGTGGATATGTTTTTTCATATTGTTGGAGGTGTATCTTCAGAGTAAACTTCTGAAGGGGAAATTGCTAGATCAAGAAATAAACAGATATTGTCAACTTCCCCTCCAAAGGATTGATTCATTTTTCATTCCTACTAGCAGTGAGAGTGTTAATTTCCCCAGAGTTTTGTCAATAGAAGATGAGAAGTATTTTTTGCCTATTCTGATAGGTGAAAAATAGTATCTCATTTTAGATTTAATTTTCATTCTGTTATTTTGAGAAATGTTGAACATCTTTTTATGTATTTAAAGACTTTAAAAATATTTATTTATTATTTTTGAAAGAGACAAAGACAGACAGAGAGAGAAAGAGAGAGAGCGCATGTGCACATGAGAGCAGGGGAGGAGCAGAGAGAGGTGGGGAGAGAGAGAGAATCATAGCAGGCTCTGAACTGTCAGCACAGAGCCCTATGCTGTGACCTGAGCCAAAATCAAGAGTTGGACACTTAGCCGACTGAGCAACCCAGGAACCTCTAAAAACTTTTCCAAAATTATTTGGACACAGAACTACCCTACGGTCCAGTAACTGCACTACTGAGTATTTACCCAAAGATACAAAAACACTAATTCAAAAGGAAACATGCACCCCTGCTAATTACAACATTATTGCATAATTTCCAAACTACAGATGCAGCCTATTGATAGATGAATGGATAAGGATTATGTGATCTATATATACATATATATGTGTGTGTGTGTATATGCATACATATATATAATGAAATATTATTCAACCATAAAAAAGTGAAATCCTGCCATTTGTGACAATGTGGATGGAGCTAGAGAGTATAATGCTAAGCAAGATAAGTCAGTCAGAGAAAGATAAATGCTATATGATCTCACTCGTATGTGGAATTTAAGAAATGAAAAGATAAACAAAGGTAAAAGAGGAAGAGAGAGATTAAGAAAAAGAGACAAACCAAGAAACAGATTCTTAACTATAGAGAACAAACTGATGGTTACCAGAGGAGAGGCAGTGGGGGGATGGGGAAAAATAAGTAATGGGAATTAAAAGTACCCCTATCATGATGAAAAAAATAACAATAAATAAATAAATAAATACATAAATAAATAATATATTAAGAAGATATGACCTCACATACAACTTACATTTTTTCCAAAATTACTAGGTATAGGGGTTTTTTTTACTTTCTTTTTTTTTCATTTTTGTATTATAGTGGTTAAGTCTTATTAAAAATTGTTCTGAAATAAGATCATATTGTTGCACACCTTCATCTTTGTTTAATATATTTCAGGTATAGTCCATCAATAAGATGAAAGGTAATCCACACATATTTATGGAAATCACATGTCTAACATTCAGAAAGGATACAGGTGCATAATTGCTAATTATGATGAACAGGATGAATTCTTATTAATACTAGTAAGTATTTAGAATATACAAAAATGCTACATATTTAAATTTTTAAATGTTTTTTAAAAATTTATTTTTGAGAGACAGAGAGAGCGTGAGCAGGAGAGGATCAGAGAGAGGGACACACAGAATCTGAAGCAGGGTCCAGGCTCTGAGCTAGCTGTCAGCACAGAGGTTGACCCAGGGCTCGAACCCCCGAACCATGAGATTGTGACCTGAGCCAAAGTCAGACGCTTAGCTGACTGAGCCACCCAGGCGCCCCTAAAAATGCTACATTTTTTAAAAAGTAACAATTATATTTTTTCTCTACAGACAGTGTTGTATTTAAAAAAATTGTTTAATGTTTTATTTATTTTTGATACAGAGAGAGACAGAGCATGAGAGAGGGAGGGGCAGAGAGAGAAGGAGACACAGAACCGGAAGCAGGCTCCAGGCTCTGAGCTAGCTGTGAGCACAGAGCCTGACGCGGGGCTCCAACCCACTAACGTGAGATCTGACCTGAGCCGAAGTCGGAGGCTTAACTGACTGAGCCACCCAGGCACCCCATTATAGTGTTGTATTTAAAACTATAAGCACCAAATGTTATGAAAGATATGCTTATTTACATAATTCAACAATAAAATTACAGAAATGTGGAAAAAAAATTTTTCTTATTTTTAAAAGTTTTTGGCTTTCCTCTGTTTAAATTTCTTTATATTTGGAGAATATTAGCTCTTTATTTGTGCTACACATAAGAATAGTTTTCCCCAAGTTTGTAACATGGCTTTTGAATGTGTTGCTTGTGGTATTTTTGACCATGCAAAGTTGTTGCTTTAAAATTTTTATATGGTGGGGCCCCTGCGTGACTCAGTTGGTTGAGCGTCTGGCTTTGGCTCAGGTCATGATCTCACAGTTCATGGGTTCAAGCCCCGCACAGGGCTCTGTACTGACAGCTCAGAGCCTGGAGCCTTACCTCATTCTGTGTCTACCTCTCTCTCTGACTCTCCCCTGCTCATACTCTCTCTCTTTCTCTCTCTCTCTCTCTCTCTCTCTCTCAAAAATAAATTTAAAAATGTTTTAAAAAATTTTAATTTTATATGGTCAAGATTATTGTTGTTTTCCTCTTTTTCTTATTATTCTTATTGTTGTTATTATTATTGCAGGATTGCACATAATAGACCTAGACCAGATCTAAGTAAGAAATTAATTTACTCATGTTTTCCTCTAACAAGAATCTCATACTTTGAGATTTTATTTTTGTTTTTTATATCTGATACATTTGAATTTATTCTTGTAAATGTTTTGAAGTACACATTTTATCCTTTTTAAAATGTCTATTCATTATCAGAGCTTCTATTTTAATCATACACTAAAATTCTGTGTGTTTGTGGATCTGTTTCTCTATTACATTTTATTTCACTGGTTGGACTGTCTATGTATTCACCAGGCCTAAACAGGTATAGTTTCATAAACCTTAGGGTGTATTTAAAAATTTGGGCTGTACCATCCCCTCATTGCAGCTCATTTTTGTTTCCTATCATTTTCCTGATTGTTTTTTCTACCATTTCTACATAAACTTTAGTATCAATTCCTCCATAAAATTTTTACATGTGATGCTTTATTAGGATTATATTCAATGAATAAGTTAACCAAGGGAGAAATGACATCTTTAGGATATTGAGAAACTGTAGGTAAAAACAAAGTCTATCTTTCCATTTATCTAAGTTTACTTTTGTGTTTTTAATGAAAATTTCAAATTCCTTCCTTTGGATTTTGCACATTCTCATTGAACTTATTCCTGAGCATTTTATTTTCTTTGTTCATATTTTAAATGGATTTTTCTCTATCACTATATCCTTTGTTATTGTTTGTATATATAAAAATTACTCATTTTTTAATATTAATTTTAAAGTCTGCTATTTTTCCTAAATTTAGTAAAATATCCTGTTTGAATTTATTTTATCATGATTGAGTTGTCCATATATACTATTATCTGCAAATAGTGATAGTTTTACTTCTTTGTTTCCAATTTTTATGCCTCTAATTGACTTATCTTCTCTAATTGCATTGGCTAATATCTCCAGTACAATGTTAAATAAAGGGGAGATACTGGATATTCTTATTTTGTATCTGATGTTAATGGATTTGCCTCTAACATTGTCTCACTAAAGAAGATACTGACTTCAAAACCAAATTAATTATTTTTATCTTATTAAGGAAGTAGCCATCAATTCTTAAACTCTTAAATGCTTTTTCCAGGAATGGATGTTGAATTATTTTCAAAGGTTTTTTTCAGCATTTGTTCAATAATTACTATTTTTCCTAGCAGTGCTATTGCTGGGTCATAGGGGAGTTCTATCGATAGTTTTATGAGGAGTCTCCATACTGTTTTCCAGAGCGGCTGCACCAGTTTACATTGCCACCAACAGTGGAGGAGGGTGCCCATCTCTCCGCACCCTCGCCAGCATCTATAGTCTTTTGATTTGTTCATTTTAGCGACTCTGACCAGTGTGAGGTGGTATCTCAGTGTGGTTTTGATTTGAATTTCCCTGATGATGAGTGACACTGAGCATCACTTCATGTGCCTGTTGGCCATCTGGATGTCCTCTTTGGAGAAGTGTCTATTCAGGTCTTCTGCCCATTTCTTCACTGGATCATTCATTTTTCATGTATGGAGTTTAGTGAGCTCCTTGTATATTTTGGATACTAGCCCTTTATCTGATATGCCATTTGCCACTATCTTTTCCCATTCTGTTGGTTGCCTATTAGTTTTTTTGATTGTTTCCTTTGCCTT
>NC_043702.1:19485574-19606400 GCF_006229205.1 Suricata suricatta
AGTGTCTATTCAGGTCTTCTGCCCATTTCTTCACTGGATCATTCATTTTTCATGTATGGAGTTTAGTGAGCTCCTTGTATATTTTGGATACTAGCCCTTTATCTGATATGCCATTTGCCACTATCTTTTCCCATTCTGTTGGTTGCCTATTAGTTTTTTTGATTGTTTCCTTTGCCTTGCAGAAGCTTTTTATCTTGATAAGGTCCCAGTAGTTCCTGGCAGGGGACCACAGAGAGAGGAAGGGGAAAGAGAGCGGAGAAGAGTGAGGGACACAGATCAAGGGAGACTACTGAATACTGAAGACGAACCATGGACTGAAAGGGGAGTGGGAGGAAGGGAGGGGGTGATGGTCATGGTGGGGGGCACTTGTGGGGAGAAGCACTGGGTGTTATATGGAAACCAATTTGACAATAAACTATTATAAAAAAATTTTTTAATAATAATAATTACTATTTTTCTCCTTAGGTATGTTACTGTAGCATATATCCTAATGTATTTCCTAAAACTGAACAAAATGCTCATTCTTGTAATAACACCCCACTTGGTTACATATAATACATTTTTTGTGGTGTTGTATTTTATTACCTACACTGTATAACAAGTCGCCTTTGTTATTTTCTCATCTTCATCTAAACTTATTCTTCAATTATTTTATTCAAACTTATTTTTATCTCATGTAGAATAAGAATCCATGACATGCATGGCTTGGAAGTTCTTCTGGTATTTAAGTGAACTTTCTGCTTATGTTGATTCAAACTCTCTTCTATTTTCATCAAGAGAGATGGAAAACAACTGTAGTTATGGGACCAAGCTGATTCAACTGACCCTGCCATTAAAAGCAGAAGTAGTCATGGACATTTCCTGGAGCATGTGTATTAAGGATATATTAAGCTCCATTACCCACTTCCAGTACAGCTGAGAGAGCTAACCAACACTCTTAAAATCTTGATTAAATCATCTCATTGTCTTCTCTATTGCAAGCCAAAACCTCCTCCACTTCAGAGGGAGAAATGGAAATTTCTGGGACCCTCAGGGGCAGAGTCGTGATGTAAAATTATTCAAAGTCCAGATGTTTATACAAAACCCTTGACTTCTTAATTCAGCTTTCCAACAAATGAGCAAATTCTTACAATGGAAGATAATAGACTATCCACTCAGTCTCAAGTCAGAAATTTTGGATTTTTTTTTTCAATTTTTCCCACTCTCTTCCCAGTGGCACCCCCCCCACTCCCCTGATTCAACTGCTTATCCCATCCCACATCAGGTACTACTGACTCTATTACCAAAATAAATGTCCAAAACTCATGTATTCTCTCAATTTCCCTAGCCACCACCTGAGTCATTATGCTATTATCATACTACTAGATTCTTGACTTTCTACTTTTACATCAAAATTTTTCAAAGGTTTCTCTGAGTGTTGTCTAGAGAATAGGCTGGGGAATAAGTCATATTATGTAACTGTTTGAATATGACCCTCTCTGCCTAGCACATCACAGCATCCCACATGCTGTGATGCTTATATGACTAGCTCTTCTCAACTGTTAGGTCTCCACATATTAGCAGAAATTTCATCTTCTCAGAGAAACCTTCTCTGATCACCATGTAGGAAGAGGTCTCTGCTATTTTCGGTCTCTGAGTGTTGCTTGTTTCTTTCATGGCACTTATATCAACTTAAATTTAATTAGTTAATTTTGTCCCCTCCACTAAACAATAAATTCCAGGAGGATGGAGGCCATGTTGGGTGTCTTTCACCTCTAACCACAGTATCCCAGATCCACAGTGCCTAATAGGTTTTACATGTACACTAAATATGTATCAAATGAATGAATAGTTCTGGGTGGGAAAGAAAGCATTAAAGAGTTGCAAAGTTGTTTCTCCACATTTTAGACTCCCAGGAAACTAAGAGCCGGTCAAAGGTTTGAGGACCCTTTCAGGTACTTCAGTGCAATTTTAACATGAGCTTATTGCAGCACATTTCTGAGATCCCAGACCCAAGGCTCTCAACAAGTTCTTTCTGGGAATTTTTAAGTCCAGTGCAAGTCAGTAGTTGCACAAATTGAAAAAGTAGTTGTTTTAATTTTTGAGAAAGAAGAAAAAGATACCAAAAGGCAGAATACAGACCCTTTCTTGGACAAGAAGAAAAGCATTTGACAATACCAAACACTGAGGGGTGTGTGTGTGTGTGTGTGTGTGTGTGTGTGTGTGTGTGTGTTTATACATATGCCTGAGCTCCTCCACCCCTCAATTCTCCCTGAAAACCACTTTCAAAAAGTTCATGTGGTCCCAACCAAAGATGCTATAGACAATTTTCTTTCTCACTCACTATGTAACTTGGGCTCAGATACTTTGGGAGATTCCTTTTGAAGGAATGTCTGGAGCTGGAGCTGGCCCATGAAGCTAACTTCTCTCTGTCTCTCTTCTTCATCTTCTTTTGCAGAGGCTATTCTGGTTGAAACTTTCTAGCCCAGAATTTCTGGCTTTGAGATGTCTTACTCAGTTCTCTGAAGTCATTTACAAATAAACCTGCCAGGCAAACTCTCATTGCTGGGAACCAATGGTGACTCCAGTCATCTGTTTAAGGGGATCTTGTATCTCCAGGAATAAAACTGGGTCTGAGGAAAAGTTTTGTGGTACTGAATGTGACCCAAGAGTAGAGGTGGTCTCAGACAAGAGTTCCATAGTCTCATGTTGTATGTATTGCTCTTCTAGTTCCTTACGAACTTACAGAAATATAAAGAGATCCTGGGAAGGAAGAGGGGAAGAATATTAAATATTTCCCCACTGTTGTGAAAGCAATAATCTTGAGAAAAAGATAAATGTTCCTACAAAGATAGTAGGTGATGATAGATAGATAGATAGATAGATAGATAGATAGATAGATAGATAGATAGATATTCCTACAATAAAAAGAAAGTTCCCACAATTTAGCAATGGGTAGGACTGGAAGCAGAGACCAAACTTCATGATATAGTCACTTCATGTTTTTTGCTACCTAAACCTAAAAAGTTTTGACCTTAGATACTAAAACCAATCAGCCAGGACAGAGGTGATAAAATCTGTCTCTTCATTTGAGCCAACATTCTTCTTATCAAGAACATTGAGCCTCGGTGCCTGAGTGACTCAATCGGTTAAGCATCAGACTCTTGATCTCAGCTCTGATCTTGATCTCAGGGTAGTGAGTTCAAGCTCCACACTTGGTGCTGCGCTGTGTATGAAGCCTACTAAAAATAAAATTTTGAGTTTCTGCTGAGTTCTGGGCCTCCAGAGGATCCTGTCCAAGGGCTGGGTAAGAAACACAGTGGGGCGTATTTGTATTAATATCCCCAGTGGTCATTCTTCTCTTTTATGTATGCTCTCTCTCATGAAATTTTGAAAAATCCTCCTACAGTGGTTAAGACCTAACCCCTACCCCTGAGTTCAGCCACATCACTTGCTTGGCCAATAGAAGTGAGAATGTGCCTGTTCAAAGCCCAGGATTTGGGAAGCCTTGTGTGTTTTCATGTGCTTTCTCATGCTTCCGACATCAGCCTGAGAAAGACATGCTTGGGCTAGTCCACTAGTCCTGGGAAGAGGATGAGAAACATGTGGAACAAAATTACTCAGCCAGGTCCAACATGGTCAGCCAAACTCCAACCACCCCCCAGATGTAGGAGTGAGCCCAGCCTGCATCAGCTGAACTCCACAGATGTGTGAGAAATAAGTGTTTATTGTTGCAAGCCACTGAGAATTTGTGGTGGTTTGCTCCACATCACAACCTAACTGATCATAGGGCTAGAAATTAAAGCTAAGAAGTACCATATCCAAATGACAATACCTTATATTCTTCTCAGTTTCTGAAGTTGTCTAAATATTTTACCCAGTGTATTTTATTAGGCTTTTATGATAACCCTGTGAAGTAGCTACAAGAGGTCTTATTTCTTCCGTTTCATAACTAAGGATAGAAAGTGCAAAAAAGTGAAATCAGTTTACCCACATCAGCACAGCAAAAGATGAGTAGAAGCCACATCCTTCCCTACAGTAGCTCAATATTCCTCACCCTCCCTTGTAGGTAGGGGAAAAGATGAGCACACAAGTAGTTGACATCATACAATCAGAACAGCAGGCTGAAAAGAGATTTGGGATTAAAAAAAAAAAACTTGGCTACTTGTTTAATAGAGTTGGTTCCTCTGGCAACAATTTTTGGAAAAATAGACCACAAGCAACATTTCAGAAAGAATAGAATTATGGCACAGTAGGAAGCAGAAGAGACCAGAGTCACTGAGTTCAAGAAGGTTGCACACACAGTATATACGTAGTCCACAGGTGTTTGCAACATGCCAAGAAACATGTTAGAAGTGTGACATGCATTATCTTCTCAATCTTCAGAAGAATGCCATGAAGAAGACTAATATAACACAACATAATATAACGTCACATGATATAATACCACCCCCAGGAATTAAGCAATGAAACAACTTGCCAAAACTCACACAAGTGGCATTGGGTGGGAGCCCAAGTGTGTCTGCCTCCTGCACTGGACCCTCTGTCTTTAGTTGGGAGTGAGAGATGTGGGCACAGGAGCCAACTCAAATATGCCGAGAAGTAAGTAAGAACACTTCTTAGAGTGGAAGAGTGATTTGAAGCTGTAGAAGTTTCTGACAATAATGAACTTCAAAAAGAACCTCTTTTCTGCCCATGTGTTGACTCTTGACTATACCATTAGAAACTCGGTGGTTTATAGGCCCTCCTTCCCAAGCAGATGACTCTATACCATGGCCCCTCAAGAGTGAAAAGCCCATAATTTAGTAGCATCTCTTTTCTCTCTCCTCATTCGCTGTCAACATGTTGCACCACTTGAGTGGCTTTCTTTTGGTGGTGATGCTATAACTTGAGGCCACACAGTATAATGAAAAGAGGCCTTTGACATAATAGCCCTGGATTCAATACCTAACCTGATTTAATAGCTGTGTGCCCTTGGGTAAGTGACTTAACTTTTCTGAGCCTCCAGGGATGATAATAATAGTGTCTACTTCACTGGAGGAGTGGGGAACTAAAGACATTCCCATGTGAAATCCTTGGTTGGTGACTGCATCATTCAAGCATTCAAAAAATGTTAATTCACCTCACAAGCTAAGGTCCAACTGTCTTTCTAGAAGACTGTGAAGGAGTAATCAACAGTGGCCAGAAGGTGGGCTGGGTTGTGGGGAACAGGCCACCACAGGTAAATCTAGCCTGTCTGTTCTGTCACACCTGCTGCTCTGCTTTGCACAGCAGCCTTCCACACTCTGGTGAAACTCACAGGTTAGGAGCAGCGACTTTGAACTGCCTATAGTTGCCTTGGAGCCCTAGAGACCCTTCTCATGTAGCTTTAGGTCATGTAGCTCTAGGTCACATCTTTTCGAAGGTGACCCAGTTTGTTTAACAATTCACCAGTGGAAGGACATCTGGGTATTTTCCCATTTCTGGAGTGAAAGAGGCAGGAGAGCAGAGGGTGTGGTTATAAAAGGACAAGGAGAGGGATCCCCATAGGGATGGAGATGCTCAGTGTCAGGACTATGCCAATGGCACTAATATCATAGTTGTGATCCTGCCCTATAGTGTCATAAGGTAGCATCACTGGGACAAACTGAGTAAAGGGTGTGAATGCTCCCTCTGTATTAGTTCTTATTATTGCATATTAATCTACATCCCATGAAATAAAAAAGTCTAATTTAAAATATGTAATAAATGCGCACACACACACACACACACACACACACACACACACAAAGTCAACAAATGTGTTTCCCTACCCCCTCCTCCAAAGATCCAGGTCCTTGTTCATCTTCCTCCTACCTAGGGTGGGGGGCTAGGCCTCAAGGCCCTGTGCTTATTGCAGAAAGCAGACAATTTCTGAAAAGCTGCCTCCTGTGTCTGGAGAGTCTGGGGGACAGAGGGTGCTGCTCTGACCCCCAGATGGCATCTTCTAGACTTGCAGACCATTTGCAGTGAATAAGAAAACTTCCTTCTCTCTTCAAACACTCATATCTGAAAGGGATGTTCTGCAGCTTCTTCCTGCTGCTGGAGATAGCAGATGGGACCCTTATATTTCCCACCTTGTTCCTGGAGGAACCCACTGGCTCCTGATGGGGTCCATGGTCTTCATAACCTGCCATCTATGTGGGAAGAAAGAAAAGAGAGAAGTGCAGCCCAGGGGAGGGGGGAAAGACAGAAAGCTCCATCCCTGTTCCTTCCTGACTCATAGTCCCCGGAAAGGGACAAACACATGATGTCAAGGGGCTCAATACTTCTGGAAACAATAGTGAGTGTGAAGTGGGGGAAGACCTGTGCAGGTGGATGCAGCAAACTGGAATCTTCTGAGCCTGGACCCAGCCATCACTTGCATGCATGATGTGATTATTGCTCTCTGCAGGACCTTTCACAGTCCCAGGCCTGCACTTGACTCAACACAGAAGGGCTTCCGTCCTGCCTGGAGCTTGTTAGTCCTCTGCTCAAGAGGCATGGAAAAAAGGTTTTATCTTCCCTTCAAACTACATAGGAGCCAAAGTGGACTCCAAACTTTTAAGTTTATTTATTTATTTTGAGAGAGAGAGAGAGAATGTGACTGGGGAAGGGGCAGAGAGAGAAAGCGAGAGAGAGAGAGAGAGAGAGAGAGAGAGAGAGAGAATCCCAAGCAGGCTCCACACTATTAGTGCAGAAGCAGTCTGGGTGAATGAGTGAAAGAAAAATCCTATCAGAGACCTTTCTGGCGGAGAGAATGAAAACGCTTCTCATAGACTGAGCCACTGACCTGCTCAGCCTTGGATTCACCGTGGCTCATCTCCCCAGTCTGTACATCTGCATACCTGTACAGCTGGGGAACTGAGTCAAGAGGCCAAGAGACTCCAGAAGAATCTAGATTTCTGGTGACCTTTCTTGCCTCTCCCCAGTCTGAAGGAAACAGTGACTCCCTCTGTATCCACAACTTCCTCTGGATGCAAGGCAAGGAAGACGTGTCTCCCCGAGGATTCTCCTCTGAGAACGTTGTCCAGCAAAGTTCCATTACAGTGGTAAGGAAAGTAACTTAGCACAGTGCTTCACACTTTCCAGAACTGCCAAGAAAATTTAAAAATATAATGCGTTTGAAAGTACACAGTACAGCTGCCCCTTTGTACACCTAAAACCTGAGCCTTTTTGTGGCAAAACAATATGGCTGAGGTCACAAAACAGGTAGGTGGCAGGATCATGATTTGGTCCCATGTGTCCCAACCTCCACTCCTATGTTCTTTCCTCTTCATCCCCTGCATAAAAACCCCCACCATGGTCCTGATCACCTGCATGGCTGGGTTCTTATTTTTACAGGCACCTCTGGGCACTTACTACATACAGCCAGAAAGTTCTATTTATCTTTTCCCATTGGTTTAATCTCTTCATCTGGCTAATACACCCTATGAGGAGAAAAGACTTCACTTCTTTTCTATCTCCAGCAGAGTCAGATGTATATCTGTGGGTTTTTCATACTTTGACCCATTCAGCCAAGGATGTAGAAGCCAAGATACTTCTTTCCGTGACATCCAAGAGAGACATTCCAGCAAGTCAGCAAGAAGTGTGACTGGTCTGGAAAACTTTCCTTGGCCCATGTATACAATGAAAGTCAAAGCAAAATCCAGCCACAGCCCTAAACAAATGGAAAAGAAACTCTTTGCCTCATCATTAGATTCCTCTTTACCAGTGTGTTCCTTGAAGTGTGAAATTATAACCACTCTTTTTTCTTGTCCCCTCCTTATTTATCTTATTATGGACATTGTCATCCTCCTTGTCTTCTCTTATCCTCCTTTACTACTCATTTTCTTTCTCACGTTCCTTTGTATCATTCCTTTCAACAACCCATCACCCTGCAAATCTAGCTGCTTAAATCATACGTGCTGAAAGCACTTACCTACCCCTCTGAATCCACAATGACTGAATGCTTCTGAGGGAACATCAGAAACACACGAGTCGTGGCATTTTAATTAATTCATTTGAAAGGATCTTGATTTTTTTTGTGGTCATTGTTGCTGCTTCTATTTCTCATTTATGGTTTCAATCAATCATATCCCCTTAGCGCTGGAATTAACAAACTGTTTTTGAGAATGTGAGCTACTGATTTTAGGGTAGATGAAAAACTAGACACCAAAGAACTTATGTCTATCTGAATATTCCTAATTCTACATCCAAAAATAATGATTACTGCAAATTTTCATTCAGTCAGTCTCCAATAACTAAGAGAGAAACATATACATCCTTTCCAAGGCCAGATTGTAAGGGTCTGTGCCTTGGCCATAGCTGGTCAGCCCTCCTTGGTTCCTGGCCCAGGCATCCTCAAGGGGACGTAGCAGAAGGGATGGTGATGTTGGTTGGGGTACCGAAGATATTTGCGGGGTTGAGGTTTAGAGGAATGGGACCCACACTGGCCCTCTTTTGTCTCCTCTCTCTTATCACTACAATTATAAAGCAGTGGAGGGAAGGCCAGGCAGCACGGGGCAGCAGACCTCCATTATCACAGTGAAGTGACAGGTGATGCAGTCTAGCGAGGCTGGCCGGAGAAGAGGTTAGGAGAGGAGCTTGAGGCGGGAAAGGACTGTATGTGCCAGAAGGTCTACAAGACTCATGGAAAGGGTGGTTCAGAAGCAACGGAGCTTCTGCTGGGGTTGTACACAGTGCACATAGCAACCTCAGCACTCAGTGCCCTGGGAACAGGACAGAACCAGGGAAGAGGAGGGCCCAGGACTCACTGACAACCTTAGCTTAAAGAAGAGAGCCAAAAGAGACACTTTCCCCCCATGATTAAGGGTCTTGAATAGCTGTGGAGAATGGGAGAAATGGCCAAAGAATCAAAAGAGAGAAATATTTTATCAATTTTTTAAATAAAAATAAAAGTTGATTCTAGAAATCAAAAGGTAGGAGCTTGACATTAGCCATGTATATTTTTAATTTATTTTCCTGACATTAAACAAGCTCTTTTTTTTATAATAGTTTATTGTCAAATTGGTTTCCATATAACACCCAGTGCTTCTCCCCACAAGTGCCCCCCACCATGACCATCACCCCCTCCCTCCCTCTCCTTCCCCTTTCAGTCCATGGTTGTCTTCAGTATTCAGTAGTCTCCCTTGATCTGTGTCCCTCACTCTTCTCTGCTCTCTTTCCCCCTTCCTCTCCCCATGGTCCCCTGCCAGGTCTCTCCTGTTAGACCTATGAATGCTCTTGATGAGCCTTTATAAAAATAATTAGTGGGAGCCAGTAGCAGCTCCTGAGAGAATCTGAGTCAGACCAGTACATTTGTTTTAATAAATTACAAGTGGGTACAAGAATGCTGTCAACATAGGGTAATGAATTTTATCACAACCTAACATGGATGGGTTGATATACATATGCCTATGTATACAAATATACTATAGATACTTCTTTTTAAGGATACTTATTTACTTTGAGAGAGAGAGAGATGGAGCAGGGGAGGGGCAAAGAGAGAGGGAGAGAGAGAGTCCCAAGCAGACTCTGCACTATCAGTACAGAGTCTGATTTAGGACTTGAACTCACAAACCATGAGATCATGATCTGAGCAGAAACCAAGAGTTGGAGACTCAACTGACTTGAGCCACCCAGCATCCCTGTATTTTAGATACTTTTAATCTCTGGGTATGGATACCTATATTTTTCATTGTATTGTCCTGGATACAGAGAAGATAAATGGATTGAAAAATAAAACCCTTAAGTATGTTTTTATATGTCTATAAAGAATGGTTAGTATTTGACTCTGTACCTCAGTTCCCTTAGGAAGGGAGAAATATCTGACCTTCAAGATCTCTCCCTTTTTACTGAATGATAAAAATTCAATTTTGAATTAACATAGTTGGCCCCTAGGACACAGTATTTGGTACATTCCTACCAAGTACCAATATTATGTCCTAGGTGAGAAGCAAAGATTCATTTATGGAAATGCAATATGTCCAAATGAAAACTCATTGACTTATTCCAGGCATACTTAGGGGTTGGGAGGAGGTTGAGACTGTTCAGTGGCAGTTTTTGTTTCCCACAAACACAACAATGACAAGTAACAAACACCAAGAAATCGTGAACAGGCATAAACCCAGATATGGAAATTATTGTCTGGAACTGATTATTCCCAGCTTCACAGGCTAAAGGCCTGGTAGGGGTATTTAATGGCTCTCGATCTTATGACCAGGATGGAGTCTCAGATCACAGTGTAACTCTTCTGTTCTGGCCTGATGCTCAGGGTCTCTTGTTCCTTCTCACTTATTTTTCAAAATATAAATAAACAAAATGTGATATATTTAACTGACATCAAATGCCTGGAGTCAGGATTTCCTCATTCTGTACTTGAAGGATTTTCTATATTTATCCCAGCAGGTAACATTGATTAGGTAAGACAGAAGACTTGAAATCTAAAATGAATTTCCACCGGTTTATATGAAAACAATTCAGGGCCTTTCTTAACTACAAGCAAGATATGACCCCAAAACATGTCTTGGCTGCTGGAAAGGAAATCCAGTCCCCGGCACCACTAGTGAAAGTGCAATTATATGTTGGAGAGAAGTGATAGATTTAACACTCTTCAGATCCTGTCTAGTGTTAAGTTAGAGGCACACAGCACAGAGAAGGGAATTAACAAACTTGTATATATCTATACAAGAAGACCATTCTAATGGCCAGAGCAGTAGAAAGAAATTGAAGAATACAGAAATGTGCAAGAATGTGGCTGATGGTATCTTCAAATATTTCAAGGGCAATAACAATTACATAATAGTAATAATTTGATCTACTAAGAACAAAACCTGCTGCTTCATGAGACCTGAGTTCCTCTCAACTGGCAAGTACTTGACAGATATGCGCTTCTAAAATATAACACATTTCTTTTATTTTATGCATTATGCTATATAGCAGCACTACAGTAATTGCTGATGTGGACTTTGCCCCAGGCACTCTTCAAGCATTAACTTACTTAACCTTCATGACATAGTCCCATTTTAAAGATGAGGAAAAGTGAGTCACAGAGGTGTTAATAACTTGCCCTAAATCACATGCCTACTCACTGGAGAAGCTGGGTTTCAAATATTTCTCTCTTTATGTCTATTCTCGGGAAATCATTTTAGGGCATAGCTTTATTCTCTTGAGTTTTCAGAGGAAAAACTTGAAGCTTATGTAGTGGATGCTCAGACTAGATGAGCACTAGAACATGAAGGGACGTTACAGACGGATTAGTTTGAAGAAGATATAATACAATCTTCTTTTGACCCGCACACAGTCTGAAAATCACCCATCTGGTTCATTTTTGAGCCAGGATGAGAACCTGAATATTTAAATCCCCAGTGCAGTGGTCATTTATCGCATCTGGACTCTTATGCTAAACAGCATGAGGCAGAGTACCCATACAAATCAGAGAGAGCCAGGTAAGTGGGCCAACCATGCCTCTCCCATGGGTCAACACCTGGGCATCCAGAGTAAGAGAGTGTGTTAGAAAACATGGCCATCTTGTGGAATGTAATGTGCGCGGCTGTCCAGGGGAATGCAGTGGGGAGAGACAGGCCAAGAAGCAGGACATGAACCCCAAATGCTTCAACTGCATTCCACTGGTCTTGAGTATGTGCTGCACCATGGTCCCCTAGTACAACAGGGAGGGCTGATATAACCTACAGATAGACAGCACAAGGATGGTGTCATGGAAAGGAGGACCGAATTCTGGCCAATTACATCCCCATGTGACAACTTACTTCCAGAGGCCAAGAGCTTTGGTGCCACACCAGCATCATTTGTATGTTGCAGAGGGGTAAGGTGAGCCCAGATCCACCCAGCAGAATGAGAATTCTCCTCACACCATCCACCTGCCATCTGTTGAAGTGGGCATTGATTGTTCTGCCTGCTCTTTCCCCTCTCCTGAGAACAGCAGTCTAGTATCCTTCTGGTGAGCCATCATGTGATTTGGGAAAGGTTGCTCTTCACCCCTGGTTTCAGGGTTGGACACTTTGATGAGTCTGGGAAAATCAAAAGAACATATTTCACTGACCACTAATTGTTTCAGAAGAGGCCCTGTGAGCTGGGGAGACCACTAAGAGCTCAGCCTAGGACTTCGGCTGGGAGATGTTCTCTTTCTGCTTAGGGTTTTCTAAGCTCCAGGGTGACGTTGCGGGAGGGCACCCTTGCCTTCACTTGAATCAAGTCTGCCTGAGAATGGAGCCAATCCAGAGGAAGGCAAAGCAGAAAGAATGTAGAGAAACTAGTTATCTGTGCCCAAAACCAGTTGCATTACTGGACTTTCCAGTTTGGGTGGCCATTAAATATCCAATATTGCTTACAAAGTTTGAGTTGGGCATCTATCACTTGCAACCCAATGAATCCAAGCAGTGTTTATCTTCCACTATTAAATCCTAAGGGAGAAGAGGATGGATCAGAGAATAGAGGCCCCGCCAGAACAGTCTTAGCTCTTTCCAAACCTTCTAATCCTCACTATCAAATGTTTCAGAGCCTCCTTCATCCTGAGAAAGTCTTCCAAATTAGCTTTCTGAGTTTACATGAGTGTATAACTAAACCTACTCAAACAGATGGGCCTCTTTGCTATTTTTTTAATTAAAGCACGAGCACACACACACACACACACACACACACACACACACAAATATGTATATATATGATCGTCAGACCCAGGCACTACAAAGTGTGTTTGAATGTGGTGATTATATATCAACCCTGTAGCCAAGGAGCTTAAATAGAGAGAAATAACAAAAGTGTAAGGCATTCTTCAAAACAGACACAATTCTTCTAGATTTTCACATACAATGTTGGCTTAGGCAGGGCGTGAGCATGAGAAAGATAAATCGAACATTCTCTGGTTTGGTGTTAACTTGGGAAGAGTTTTCAACTGTCTTTAGGGAAGGGAGGGACAGTGACAAATGGGAGGGTGGAGGCAAGTGGGGGACATATGCACAGAGCAGGCTAAGTCATATGCATTTTCTGAACTCAAGGCTTGGTGGTCTAGAGCCCTTTCACCGCCATCCCCGACTCCCATTATCCTGTTTCCTGCTCCCCTCAGCAGGGAGGGAACAAAATGCAAACTGGACTCAAGATTGATATCAACACACTCAGGCATGTTGAGCACAAAATTAACAGTCTCTGAAAAGGGATAAATGTTCTTAGGGAAGGAAACAGCAGGGTGGCCAATTGACACTAACCAAGTCATCCGAGAAGTCTCTGCTGACTCTTTGTCCTAACAGCGTTGGGGTTTTCCTGCAGCCCCTCAGAACATGTGTGGCGTGAGCAGGGTGTGTTGGATTTCATTTTATTTCCTTAATTAAAGCAAATTCTAACCTCAAAAGAACACAGGGTACTCCCTCCATGGTTCAGACAAGATGAACCAGGCTGACTTGAAATTCTTTTTCCATGACCAGATGTCATTCCAAGCCCTACCTCCTAGAAAAGGAAGAGTCCAGGAAGGCCTGTAGTGCCCCATGGTTAGCATGGGGCCCTCGAGAGGACTTTTACTTCGGTTAGAGCAGCAGCTGGCATCCCGCTCCGTCAAGAGTGCGGTTGATCTGGCGAGCCAGCAGAATGGTTTTCTTGCTGGACATTGTGCACCCACCAAGACGACTTGGTCCCCATGCTGCCCACCCAGAAGAAAAGCAACTGCATCTGCATCAGGAAAAAATAACCCAAACCACAACCAGACTCCGTGGGCCCTCTGCCCATGCAGTGATAAACATCTGGTCACCATGGAAAAGTCCTCTCCATCCCCAAGATGAGTCTTACCACCTCCTAGTACCCGGCTCTAGATCCTAGACATTTTAAGGTAAACGTTTATAAACAAGACCCAGGGAACTGGACTCACCCAAATTTCCAATGGAATATATGCCATGTTCTGTAATTTAACTAAGTTCTTCAGTCTGTAATAAATTTGTGGCATTAAGTATATCAATGATAATTCATTTTACTTCCACCCCATTTCATAACTTCCACCCAGCCTAACAACCATACATAATTCAAGCTGGATGGGCACAGTATAATTGTGCTGTTCAAATTTTCTGAGGAGAAATTTTCTCTGGTGATGTCAACAATGGACTAGATTAAGTGGGTGTGGAAACTGGAAGGAATAAGATAGTTTATTTAGTAAACAGTGTGAGAGATCCTTCCTGTGTGATTATACACAGAAAAAGAATGTAGCTTGTTCCCACCAGACACCAAAACACGTCACTACAGATTAAAAAGAAAAATAGGGGGTGCCTGGGTGGCTCAGTCAGTTGAGCATCCAACTTTTGTTCAGGTCATGATCTCATAGTTGGTGGTTCGAGCCCAGCACCAGGCTGGGCTCTGTGCTGATAGCTCAGAGCCTGGAGCCTGCTTCGGATTCTGTGTCTCCTTCTCTCTCTGCCCCTCCCCTGTTCATGCTCTGTCTGTCTCTCAAAAACAAATAAATGTAAAAAAAGAAAAAGAAAAATAGATAACTGTTATAGGTAAAAATTATCTGATTAGGAATAGAGAAGGTGACTTAAAAGTTTAAAAGTACAGAGGTTTGGTTTTTTTTTAAGATTGATAAACATGACCATTTAAAAATATATCTATAAATTCAAAGTGACTTACGCAGGAAATTAAAAAATAAGTCATGAACTGGAAAAAAAAATCTGCAAGAAAGTTTTGCAAGCATGTAACAAGAAAGGGTTAACATTTAAACATAAAGAGCTCTTACAAATCATAAGATCAAAAAAAAAAACACTCAAGGAAACAGAGCAAAAGATGCAAACAGTTGATTGTGTGAGAAGACATGTAGGTCGCCAATTACCATATGGGGGGAAGTTCAATGTCACTTATAATCTCAAAGCAGCAAATTGAAATAACAAACGTTTGTTTTTTACTCCCTAAAATAGACCCTCTCCCATAAGGTGGCCAAAGTGAAGCTGAGGGTAGGTCTTTGGAGGTTAGTTTGATAAATGCTTCCAATGGCTCCAAAGTGTAGATGGACTTGACCCAGCAAAGCTGTGCGTGATGGAAAATATGCTACTAAGAAGGAGGTCACTGGCCAGGGGTGAGGTTACAGCAGTGTTACAGAGCCTGCTGGCTGTCCTGGCCCTGCCTCTCTCTCGATGCCGGACCAGACTGCTAGGCTGCCCTGTGGGCATTCTCAAACCCGCTGCCTGGTGTTCTCACAGCTGGAGGTGATGCGGGCCTCGGGTTAGACTGGTTCAGACCCAGCTTTTGGAGCACGCAGGAACCAGAGACCTTCTGCCATGACCCTCTCATTTGATAGATGAGCAGATGGGGTGTGACAATAACCTGCCCGGTGACTCACCGCAGATTCATAGCAGAGCGTGGATGTGTGTCCCAGCCTCTGGGCTTCTAACGCAGGCTCCTGCCACCCTTGAACTCTGCACGTTCCGTTCCAGCTAGGCAACGTTCTGAACGATGCGGTTCACGGTCCATCATCTGGTTTTCATTAATAACCAGCGAGTGTGGTGTTTTGTAATAATGTGTCATCGTGTCCACGGCTGTGCCTTGGCCCCGGTCACTTCTGGTGTGTAGTTACAGAGAGGGTCCGGACCAGCAGTGGACTGGCGGTGCCACTGCACAGCAGAATATATTTGGGCAGACCTCCTTCTCACATGAAATAGAAAGTTCAAAGTGACGATTTTGGATATTCTTTCCAAATCTATCTTTCCACTTTAAGAATTTTCTGAAAGTCTTGCTATTTTTTTTTAAAGCATAAATGATGCGGACTGCATCCTACAGTAAGGCATGCAAGAAAATTCAAAGATGCCCCAAAGCAATGGTCATCCAAATGTAGATTCAGAAGCTGCCTCAAAGAATACAGCTAGAGGTTGATACATTTTCTTCAGCTGAGGGGGATTTGAATTAAAACCTTGATCCCTGTCATAGGAATAGCTGACGGCATTTTGCTAGACACAGGGAGTGGTCATGAAGTAAGGCAATGGTATACTTTATATCAGTTTTGATCAATAGAAACAATATGAACATGTACAATTTTCGTTTTAGTAGCCATGTAAAAAACTAAAAAGAAATAAATGAAATTAATTTTAATAATATATTTTAGGGGCACCTCGGTGGCTCAGTAAGTTGAGCGTCCTACTTCAGCCCAGGTCACGATATCACAGTTCATGGGTTCGAGCCCCACATCGGGCTCTGTACTGGGAGCTCAGAGCCTGGAACCTGCTTCAATTCTGTGTCTCCCTCTCTTTCTGCCTCTCCCCCACTCATGCTCTGTCTCCCTCTCTCTCTCTCTCTCTCTCTCTCTCTCTCTCTCAAAAATAAATAAACATCAAAAAATATATATTTTATTTCACTCTTATCATTTCAGCATGTGAACAAAATAGAAATTATTAAGGGAATATTTTACATTACTTTTTCCTACTAATCTTCAAAATCTGATATGTATTGTATACTTAGAGTACATCTCAATTCAAAAGCTAAAATCTTTGTAGAAATACTTGATCTATATGTAGAACTCCATAAAACTTACAGTTTAAATGTGATCAAGTTGTTTTATATATACATAAAAGTTCTTGGTGGAGGCTTTGTGGCTCAGTCAGTTAAGGGTCTGACTCTTGATTTTGGCTCAGGCCATGGTTCATGGAATCAAGCTCTGTTTTGGGCCCCTCACTGAAAGCATGGAGCCTGCTTAGGATTCTCTCTCTCTCTCTCTCTCTCTCTCTCCCTGCCCCTCTTCCACTCGCGTGCATGCGCAAGCGCTCTCTCTCTCGCTCTCTCTCGCTCTCTCTCTCAAAATAAATAAATAAATAAACATTTTTTTTTAAATTCTGGGGCACCTGGGTGGCTCAGTTGGCTAAGTGTCTGACTTTGGCTCAGTTCATGATCTCGTGGTTCAGGAGTTTGAACCCCACATAGGACTCCATCACCACTCTCAGTTCAGAGCCCCCTTGGGATCCTCTCTTTCCCTCTGTCTCCACACCTCTCCCACTCATGCACATGCTTTCTCTCTTTCTCTAAAATAAACATTTTTTAAAAGTTCTCCAATAACTGAAATGCACGTCAATTTTTAAATTAAATTGGGAGTGCCTGTGTGGCTCAGTTGGTTGAGCATCTGACTCCTGATTTTGGCTCAGGTCGTGATCTCATGGTTCATGGGATTGAGCCCCTCTTCAGACTACTTGGGATTCTCTCTCTCCCCCTCCCTCACTCTCTGCCTCTCTCTTTCTCTCTCTACCTCTCTCTCAAAAATAAATGAACATTTTAAAAAATTAAATTAAAAATTCATTCCCTAGTGTCATTCACAACATTTCAAGTACTCGATAGCTACAGCTCATGTTGGACAGCCTTAGACAGAGACCTGATTTCTCAGTCATTTGATCCCCAGACTCCATCTGGAGGAGAATATTCAGTGCTGTACCCCAAAGCACCAGGTAATTCCAGCACAAAGACACCAGTGTTTGGGGAAAGGTCAGAAGAGTAAGAAAGAATGACCAGTTGCCTTGTGGTAGAGGCAGGTTTGGGAAATACCAAAAAGAAGAGGTGAAGGTTGCATGGCCTAGAAAGAGAGAAATACAAGATGTCTCTGTTCCCAGAGGACACTATTGTCCCATCTTTCAAGTAAAAATATATTTAAAGTATTTGATAAATACAAAAGTCCCAAAGCTCCAGCACTCTGTGGCTAAGCCATCCTTTATTTGTAGGCAATATATATAAACCTGGTATGTCCCTACTTCTAAGAAATTATAATCTAAGAAAACCCTATCTCTGAAAAGAAAAGTGATTTTCAAAACTCTAAAAAAGACTTTGCAATGAGATCAACTCCATGGTTTCTTTAAATATCCAGCCTTCCTCTTATATTTAGACAATGATTAGATTAATGGGGGGGAAATATTGACACTCAACTTTTCAAGAACACACCTACTACAGAAAGCAAAGAACACCTGTTGTTGAACTTATCTTTTGAATCTTAATTTCAAAAGTTGTTTTCATAGTTAAGGCTTTGCTTATAGAATGGTCCCTCCCCATGTTCTTGGGTTTAAGACTTTAGTGATGGGGGTGACTGCTTAAAAACATCCTGCCTTGATCTGTGTCTGGACAATTTCTCTGATTCTCTACTTTCTTTTTTTTTTTTTTTTTTTGGTTTTATTATTATTTCCTGAATGAATGACTTTATTTTTTAATAGTTTATTGTCAAATTGGTTTCTACTTTCAAGACCCATTTCAATATTAGCAAGTATATATTCTGCCAGAGAAATAATTTCACTTACCAAATGTTGGCATTGTATCATTTTGACTCATGTCTTCTATGTATACTAAATCTTTCTAATCTTGTACAATTTGATGTCTGACATTTCAAAAGTCTACCATTTGTACATTTCCTTTACATTCATCCATATCTAGACCACCTCGTGAGATAAGCCTCAGAAGGACTAGGGCCATATTAGTCTGGCTCACTGAGAACCCTTCACACTCTAGTCCATGCCAATGGTACTTCAAGAAAGGCTTCTCGGTGGAATGAGAGAGTGAGAGGGAATGCACCAAAAAGAGGGATGGACATAGAAGAAACTTATTTGCTACATTAAAAGAAGTTGACACAGGAAACCAGAGGAAAGGTAGATGATTCAGAGGACAACATTTGGGGAAGCAAGATGGACAGAAGCTACCTAATTTACTTTATGTCTTCAACTGTCTTCAGGTCATAAAGTCTCAGGTTGGTGCAAGAGCCGCAGCAAAGCCAGGAGTGGGAGACAAGATAGCCAAGTACAAGTACAAAACAAGACGAGAATTAGAATTAACTCACCTGTGTTTCCTTCCTTAGGAGACTATTCAATTCTCTCCCCCAAAGCACCAGATCATTCTAATATATGCTGCTTGAGGTAAGTTATAAGAAGCAAGTTATTCTGGAAATGAGTTGTCAAATGACTTCCAGACATGAATACTGTGTATTTTCACAACCCCCACAGTGTAACCTGGAAAAGCTATGTGTGCTTCTCAGAGGTGCTTGTGGACTCTTTCTGCTAAACTCATACAAGGTAGTAGGTTAATGACTCAATAGGTGGGAATGAAATGCAACAGGTGCCAAGAGCACCAAGAGTGGGGAACCCATGCTCCAAATCCCACTGCCCACTGATGTGCTGTGCCTTGCACCACCTTATAAGTCCTTGCCAGGCCCCCTGCATAGATACAAGGGGAAGAATAAAATGATCAAACAGTTTGGGGTGGCAATAATTTGAGATAGTTGCTAATTGAGGGAGAGGTGGAGGAAGAGTAGATTAATAGTTATCTTCCAATCCAGATAGGGTTTCCATAAGGAGAATGTTGCATTGTTGGCTATTAATGTAGCCAGCTGTGTAACAGGAAGTGGTATTCATTATAACAAGAAGAAAGAGGGGTTAGATGGGCAGTTTGGGGAAAAGAAAGGCAATTTACCTGGGAGTTAAAAGAGTCATATTTAGTCCTGACCATGCTACTGAGCACTTCTATGGACTTTAGCAAGTCACTTCATGTCTTGACTTCAATAGTCTAAGGTATTTCCTGAGTTTGTACCATGGCGAAGAAGTTATCCACTCTTGGCCTTGAGATCCTCAGAGATACAGGCCAAGAATACAGCACAAAACCTTCCGATGTTGCCCTTTCTTCCATGTTTCAGGGTAATTACCTCCAGGACTTTGGGAGCAGGGGGTGCTGCTAATGGCAATGACCTTCATTCTTACTGGGGTAGAAGTGAAATCAGGCACTAGAGTTACAGGCCCTTAGACTCCAGAAAGGAAGTTCTCCAGGATCTTGTCCAGCATGCACGGCACCTGCAGAGAACAGGTCACCCGAGTGGTTTCCAAGGTGCTTGTGCATGGCCTGGGAAGCTGCGGAATGTGGGTCAGGGCTCGAGAAACAGAAAGTGAAATTTTGTGGAATCTCAAGAGGTGGCATCAGTGCCCAGCTTCCTGTCCACACCCAGCAGAGGTTGAGGGGAAACACGCTGCACACATGAGGAAAAGCAAAGCAGCTTTCACACAGGAAAGTGACAGCCCAACAAGGAAACAGGCCATTTGCTCCAGCCAGACGTATGAAACATCTAATACATTCCCCCCGGGAAAGGACCTCTCTCTTCCTAGCCTGTTTGTCTGCCCATAGGCCTCACCTACCAGAGGACCAGTCAATGCCTCTGGCTTTGGGGTTAAAGGAAAGAGGGACAGGGGTGCCTCTCTGAGTCATCAAGCCGGAGGATGCTGTCTCTAGATGATTACTCCAAAAGTCCCCTTTTGGAAATATTTCTCCATCATCAGGTTGCAATCACACCAGAAAAACAATTTCATTTGCCAAGGATTTTTGTTGTCAAATTTTGACTGGGCCCTTCCTCCTATACACTAGACCTTCTCTTCTTGGAGGGCAACATCGGAAATGAAAGCATTGTTTGGAATCGTGAGAGCCTCTGAACTTCTCCTAATTCCTCTCCCACCTCTAAAGCCCCCCCACCTGGTTCACTCCTCTCTCTCCTACTCAGGGCCAGGATTCCTCTCTGTGGGGTGATTTTGTGCCACTTTCTTTCACCACATGTGGTGATGGTGATTCTGCTTTATCACAAAGACTCCAACTTCCCAGCCTGTCTTCCTGAGGCAATGACACAGCCTGGATACCCCATTTACCCCACCCCAGCTCAAGCCTGGACCATCTCCTAAGGAGTCTGCCGTGGGTCTGCTGTGAAGGACATCCCTGATCTTTCAGCAGATGACAAAAGAGACAGGCCACGGGCTGAAAGATGTGTTCTTACAGAAGAACTCTGTTGGGGTCGTGGAGGGGTCCTCTGTCCTTTAGGGGCCAGAAAATCCTTTCTCAAGGTGGACTAAAAGCAGGTGGGGGAGAGGTGTAGGAGTCTGAAGTGAGGAGAAAAAGGTAGATGGACAGGGTGTAAAATGGTAAATGAAAGGAAAGAAGAAGAGGCATATTCAAAAATATACTCAAGTCAATGGAAGCAGAGGGTTTGACCCTTTTGTCCACTTCAGCCCCTGGAAAAGGAGAGTGTGGAATTTCACATGCCTGTGCCCTGGGAAATATGTCTTAAGCACAGCAGAGAGTTACTCAACTGGCCAATGCACAGAGCCAATCTGTACTCTTGAAGCCAAAATCAGTCAATCAGACAATCAATATAAATCATTTTGTTCTGCAACAGCTAGACTTAGAACTGAATCACCAGGGTATTGGTTACAAGGCTATAAAGCATTTTGCATCTGGGTAGACCTCATCGTAGACGTGTTACATTTACTCTTGGCCTCTGACTGTAGCCCAAACAATTCCTTCAGATCAGTGTACACAGCTGCACTGCCACAGACAGCCTTCAGTCTTTACCCACGGACGTCCATGATCATATATGACTCCCTAGAAACCATGATGGACCCAGGAAAAGGGTTTGGAGACATTCATCTGCTTCAAAGCTCAATGTGCTTGGCCAAATCAAGATAGCATCTATCATGAACATGCCTTCTATACCCCATCTGGATCCCAATGCAGCAGCCCTGAATGGAAGACAGGAACCACTTTTAAAAATGAAATTAATAAATAAGACCCAAGAAGCAAAACCCAGAGACCCTTAAATGAGAAGGTGTGGGAACTGATAAAAGTCTAAAGACAGAAGAGAGTCCTTTACCAGGCAAGGATGACTACACTTTAAAAGCAAAAGTCCAGATTAAATGCCCTCCCAAGGCCCCCTTTCTACCCTGGGGTTTTAGCTCTCTGATTAATTTTCCAGAAAGTAGGTGATAGGATAAGGGGGAAGCATTCATGAAGAAGGAGTGGAAGAGAAAGTGAAAAGGGAAAAAGAGCAATAAAACATTTCCTTATCCGACAAGAAGCATGTGTGTTGGGGTGTGGTTGGGAAGGAGAGAACCTGTCATCTGAGTGTCGAGCAAAGGTTCAAGGTCATTTCTAAATTCATCCAAACAACCTCTCCCGGCATTTGTTGGCACATGGCAGATTTGGGATTTGGGGTTTTGGCAAAGACAGGCGCATCAGGAATTCAGAAAGAAAAAAGAAAAAAAAAAACCCTTTCCAATTTCTGAAAGAGAGAAGATGAAAAAGGCTGAATTTCTTGGGGTGGCTGCTGAGGGCGAGGCTGATGAAAAACAGAGAAAGGAGGAGCCCTCGCAGCCTGTGAAAAGCAGGAAGGTCACCAAAGCTCAGGAGGCATGAGGGCTGGAACAGTCGAGACCTTCGGCGGACACTGAGAAGACCGGCCTTACCCACAGTGGGGTTAGTTGACCTGGGCTGAGAGATCCAGCTGCCAGAACAGCCACTGCAGTGAGGGAGCAGCTTTCAGGTTCATTAGTGACCCTGTGAGTTGGCCAGACAGCCGGTCCTACAGGCTGAAGGACCACAAATTCGAATTTTGATAGAAAAATAGCCCCAGTGTAGTGCCCTGAACCCTGGACAGCTGTATCACGGTTACCACTGCCCCAAAGCTTTCAGGAACTAGGTCTGTGAGAAAAGGAGAGGAATCATCATTTTGAAAGACAGTGTGAAGTGATTTTCAAACTTACTTGAATGGCGCCACTATTTTGTTGTTGTTCTGTTTTTATTTTTTAAGCCAAACTCCGATTCATAGGACAGGCCAAAGGGAAATCATGTTGAAGCAGAGTTTGGAGCACCAAGAACCAGTCTTTGCCTTCCCTCCCCTCCCCCCACCCCTACACTTACACATGCACGTGGGCCCTGGGACGCTAGCAGCCTCCTGGGGGTATTCTGGACACAGTCTGAAGACTGTTGAGGTATGGGAATATCACAGTAAGATTAGACCAGCCTGGGTTTAAAGGTCAACTTTACTGCTTAATTTCCTGTATGACCTCAGAGTAATTGCTTAACCTTTTCGTACCTTAGTTTCCCCATTTGTAAAGTACAGAAGGTACTGTCCACCTTATACACTTCTTGTGGCAATTAAACATTTTATAACTATAACTTATCCTAGGTGCTCAAAACAGTCAAAGTTCCCCTTCATGTAAATCATCTTATCATCAGTGAAGCCCTCATAACTCTGCTTTCAGATGGCTTGGATTCAATGTAAATATTCATCCTTATTAACTTTAAATCAGCATAAAAATGAATTGTCCTGACTATCTCTGTGTTTGGGCTATAGATTCCAAAACTCCATCCAAGGGCACGAATCCATAGTATAAAAACTAGTCCAAAACTCAAAGAAATGACTCGACCTCAAAGTGATCTATAGATTCAATATCATCCCAGTCAAAACCCAAAGCAGGTTTTTTGGGTGGAAATTGACAAGCTGATTCTAAATTTCATATGTAAGCACAAAAGTCTTAGAATAGCCAAAACAACTTAGCAAACCAACAAAGCTGGAGGACTTCTACTACCTTATTTTAAGATTTATTATAAAGTTCCAGTAATAAAGAGAATAAAGCATTGGTACCAAGATAGATGAGTAGATCAATGGAATACTGAGTCTAGAAACAGACCCCACATTCATGGTCAGATGGTTTTCAACAGACACTGAAGGATAATTTGCCATAGGAATTATGTTGTGTCTATAAATTTGTTGTGGAATAGATGGAGTTCTGTCTAAATACAACTCAAAGGTCTCATATTTACTGCAAAGCTTAGTCATTTAATCTGCATGGACCTCAATTTCACTTTGTAATAAAGAGAGCCAACCATGTTTAAGGTCTACGGAGAACTTGAAGACATTCTGCAAGGAAATGTGTCCCTGAATTAAAGTACCCTGCAGGCCAATGATGCTGCCAGGTTTGATTTATATACTTATTCTACTGCCTTCTGGATGTGTGTTCCGAGCTGCTCTTCTGATCAAGAATTTGGAACTGAACTGATTCGTCCACACCTTGTTCCCCCATCCACATGGAGATCATGATAGTGTCCATATGCATCATAAGACATCTGGCCAAGATTTAATGCATGGGCTGTAGCCACAGAACAGAGCAAAACTGAATGACCTCACACGGGGTCGGAGCCTCTGACCACAGCCCCTTTGCCCTCTTTGCAAACCAACTCTGCTAAATGAGAACTTTCTCTCTGCCTTTTGCACATCAAAAGTGTTCCAAAAGAAAGTTCTCACCATTGACTCCCAAGCCACTGCTGTAGAAAGAATGCTTCACTTCTAGCATACCTCCTTGCTTGAAGAGGGCAGCCAACGTAACCACAGCCTGATAGACTGCTAATGGTGACTTTGTACTTCAAAGCAGAAGATAGCTATGATGGTGACAAAACTCCATCAAGCACCAAGGTCACATTAAAGACAATTGACCTTCCACAGAAAGTGATTCTGTTGAGCTTGATTGGTGTTCTCTGCTACCTTGCAATCTGTATCCTGGGTCCATAGCTTTTGCCTTGAAAACTAACAAATAATCCATGAATGTTTCCAACATGAGCTGCCTCTGGTTCTTTGCCTTGTCCCTGGCTTCCTGCCCGCCTTCTGTCCAGGTGTGAGAAGACTTGTGCTCTGGGCGTCCCGACATGGTGGTGAAGAATATGAATTGAGAACAACGGCTGGTGTTCATTCACATCCAGGCTCTCCCATTTGCTGAGCAATTCTAAACAGGGCATTGATGTCTGTTATCTTCAGTTTCCTTCTCTGTAATAGTACCTGCTTCATAGGGTTGTTGTGAGGAATAAATGAGATAGCAAGAGAAAGCCCTTAGCACAGTGCCTGACACACAGTCAATCCTCAAATATTAGTTAGCATCATTATTAGCATCATTATCACCATGGTGGTTGTTATAATGGTGACGTTGATGAGGATATGTGTTTGTGGTGATGAAACAGCCTGCTCCTCAAAATGTCATTGTTGGTGGGTGTAGGAGAGGTGCCAGGGAGTCCAGGGAGAGGCTCCTGACATGGGGCTAGGCTGGCCTGCATCCAAAACAAAAGGTGAAGCACTAAAAACTTTTCTATGTGATGAAGGCCAGTGAAGAGCAGGGCTGAAAAAGTAGCTGTATGTTGCATGGTGGCAAAGGAGGAGCAGTAAAGATTTGCAACCATGTCTGGGATACTTAAATCCAGAAGGTTAAAATTTACAGTGGGGCAAAGCTGTGGGAGGGTACAGAGACTCAGCATCTGAGGAATCATAAGAGAGAAGCAAATAGTGGGTGAGATGGTGAGAACCCTTCAAAACAGAAATAGATGGGAAGTTCAAGGAGAAGAGAGCCTAGGTTCGGAGTTTCTAATGTGGTGGGACCAGGACGTGAGGGCTAGGGGGAAATGGGATGGGTGAGCCAAAGACAGGCAAAAGGCAGAGGGCGTAACCAGACCATCACTATGCCTTCTTAGCCTGTCTTTGCTGTTGAGGGTGAAGAAAGAGAGCTGAAAGATCCAAGATTTCCTAAGATTGAACCCAGAAGTAGGTCGGGTGCATACTAGACAACTGCCAAAAATGGTACCAGCTCAACTGAAAGCCAAAAAAGTAGATTCTGAGACAAATGAGAAGAACAAACCTTTATCCAAAACCCAAAGTTGGTGGAGGTACAGGGTGTTGGAAAAGACAGATGAACATGGATCTGACAAAGGAAGAAAAATTGATGAAAACGTGGGGCAGCCAGGCAGTTTAGAGCATGTGCTGTAGTCCTGCATCTCAGCAGCTTGGCTGAGGGCTCCACCTACCCCAGGAGACCAACAAGAAAATAAGAACTTGGATGTTATTTCACAGCTGTATGTATGTTATCTTCTCAAATTCCCCAAAACTTAATAATCAGTTGATAATCAGTTCTAGCTGGGTATGAAAAACATGTGTGTGTGTGTGTGTGTGTGTGTGTGTGAGAGAGAGAGAGAGAGAGAGAGAGAGAAAGAGAGAGAGAGAGAGAGAGAGGAGAGAGGGATTGTATCTTGAAAACCAGCTAGGGGACAGGGATGCTACCAAAGAAGCTACGAAGTGTCAGGGAACATGATTATGTCCCCCTTGTTACTCCCTTGGCTTTGCCTGAACTATTTAGCCCTGAATGTAGAATAAAATGAAGAAGTACCTATTGTGCTGGGTGATACAGTACCTCTGTTCTGTTTGCAGATTATACAGCCATTTTTCAAAGAAATCAAAATTTGGTTTGCACGCCAATCATTGTATTCTCTAGAGATCATAGCAATGGGTATTCTAGTCTCATATTTGTACAATACTTCCTGAAAGCATAAACATGGGGAAATGACCTTGGCAAGGTTCTCCCAGACCTCTTTCTTATGGCCATGAAGTAATTGATCTGCCTTGGAGATGCCTCAACCCTCAAATTTTTATTTGAGCTGCAATTAAATATGACGAGTAAGGTATATTTGTGGTCTGCACCAAAAAAAAAAAAAAAAGGATTTCATGGTAAATCCAAAAGAAAAGGCTTTCTGAATCATCGTGTATGATGTCCTACCATCTTCTAGCCCTACTCCATTAACATTGATCAACAAAAGTGGATGATAAGTTAGGCTGGTAACGAACGTTTCCCGGGTGCATGGAGTCTTCCCTTGTTGCATCCCTTGGCACAACCCTGACATTTCCCTTCCCTCCCATGGTCTCTTTGACCTCGTACAATAGAACATTATTTCTTACTTTCCTATTTCCCTCAGGTGCGTCCTCCACCTTTGGTGGGCAAACAACTATGATTTGGTGGATGGAAACTTGGCTATCAGCTAAGAATTTTGTGACATTACTTTGTGGTCAATTCTGTTCTTTCTCTAAAGTGCCATGTGGCCTCGAGTAGATCCATTTATTGTTTTTCTCTTCTCCTGGCCCTTTTTTTCTCCACTTTCTATCATATGAACACCACAGCCAAGAGCTAGCAAAGAAGTGAAGAAATTGTACCAAGAGTCAGAGCTGCCTCTGGAAATCTGTCCAGAGAGGCATGTGTGGAGCAGGACAGCCTCCTCCTCATCCATTTATAGTGACATGTTTTCTCTGCAGATGGGCGAGGTGTAAGGCCCTTCATGGCTAACCCCCAGGGGTGCTGACTAAGGAATGACATAGTCAAGGACAGGTAATGAGCTACATGACACTGGGAGGACAGTCCTGGACATTAAAAATGTGAGGACAGGAAATGAATGAAATGGGGAGAAAAGAAAGAGGAGATGCAAAAAAAAAAAAGGAAAATCAATTCAAAAGTGAAGAATGAGGTCATCCATGGAAAGCTTACTATTCATTCTTTCCATCACTCACTCAACAAGTGTGTCGAGTGCTGTTATGAGGTACGTGCTACATTAGAGACATTGAGACACATTATTCTAGTTAATTCTCAGAACAATCCCACGAGCTAGCCACGATTCCCTTCTATAAATGATTGAACTAGGGCCCAGAGCGTTTGCGAAGTGAGCCCCCTTTGCACAGGTAACCACAATAGAGCAAGTGGAGCTCAGATCTTTCCGGATTCATGACCCTGGCTTTTGGGTCACAGAGCCTCCATGCCAAACATTCTAGCTAAAGAATATTTTGAAAATCTCAGGATAATGGAGAGTAGCAAACCCAAAGTTTGGAATCATCAGTTCTGCCTAAACAATTCTGTCTCTTTTTGACACCAACAGGGGACTCTTGGTCCCTTCATGACTAGAGCAGCTGTAGATTCTGACTACTGTAAGAACCTTCTATGTCATTCCTTTCTCTTCCCACTTTTTCACCCTCCCCAAAACAGAAGTCACTTCCATTTTTCTCCAGCTGCGTCCCAGAGCTCAGCCTGGTCCCCCTGAGCATGTGGAGACAAAGGCTCAAGAGCCTGCCATGTCACCAAAGAATTCAGAACACAGTGAAATAAAAAAGGTGGGGACTACTGTTGGGTGCATCTGCCATGCCACCCACTGTCTACAGCACCTGATGTGGGTCATCTCCTTGAACTTTACATTACAGGGTAAATATCCATACCTCTGTTTTGCAGATGAAGAAATTGAGAGATGAAATACATTTGTTAAGGTCACACAATTAGGGACCACTGGAGTTCAGACAGGAATCCAGGTGGTCGGCTTCTAACTCAGTTCCTTCAGCACAGAACCAAACTGGTCCCCCAAAAGTAAGCATGAGGATAATCAGGGGATGAGAAACCACCACTGGGCTCAATGAGGGTTAGCTTTCATCATTGTTGGTAAGAGAGGCAGGAGGCAGCAAGCCATCATCCAAGGATAAAAGGCTCAGAGAAGCCTCTGAGAATCTCGCCTCATTCAGACCCACTGTGGTAATCTTCACATCCTATGCTCTGTGCGTCCCTCTTGATGATTTGATGCCTTCAGGGCAACGAGTATTACCCAGCCTTTCTGCATATCTCAAGCCAATTTGCCTCAAAGGTTAGAGAAGAGCCTATGTAAAAAAAACAACTGCGATGACCTTTTAAAGAGTAGAAACTAGGGGGAGAGCAAAAGAGAAAGAAAGAAAGAAACAGAAAGGGTGTGTGTATTTTCCTTGAGGCTGGGAAGGGACCCAAAGAGCCTGGAGACGTAATGGGATACGGTGCAGATTACAAAAGTTTTGCTACAGCTGTAACAGCCTTTCACAAAGGCATGGCCCTCCAGAGGGCCGTATTTCATCTCAGCTTTCCCCACCACATAAGACAGAGGGTGAGGAGTTGGAAGGCAAGATTGGAAACTCATGCCGGATCTGAGTGAGCCCTGACGTCCCCGTGACACTCCCATCAAACCAAAATGAACTGGACCCAAACGCTCTTCTCCGAGCAGGCGCTGGATCTCATCCCCATCATCTGTTTATTTGTTATTTTTTTTTCTTCACACTCTCCTTTCTGGAAACGCATCGCCTAGCAACCTGCTCTCTTACTCTAAACAGTCATGCACACAATTGTATGCACGCACTTGGAGACACTGGATAATATTTGAGTGTCTCTGATGGTCTTGCCGGCACCAACGGATCATTTACTCAGAAGAATTAGTTCCTAGAATTTGTGGTAGTCAGAGACACATGTCAGGCATTCCACGTGACCATCTTAGTCCTTCGAGAGACAGAGGAAGGGCATGTCTCCATCTTAATGGTAGGTGGGTAGGGACAGCCACAGAAGGATTGGTGAGAGGAAGGCAGGCACCAGGATCTGGTGGAGAGGATCGTGAGCTCCCTCATGCAGATAAGTTACCTGTCAGCTACCTGACAGACAACGTTCTAAAGCCTTTTGATTCACTTCACACAAAGAAGAAAACTCACTGGAGTCACTTCCCAGTTCAAAGGGATGGTGGATAGCCCCGCTTCGCCTCTGTTCCGCCATGCCACTGTCCCCCTCCTCAAAGGGTCATCTTCCTTTCCCAAGGTTAGGGTCAAGAAACTGGGGCCCCCTTGAGAGCTGCTACAATGACATGGTTATGTCAATTGGGAAGAGGCACATAATTGGGTCGCATCCTAAAGGATCCAGCTGTCCAGGTTCCAGGGAAACTGACAAATTATTTTAACACTTTTCTTAGAAAATAAAGCCTCACACAAAGCTAAATGTATAAACTAATGCGCTACCACAAGGTGCACTGTACAGTAGCCAACACTGGGGTAAAAAAGAGACCCTCTCCTTGTGTCCTATCTCAGTCTCGACCCTCCCCCCTCCTTGAAAGCCACTACTTTTCTGGCTTTTAGAGTAATCACTTCTTAGTATCTTTTTATAGTGTTCGCTCCAGGTTAGCATTCCCAGATACCACGGGTTTGATCTCGACCTTTTTTTAAAATGGGATGAGTCTTTTTAGTCTCTTCTCACCTATGGCTTCCCCTTCAGCCCTTTCATTTCCTTACAACTCGTCTGCTGAAGAATCTGGGGCATTTGAGCTGAGGGTCTGAAAAAGAGCACTTTAAAAAACGACAGGCAAATAAATGAATCGGCTGGATTTCTCCTTTGCCCTTCCTGGGAGTTCGTATTGCAGGAGAAGTTGGGGTGGGTAGGAGTGGAGTGGGTAGTTTTAGGGCCAAGGGACATTTCTTAAGCATGTGCAACGTGAAGGCCGGAGACCCCTCCTCTCTGCCCTTCTGCGGGGCGGGGTTGCAAGGCTGTACCGACTGACAGGTGTGGCTGGGGATCACCAGTGGGGAACAGCCGGGGAACTTCAGCTTCAGCTTGGAGTGGTAAATGGGAACGCGCTGCAATCTGAAGTGAAAAGCCCAAAGGCTTTATCTGTGTCAGGGGCAGGTCTGACCAGACAAAGGCAGCCTGGTAACCGGAGAAGCCAGGGGGAGTCAGAACACCTGCCCAACCTTCCGGCGTTTATCATTGGTTTGCTCAGCCGAAAGCGTTCCTTCCCCAGTCCGGCCTCAGTTTCTCCCCTTGGCAGCATGCAGATGTGAGCATCCATCTTAGGGAAGCATGTGGTCACACATGTTTGCAAAGCCCCCGCGTCCCTGGGGACGGAAGACACCTGTGTAAATAGAACAGCCAGTCGCCATGTGCTAGTTGGCCGCGTTCTAAGGAGGCAGGGTCCCAGGCTGCAGCCCCCGATGCGCGATGCGCTGGGGAACAATGCAGGCTCTGTTTGCCCAGCTGCAGCTCTCACCTTCCCCTCTGCAGCCCCATTCTCTGTCCCCACCCACTTTCTCCGCTGCCCCCCCCCCCCCGCAAGGGGCTGCGTCCCTATCAGAAAGCACTGACTCACTTTTGGAAGCTCTCATTTGAGTAAAATTCAGTTTGATGATTAAAAAAAAACCTCAAAAAACACAAAGTGAGATTATATATATTTAATTTCCAGGATCACTCTCACCACCATGTATGCTTCCGTGGAGGAGAGAAGACTTTGGTCCACCTGCTGCTAAGTTGGCCAGTTGTGCTCAGGAAGGAAGCCCAGCCCTTTCCCCCTACCCCACACTCACCAAGAAGCTTACATTGATGGAGAGGAGTCCCACGAGCTCCTGTTAACTCGTATACATTTGGGCATGTGTCCTCAGCAAAGGGGAAAAGATGAATAACTGCTCATCCTTGGGCTCCTTAAACTGCAGCTTGGGAAGAATGAAATGCAAATCCACGCTTCATTCATACAGCTCAGGGCTGCCCGTCTTCCAAACTGAATCTGGCTGGGATTTTTTTTTTTCTTCATGTGATCCCAAACTCAAACCAAAATAACAGATTCAATCAGCCCTAAAGATCAGCTTTTCTTTAGCATTGGAGCAGACCACTGCTTCTTCAGCTAAAATACGTGAAGTAACTGGCCTGCGAAATGTTATCTTCCTAAGGAATTTTCAAAAATAATTTTGATAACATATTGTCAAGTCTTGGAGGTTTGGCCTAAATACTTCTCCCTCACCAGCTGACTCTTGGCTGGATTACTTTAGATCTGTTTACTTGGGTAAGGCTCAGGGTACCCGGGAGTTCTTAGGTGAATTATCATTACCTGTTGACTAAGTGGGCTGGACACATCTGGGGAGTAGATAACAGGCAGCAAGCATTTTCTGCGTGGTGTTAATGGAGATACCCTTGACCCGAGTGAAGAGTGAGAGGGAGGTCCAGGGTTTTGGAGTCACAGAGGAGGATGGTTCTGCAGATCCCTGGGAAAGAGAAGACAGGGTGCTGAAAAAGGGAGAGCATATTCCAGCAGAAAAACATGGTCTTCAAAGTTTTCCTCTTATCATTTGCTGACTCTAAATCAGCCATGCCTCCTGGGATACCCCATCAGCTCTACTCCAGACAGTATGGGAATGTCTACCATTTTCTGGGGAACCTCGATAGCTCTAGTCTAGACGGTATGGGGAAATCTACCATTTTCTGGAGAAACTCACCAGCTCTAGTCTAGACAATGTGGAAACATCTACCATCTTCTGGGTGCCCGAGGGATCAAGAAGATACTTGGCCAGAGTGTTGTCCTCTGGGAAACTTAAAAGGTGGGAAAATCAGTGTTCCCCATTTCAGCAATATGGTACTGAAAGCCACGGATTTAATAGAGCAGATTGAGAGAATTTTTCAGGACTTACTGAGCAGGACTGTGAGGACTCCAACACTGTAAGCTTCAGGCTAAACTTGATACATGACTCCAGCTAGCTCTCCAGTCCATTTCAGTCCTCTACTGCTGCTTGTCAGGCCTTTCTCTGTGCCTTGTCTTTACAATTTTTTCCCATATTTTTTCAGATTATTTTCTCTGCCCTTTTACCACATACAGCCCAAGACTGTCTGCTTGGGTTTTCATGGTTCTTTCCATTTTCACTCCCACCTTTTCTGCTGTTGGTGTTGGATGGGCTCTGAGCTTGAGTTTCAGTAATTTCCTGGCATTTTCTGCTGTTTCCTCTGAGGCATTGTTTTTCCTTCCATGTCCTCTACTCTTCAAATTTGCTCTCTTATCTTTAGATCCTTCTGCATGAACTAGGTGGGCCAGTTAGACTACAAAGGGATGAATGGATTGAGGGCACAAGAGAAGCTGGGATCCTCTCAGCCGGCAATTCAGCAGATTGGCCAAGAGGAAGAGTAGAAAGAAGCAATTAAATTCTTTTTTAATTTTTAGAAACTAAAAATTAAAGAATAACAACCAACAAAAAATTAAAAGTAAGAGAAAAAAGAGAGGGTAAGGATGGGAAAGGCAGAAATCAAAAGGATACAAAAATGTATACACCAAGCAAGTCAAAATTCTCTTTTAAAAAAGGAGAGGGTGGGGCACCTGGGTGGCTCAGTTGGTTAAGCGTCCAGCTTCGGCTCAGGTCATGATCTCACGGTTCATGGGTTTGAGCCTCACGTCAGGCTCTGTGCGGACAGCTAGCTCAGAGCCTGGAGCCTGCTTCAGATTGTTGTCTCTCTCTGACTCTCAAAAATAAATAAAAAAAACATTAAAAAAAAAAAAAGGAGAAGGTGATGAGTCCTTGGTCTGAGCTTGAGAATTTACTTTCAAAGCTAACATTCAGAATAGATGTCCGTACACCCTATTGGAGTTACACAGATCAGACAGGGTTTTCATTTGATCAGTGGAATTTGAAATTTAGATTTCCTCCTATCCACTAAGGATGTGTACTGTGAATAACCTTTCCTGAAAAGTTTTAAGAAGTAATGAGAGGGTTGCTTTGGTGGCTCAGTCAGTTGAATGTCCAGCTTCAGCTCAGGTCATGATCTCACGGTTTTTGGGTTCAGGCCCCACATCACGCTCTGTGCTGACAGCTAGCTCAGAGCCTGGAGGCTGTCTTTGGATTCTGTGACTCCCTCTCTCTCTGCCCCTCCCCTAATCACGCTGTGTGTGTCTCTCTCTCTCAAAAGTAAATAAAAAATTTAAAAATTAAAAAAAAAAGAAGGGATAAGATCCATATTTGCCTGGGAACTACTGCAAGAAGCTTAAACATTGTGACTTCTGGGATTTGCCAGTGTGAAGGGCTTAAAGAGAGACTTCAAGACCATACACCTTCCCACTTGCCTAAGGTGTCTGCTAAACTGGAGAATGGGCATAATATTCTGAGTGTAAGAGAACAGAGCAAAGAAAACTGTTTTTCTATGGCCCCCATTCTTCCCTGCCAAAGGTGCATTTAGGGTCTGTAGTGGATTAAATAGTGCCCCTCCCCCAAAATATCTGCATCCACCCATGAAGCTATGAAGGTGGCCTTATTTGGAAATAAGGTCTTCATAAATGTAATCATTAAGGCAAATTAGGGTGGACCTTAAGCCCAATGTGACTGGTGTCCTTGTAAGAGAAAAATTCGGACAAAAAGACACAGACACATAAAGAAAAAGCCATGTTAAGGCAGAGACAGAGATTGGAGTGCTGCATCCATAATCCAAGAAACACCAAGGATGCCAGCAACCACCAGAAGCTAGACGAGACAAGAGATGATCCTCTGCTACCCCATTCAGAGAGGACATGGTCCTGTCAGCAACTTGATTTCAGACTTCAGGAACTGTGAAGGAATAAATATCTATTGGGTTTTTAAAATTTTTTTAAGGTTTATTTATTTTTGAGGGTGGGGAGGGGCAGAGAGAGAGGAGACACAGATTCCAAAGCAGACTTCAGGCTCTGAGCTGTCAGCACAGAGCCCGATGTGGGGCTTGAACCCACAAACCGTGAAATCATGATCTGAGCTGAAGTCTGACACTTAACCAACTAAGCCACCCAGGTGCCCCTCAATATCTATTGTTTTAAGCCACCTCATCCATGGTGCTTTGTTATGGCAGTCCTAGAAACTAATACAAGGTCCAATGTCTCACTGTTAGTCATACGAAGGCCCACAAAGGAGGGTTAAGACTTGCCTGGCCTTTGTCTGTGGACATCTTTCTGGATGCCCCTAGGTCAAGGTCTCTGAGGCCACCAAGCCTTCATTCTGCCCTGACTGCTTCCTCCCACTGTCTTGCCTTTCATTAAACATGCACTCAAAGGGGGTTGCTGGCTAGTGTATCTGTTGCCTTTTAGTGCTGTGTTTTATTTCTGTTTCACATAAATATAGAAGCCCACTTGGAGGGAAGCCTGCCTTGGCAAGGAGGCCCTTGGCAGTTCTGCCAGCTTTGCATATCTCTCAAATGAGTTATGAGTGGATGAGGACCGGGAACTGCGCCTGGCTGCCTCTCCCTGAGCCCCACAATCCTCCCAAGAAAGTGGCCCAGCAATTCCCCCAAACCCCCTTTCTTTTCCAGGAATAGAACAGCCACTCAGCCACAGCATGAAGAGAGAGGAGAGGGTATCACACACATCCCCCTAAGCTCCCTGCTCCTCACAAAACACTTCTTAAACAGCAGTGGAGTGTTTTTAAGCTGCTGCTCTTTGTTCATAAGCAGATTGTGGAGAAAATCTCCTGGCACAGCCTGCTTTAGGGCTACTAGCTCATGACTTGAGAAGAAGCACATGCCAGACGTGCCCTTGGAAATCTCACCACGAGGCTGTTGAGACTCTGCAGGTGAGAGCATGGGAGGGGCCCGGGCAGAAGCCTGGCCAGCAGAGTGGGTCTGGCCAATGGAGACATGGGACAGGGTCTTGAGTTTTTAATGGAGTATGTCTCCTCCCCCTACAATGGTCAGAATGCTTTCACTCTCCCAAGTATCCAGAAAATTCTTTCTTCTATGAGAAATAAACAGGGCTAATGATTACTAGCACTGTTTCTGTGCTCCAGGCTTAGTTTTCTAGAATAGCAGGGCTGGAAAGAACCTGAGGATCCCTGGAGGCCAGTGGTCTCCAAACTGCAGTGCGTACACTTCAGGAATTGAGCAAGACAATCAGTTGGGGTGTGGGAAGAAACTGTTGAACATCCCAGCTATATTTCCTTTGTTCTCAAAAAAAAAAAAAAAGAACTTTATTAAGAGCTACCACAAAAATTGACTGGAACAAAGGTACACAATTTATCAAGATGTATATATTAAATATGATTATCTTAAAATTAGTTTTGGTTATACACCATGATCAATAAAAAATATAGAGTCCACCCTTCTGGTCCCAAGGCTTTCAAAGTACGTGCTGGGGGTCAGGAAGGGCAGTATAAAGAGAGAGGGTATCTTGAGCAAGTGAGGGGTCTACTTCATCCTCTCTGGACCTCATTAGGTAAGTTAGCCCTGCTTCTGTGTGCTCTACACTCTGAACTTCTGTATTATGATATTTTTGATGAAAGTTTGGCTAAAAAAAAAATTTAACAAAATGACTGAACTATTTCAGCTCCTTTGTTTTTCAGATGTGGATTCTAAGGCCTCCAGTGATTGCCTCCAGTAACACAAGTTATTAGGGCCAAGGCCAAGGTCACCACTCCCTTTCTTGATGCTTAGTTCACTGGGTTTCCCAACTGAGCCATGCATTTTCCAGATCATGCACTGTGTTTAGGTGACCCTACAGTAAAAATCAAGTTAGAGGGAGATGGGGCAGGCAAGATGGCATCTCTGAAATGCACCAGCAAGGATCTGGAATGGAGTTCTGGTCATCACGACTCTTCAATTTTAACTCTGCTGCCTGTCCAAGACTCTTCCTGGGAGGTGAGCCACTTGGATACCCTCTCTCTTGACTGGGTACTCAACCAACAGGCTGTCAACAGACTTGACCACTCCCAATGACTTTCTTTTTTGTTTCGAGAAGAAGTTCCTCATGTTTCTGGAACTTTAGAATGTGGTGAGAGCACACAAATTAGAGATTGAGAGAGGGTTTCCTCATTGATATACGTTGATTTTAAATGGGGAAAGGACTGACCTTTTTCTGATTTTAGGCCTCAGTAATCACACAAAGTAATTTATTTTCTTTTGAGATCATCAAATCTCCTATGTTCATCTTTTCTCCAGTTGGCGATCAGATCCAGACTTACACATGTGTTGCTACCAGGCCACTGAGATCAGGTGCTCCCAAATCCTTTACATTTTTTAGGGAGTTTAATATGAGCAAGACTCTTTGGAGGCTAAAAAGAACTGCAAGACAGGTCATCTCCCTTTAAGGAAAACATTTCACAGATCAAAAAACAAACAAACAAACAAAAAAAAACCCACAGAGAATACAGCTAACAATGTAGGCCAATATGATACTGCCTCTGGGTGGGTAACATAGAAATTGAAAATTCTTCCTTTCACATTCAAACTCCTTGAGGGTAGGGAATGTGTGTTAAATCAATATGCCTAGTTCTCAGTAAATAGTAGATGCACCCAGGGGGGCCTGGATGGCTCAGGCAGTTAAGTGTCTGACTCTTGACTTCAGCACAGGTCTCAATCCCAGGGCCAAAAGCTCAAGTATTAAATACACACATACATGCATACATACATGCACACACTCATCAAATGAATATTAGTTCAGCAAATAAATGGACACATGAATAAATGAATTTCTAAGCAAATGAACATATAAACAAGAAGAGAGGGGAGTCATCTTGAGTGATCCAGGAAATTTCATTGTTCAGGAAGACTCTGAAGAATGATCTGGAATCAGAAGAAAAGGAGGGAGCGTGGTTTGGGTGGTGAAAAACTACCAAGGCAGATAACCAGAGAACCACTCTGCTGGCATGGGGTGCTAGTAGACTTGAAAACTGAATAGTTGGACCAGCTTGATAGGCTGGAATGCAAAACTAAGGAGCATGTTTGCTCCTGCAAACAAGAATTACTAGAGACCATTAGGCGAGAGAAAAGTGAAATGAAAGCAATGTTTTAGGAAGCTGCGTTGGAGGTGACCTGAGAGGGGGATGAAAAGAGGAAGAGGTGATGCATCCCTTTCCTTGAAAATCCTGTCCTTCCATTGGAACATTTCTCCCTGATGTTCAGCCTGTCTGTCGCCTAGGATCCAAGGCAGCAAAGAAAAGCAGGACTTACTATGGCGTCATCTTTTCTGCACCCCCCTGTCCAAGGACCATCTTCCTTTTCTGGGCCACCTTATGGTCCAGTGTGATTTAGCACCTAGATCTTCATATTAAAATGAGTCAATTCAATTTTTTTAATGGCCAAATTAGCCAAAAATGCTACTTTTTCAACCAACTTGCCTTCCAATCAGATCAACTCTAAGGATTGACCTCAGCTAATGCAACCTTGGGCAAACAAGGGGCAGCCCTTCTTTTCCTTCCTTGCTTCTGCCTCAGGCATCATCGTCCGGCTCTGTTTCCACTGTAGTTGCTTCTATCATTGTCTATATTCCCATCTCTGTTCTTATACTCAGAAGTGTGTCTTCTCTTTAGAATACAACTGCAATATGCACCCTGAGCAATAGCAAGGCAATGCTTCTTAAACAGACAATCTCACATCCCCCCTGGGAGTCCTTTTGGATCTGTCAAAAAATTCTGGTCCAGCAACATGAATCATAGCCACTGTTTTCTCAAGGCCTCTGAACAACTTCAGCTGGACCCAAGGGTCCTAAACATACACCATTTCTCCCAAAAAATGTTCTATGAAGGCAATCTGCCCACCAGTCTCTCCAGAGAAACCTATTTAACTTGGCCACTCTCCCTCATATCTTTCATCTATTTTTACTAATAATGATAAATATTTATTTCTTTTTTTGCCTGAGAGCATGCTAAATCAGGAGGCCTATGCAAGAGCGTCATTATGTCTTTGCAGCATTATTTCTATGTAGTCTTTGGATATCAACCATAATATTTTGTGTTGAGAGTGATGCATATACAAGAAACTACCTTTTGGATTTAGGAGGCCACCTAGTGCATGGGCTACCAGAGTGTGGCAGAGTCTGGACAGCAAGCACCATGTTGTACTAGTTTTTGTCGTATGAGTGCTTGATGCAGGCTGTGAGCTCAATAAATGTCTATTAAATAATAGGATTAACTAATGAATTGTTTCAAGATGAAACTCACTTAATGCCAGGTCTCTTAACTATCCCATACCTTCCTAACTTTAATTTCTACCACTCTGGACCAATTCTTACATCTATCGCTTTATTCAAGTGCACGCTTTGGTGTATTTTTGTTTTGAGGCTCTGCATTTTTCTCCTATGACATTTTAGTACATCATGACTCCTCTTCATTGCATGGAAGATTATGGACTGTCACTAATTCTTTGACACTTTTCCCATTAAAAAGTGGGATGTATTTTCTCTCCCCTTCAATCCAGGATTAATAGTGACTGTTTTGATCCACAGAGTATAGCATAAGTGACACTATATTAGCTCAGGCCTGGACTTTAAGAAGACTAATTGCTTCTACCTCCATCCCTTGTAGCCCTACACTGGCATTTTGACTTCCATACAGAAAAGACCAGGAGCCCAAATGACCCAACTTTCTAATTGTTCCCATCAATGTGCTGCTGGGCATTGGAGTGGAGCCAACCTGGACCCACCAGACAACATAAGCACTCTGTTGTGAAAAGCACATATAACATGATCCATATGAGAACTGTCCCCTTGTTAGCCCCAGCTGACTCCCACACAAGAGCCAGCATCAACTGTCAGCCATAAGAGGGCACCATTTTGAATGACTTGCTCACTAAAACCTCCAGAAAATTGCATCCCTCTCCCCCAGCCAATATCCAACTACAAGTTCATGAGAGATCACAAGAACTGCCCAATGCACACAGAGAACTGTGAAGTATAATGATGAATTACTGTTTTAGGCCACTAAGTTTTGAGATAGTTTGTTATACAGAAGTAAACAACCAGAACACACTGCCATACAAATGAAGGTTGAGTAGAACATAGGGATTCTGTGTTGGCCTTTTCTCTGAAGTTTCTACAACGCCTTCTAGAGGGCTCTGCCCTCAGCAGAGGGAGGATAGCACATCTCACTTTACAGACAGAAAGATGAAAAAAAACAGGACGTCCTCTTCGTGGGGGCTGTGAATAACCCCATATCAGCATGGCTGCCAAGTGTCTGCCAATCGCTTTCATGGTATCAGCGCTGGGAAAGACTGGACAGCACCTAATCCATCCCCCTGCCTCCTAATACAACTACTCCCAAAAATAAATCCTACTCAAGAACTCTGCTTGCTAGGGTTTTTTTTTTCCTTCTTCTCCTCCTTTTTTAATCCCCAGGAAAGGAGATTTTGCAGCTACCTTTGACAATGCATTCCAGCGGGTCATAAATCTTAATTACAGCATTCTAACTGATGCTTCACCTCGATTCCTCCAAATGCAGCATCAATCCTTCCTTCCTGCTTCTCACCTTGTCTTCTGCCTTTATTTTCCTAAATGTTGAGGATTAGTGAAGGAAATATGACTCCAAACCCCCCTTTATTTTTCTTTCGTAGATGTGAAGGGGTGTGTCCGTTCATTCCTTTAGGGAAGCTGGAATGTTGTAGTTCAGAGACACCCCAGTTTTCTGATCTGAAAAATGCAAGATAAAACTCCCTGCCCTGCTTACTTGAGTGAGTTGATGAAAACATCAAACGGAGGGTGCCTATGGGAAAACACTTCATAGGCACCAATGCATTCTATAAATTCATGGAATCCTGGGATGCATTCACTGTTGGCTTACGAAATCTCACAGAGAAAGTAACTTAGTTGTTGGCTAGAGCTGGGGGAGATGGATGGGTTGGGAAGTGATGGCTAAGAAGTGCAAGATTTCTTTTGGAGAACAATGAAAATGCCCTAAAAGTGTGATGGCACAAAACACTGCAAATATACTAAAAGCTGCCAAATTGTACACCAGAAATGGGAGAATTGTATGCACTATGAATTATATGTTAATAAGGCTGTAAAAAAGAAGGAAATCTCGGGGCACCTGGGTGGCTCAGTCAGTTAAAATGTCTGACTTTGGCTCAGGTCATGATCTCGTGGCTTGTGAGTCTGAGCCCTGCGTCAGGCTCTGTGCTGACAGCTCAGAACCTGGAGCCTGCTTTGATTTCCATATCTCCCTCTCTCTCTGCTCCTCTCCCACTTGTGCTCTGTCTCTTTCTCACACAAAAATAAAATAAACATTAAAAATTTTAAAAGAAAATGAAGAAATCTCAAAGTTTTCATCTCTTTTCTGGATTCTCATTACTCTTTCTTCTTGGGGTCTTCTGTCCTTCGTCATTTGCTGAGTCCCATCAGCTGTATGCCGTGTCTCCCATCTCCAACACCTGGACCATTTTAGTATTGGATTCTCCCCATGAAAGGAAGCCTGTCCTCTACTAAAAGCAGAGAACAATAGAAGAAATGAAACTGCATCAAGCGAGCAGCAAACATATGCAGGACAAATTGGAGAGATTAGAATCTGAGATATGACCTTAGAAAGTGGATTATAGTCTCAAGCAAAGGCTGCCACAATGGGACCTAAGAAGATACTTTGCTGAGGAAGGCTTACAGATCTTACAACTGGGTTACAGAGCTTAGAGATGAGGGACAATAAGTCTATCTTCATCTTAACTTTAAAAACACTCTGTCCTCCTCACCTCGCCTCTTTTTCACCTCCTGGCAATGGTGAACAATGAGGAGAAAGAAGTTGAGGCAAGTTCACAGCTTGCCTCAACTCCCCGTGCCAGCTTCCCCAGTCTGCCTTATTCTGAGAGAACCTTCCCAGAGGCAGCCATGAGAAACGGATCAGAGGGAGGAAGGCCAGGAGGGCAGTAAGGCTTTTAGGTCACCAATGGGCTCTGGCCAAAGAGTTTCCCCTCCACAGGCCCCAGCCTGGCACTTCTGAGGCCCTGACAGTGATGGAGCACTCCTAGGGAGGCCCTTCAGAAGGATCTCGTGTCCACAGGACCCAAGTTGACATGCTGTTTCAGGGTCTCAGCCTTTCTCAGAACACAATCTGGGCTAGGATCAGAACTCCACAAACTACAAAAATAAAAATGAATCCCACTCTTGGGGAGCACGTGGGCAGTGGTATCACTCACCCTGGCTCATGAAAGCCAATACCCTGGCCCTCACCTCCTTCCCAGCACTCCCTTCCTCCCCGCCCCAACTGCCACTCTCAGTTCCATCCAGACCCACGTCTTGCCAGCACCAAGTCAACACAACGGGTTTGGGACAGCTGGAATAATCATCATCCCTCACTTGATGGCTCCGATTCCTGCAGAGCCTGCCCTGTGCCCTCTCCCCTCCACCCTCCCGTGGCTGTGCACTCAATTCATTCTCCTCCTGGCACCAGCAGCTATTTTCCACCACCCTGCCTGGCCTGCCTCCAACCCACCGCCCCAAGGGGTTTTCACTCCCCACTTCATCTGTCTCCTTCATGCTCCTCCTGCTGGAACTGGATCTTCCAGCTCTATTTCTGGACTCTTTCCACTGCCCTCTCTTTGATGAGGCCATTTGCTTCTTCAACCTGCCTTGCATCTCCCTGGCCTCTAATGAGCCTCTTTAAAACCCTCCAATGTCAAGTAGAGCTACAGTCAGTAACTGTGTTCTTGTTTTCCCCCTGTGGATTCCTCCTCCCTTTCCTTCTCTACCCTGTCACAGAAAATAGAGCGTTGGTGAAACGAGGGCTTTGTTGTTACCTCCTGTCCTGGAAGAGGTCCTCGAGCCGAGCCCTGTCTGTGAGGCCACTGTCACTAGGGAGAAGGGGGGATAAGTCCTCTCTTTGTTGGACAGAAACCTGTATCCACAGCCTTCTCATCTACTCTTTCACCAATTTCCATTCCCGTCTTGTCCCTTGGCTCATACACCGATAGGACAAGCAGAGTCCCCACTTCTTGTATTACAGTTAACATCAATCCACAGGATCTGGCACTAAAATTCCTCAGAGGCACTAGCCACTCTGGGTTACTGACCAGTTTCTATCTTTAGGCAACTCCGTAGCTTGGGGCAGAGCCTCTTTTTCTGAACCTGGGAACCAGGTCCTGGGCCCTCCATATTCAGTTGCCTTCTCTCTTCTCCTGCCATATTCTTTTTAAGAAGCTTGTGCTTCATTCTGCCTCCACCAGACCTTCAATTTCCCAAAATCCCATTTCTAAGAATCATGAAAATCATCTTCACTCAACATCCCCTTCCGGGAACCTAAGACATTTTTTTACTTCCCCAAATGGCTTCAGCTGGCTCTCTCTTCACTTTAAAAAATAGTTAGCCCACATTTACAACTGCAAATATAGATACATATTTGACCAAGACACAGAAAGTGCAAGTTACAACCTCCAGCCCCTTATAAATCAGCTGTATAAAATTGAATAAACTGGATCACCTCCTGAGCTTTTATTTCCTAAATTTAGAGAGTTGGATTAGGTATTTATCAAAGGGCCTTATAAACTCTAATTTTTTGCTATCTTTTATCCCTATATGACTTCTTCAAGAATTTAATTACTTTTATAAATTATTTATCAATATAACTTCAAAAAGAAGAATTATGATAGATCTTGCTTTTTCTTCTAACATACAAGTTCTTTTGGCCTAAGTGAGTTCAATACCTGGATCTTTTTTAAAGATTTTATCTTTAACCAATCTCTACACCCAGGGGCGCCTGGGTGGCTCTGTTGGTTAAGCATCTGACTTCAGGTCAGGTCATGATCTGATGGTTCATGGGTTCAAGTCCCAGATCAGGCTCTGTGCTGACAACTCGGAGCCTGGAGCTTGCTTCAGATTCTGTGTTTCTGTCTCTCCCTGCTCATTCTCTTTTTTTCTCAAAAATAAATAAACATTAAAAAAATTTTAGGGGTGCCTGGGTGGCTCAGTCAGTTGAGCATCTGACTTCGGCTCAGGTCATGATCTCATGGTTCGTGGGTTTGGGCCCCATGTCAGGCTCTGGGCTGACAGCTGGCTCAGAGCCTGGAGCCTGCTTTGGATTCTGGGTCTCCTTCTGTCTCTGCCCCTTCCCCATTCATTCTCTGTCTCTCTCTGTCTCTCGATAATAAATGAATGTAAACAAATTTTTTTTAAGTTTTTAAAGTAATCTTTACACCCAGCATGGGGCCTGAACTCACAGCCTCGAGATCATGCGTCACAGGCTCTACCAACTGAGCCAGCCAGGTGCCCCAAATTCCTGGATCTTATGGTACCTGCTTGTGTGGACTTGAGCAAGGATCTAAGTGTTTCAAATCTAGGTTGTCGTACATGTAAAATGAGTGTAACAGTACTCAGGTTATAATGTATGTAAGGCACCTAACATGGGGAGTGGCACATAGTGAGTGCTCAATAAAACATCAATTATCATTCATGAATTTATCTTCGATTTTCATTACTTCTATGGTTCCTATTAAGTAGAACTAAAAATACCTCTATGATAATCAATTTGGTCATGATTGTAAGAACTAGTATGTTTGGAAAATGAGGTCTACTTCCATCATCCTTGGACAGTTCCTATTCCCAAACTGGAGTTCCAAATGGCACCATCAAGGTTGGATGCTTTCCCATAGACGGATATGTTTCTCTGCCACATTCTGAACTTAACATTATATATTAATTAATTAATTTTAGCAGTTAAATCTATATTCCTTACTTTTACTGTGGACAACTGAGAGCTGACCATTTGTACTTCATCCAAAGTTTTCTTGGATTTGTAGCTTACTTTGAATTCTTTGTGTATATATAAGGAACTTATGGAAATCAACACAAAGAAGAAGACAGAATGCCCAATAGAAAAATGGGCAAAGACGTGGACAGGCGTTCACAGAAGAAACTCCGTTGCTTAAACAGAATGGGATGAGACAAACGTATTTGCAACCATGATACACAGATAGAATAACAATAGCATTTCGTTTTACACCGTCAGATTGGCAGACATTGTCAGGAAATTGGGTAAGTCAAGGTGTTTGTGAGGATGGGGAACAAAGATCCCTTACACATTCTGTTGAGAGTGTAGGCTAATGTAGTCATTCTAAAGGAAGTCTGGTAGTAATCAATCAAATGAGGTTCATGTTCAGATATTCTCTATGACAAGCATTCACAGTACTGAGTAATATCCTAGAGAAATTCTCTGCAGGCCTTTAATGAAAATCTGTGGGATTATTTCACCAGAGTGTTGCTTTTCACAGTAGCATATTGGAGGCAATTTGGATGCCCATTCCTAGTGTGGTAGATGTACATTACAGAACACAATAAGTCTGTGAGAACCACAGCAGAGAGCCAGCAACATGCCTTTTGATGCCCCATCCCCACTCCCCATAAAGTCATTTCTCTTATTGCAAACATAATTCATGCTTACTGGAAATACTTTTTGGAATCCACATAAAGAAAACAGGGGAAGAAGAGAGTCATTTTTAACCCTCCCACCCACATATAACTGCAAGTGACATTTTGATGTGTACATCCCCAGAATTTTTTTCTATGCAATTACATATATATAACTCCCTAGCATACTTGATTTGGAGCAGACTGTCACTCTACTTTGTAATCTTCTTTTGTCATTCAACAACATATAGCGAACAGCCTTTTATCCCTCTGTATCTGCTAGGAGTCCAACAGGAAGCAGATGGTACACACTCGAAATAGGATGAGTCCAGAAGGGTTTGCTCACAAAGAACTGCTTACAAAAAGTGTGGGTGGGGTGTAGATAAGGTGACCATGCGTGCACCTTGGCCTGGGTTAGTTCTGGAAAAAGTCTGTTGTTTTAGTGTCATATCCAATGTGACATTTCTCAGATTCTCCACTTTTTACGAAGTCTTCTTATTCATTGTTGGACTGAAATCCTGGGGATGGATTTGGAAACCTGCCTTTTATACTTTCGGCATCTGCCGTGATGTCGCCCAGTAGTCTATGAGATGTGTGTGCATTGAACATGGCGTTAGGTCTGGAAGTCTCCCTGTGATAATGATCTCCCTTTTCTCCACCGTTTCCAGACCCAATGTAATTATGCGTCTCTCCAAGAAAAGTATTCCAGGTACCCACTAATCATAGATATATTTTTAAAGTATACCTGGACACAGGGCATGTAAGGACAGCATCTCCTGGTCCCAGGTGTCATGTTAGACGTATTTGATGCTGCTGTCCTTACTTAGTCACTGGAGGGTACAGCCATTTGGCAGGGGAATGTGCCAAAATTGAGAAATGCTCACAGCTAATGGATGGCAATCAACCAGCAAGATTGTTATAAGAGGTGAGAAATTACAGATTAAATATGTATATAATAGATATTTATATATGCTAACATTAACATATATAATGTGTGCAGGAAATACACACTGAGTAACAAAACATGCAACAGTAGCTTTAGGTACAAAATATGCATTTGGGTACAAAATAAGATGCAACTATGTATTTATTTGGATTGTTTAGTAAACTTTTTATTTTGCAAAACACTCCTCCACCAGCAGTGACCTCTAAAAAACATAGGTTCACCTTTGATGAAAAATTCAATATTGAATTTCCATCTCTCAAGAACGTTAATGGTGGGCATGTAACTTGCACAATAAACTTGGCCTACATTTATTGTCCGCAACAAGGGATAATCATATTATTAATCACATGAAACACTGAAGACACAAATAGGGTGAGGAAGCGTAGGCATCTATTTCATTGAGAGGTATTATTTTAATGACAATGACCCAAAACGATAAATTTACACATTATAGCCACAGAAAGTATGCTTACAGGGGCACCTAGGTGGCTCATTCAATTAAGCATCCGACTTTGGCTCAGGTCATAATCTTGCGGTTCATGAGTTCAAGCCCTGCGTCAGGCTCAGTGCTGACAGCTCAGAGCCTGGAGTCTGCTTTGGATTCTGTTTCCCTCTCTTTCTGCCCTTCCCCTGCTCTCTCACTCTCACTCTCTCTCTCTTTCTCAAATAAACATTAAAACTTTTTTTTTTAAAGTACAATTACATATCTGTAAATCATGACTTTCCACCAGCTCACATTTAGAGCAAATGAATGTCCTCCGAACATATTTTTGCTCCTTTTTAATTTCAGATTTTCTGGTATTTGAACAAAACACTGAAGTGACATCTTTTAATCTGTTGGGTCCATTACCTGAAAACCTAGTAAGGAGCTAAATAATGCCATTTTTCTATCAATATTTTTAGATAATTCAAATAAGAAATCAGTTATCTGAATTTTTTTAAAAACTCAATTTTTAAATTCAATTCATTCAAACTGAAGCTTTTGAAAATTTAATCTGACATGATTGTAGATACTTCAAATTCAGTTAAAAAGGCCAACATAAAAGATAAAATTGTTTGCGTGGGTAACAGTAACATGAATACAAATTTAGTGAAAACGGACAAATGAAGAAACCCATGTAGCAAAAATATGCCTAGGATCGGTTAGAGTACATACATAATTCTTAATTATTTTTAAAAAGTCTGAAAGTCAAATAGAAGCTGTTGTTGTCCAAACATACCTTGTCTAAAGTAGGGGAGGGATGTAGAGGCACACAGAACGCATCTGGCAACTCCCAAAATGCTCTTCTCCAAGAGTGGTTTTTAAACTATTTTTAACTATGACTCTGGTTCAAATTAAATCGTACGTGGAAGCCCAGTTTATAAAACAGAAAAGTGCTGATCAAAAATGGGAGACCCAAAGCCCACCCCAGAGGACTTCATAGAGAATCGCTTCAAAACGACTATCTTACAGCATGAGTTTAGATGTCTGCATAGCCCATGGAATCATGCGGCAGAATTCATTAAAACAATTGTTAGACGTACATTTCCAAGTGTCAAGTTTTCTCTTATAGGCAGTGCTGTGATTAACATCTTCACAGATAAATCTCAGCATAAAGCATGAGTTATTTGCTTAAAAATATTCCTATACATAGCATAATGACTCATTATTGTGACATTTTTGTTTCTTGCAGTGTGTTGTCTCTTTTCCCTTTCAAAATATCATACTTTTAACACTACAGTTTACGGTGCTTGAAAGTCCCAGTTCTCTGCATGCTGCCAACACTTGGTACTACCTTTTTAAAAAATATTTTTGTCACTCTTTTAGGCACCGAACAGTAGCATCTTGTTTTTATTTCAACTTGCAAAACTATTTGCTCCTGTTATGATTCAAGTTGACCTTTTTTCTGAATGTTTTTATTGGCCATTTAAATTCATCAGCTATACATGTTTCTTTGTTGCTGATTCGTAAGAGCTTTTTGGATGAAAGATATATGTAACAAACATTTCCTGTGTGTGTTTCTTTTAGGGAACTGGGAGACATGCAAGTTACAGAATCACATCTATCAATGTCATCCTTGTGAATTTCTGCTAGTGATGTTGTGCTTAGAACTTGTATCTTAGAAAGTCTCAAAACAGACTACTCTTAAATGAGCTACTCTGATTTTTTTCCTCCTTCAGCAACAAGTAGAGAAGCAGAAAGGACGTCGAAAACAATCAGTGAAAACAAGGACCAGAAAAGGAGGGAAAGAGGGGTGAAGAACTCTATGCAGCCAGAAGAGGTGGGTGAACTTTAGACGCTTTGCTGTCAGGATTTAAAGCCAGAAGAACTTCTGATCTTGAGGAATCAAATATTCATTTTTCATTCTTCTATTTTAATTCATTAGAACAAGCCTGGGGTGAAGGCAGGGCACAGGATAAGATGGCTTCCAGGGGGGAGAGCTCCTCAAAGCAGCAGGGTCTGGCTTCAGACCTGTAAGCTCGCCTCCTCCAGAAGGAACTTCTGTCTCTCTCAGACATGGGTGAACCCCTTGTGAAATATAAGAGTCCCCGCAGTGTTAATCTGCTAAAGGAGTTCTTGTTGCCTGATGGGGGAAAAGTAACAGTTTGGTCAAAAAGGAAAAAAAAGATCTAGGAAAAAAGTTGGGCGGGGCAGGGGGCCCTAGGAAGGAAGGGAGGAGGAGAGTCCTCCAACCCCACCCCCATGCACCTGGCGAAGCCTTTGCCCTCAAGGGACCACTCCTTCCCTAGCCAGCTGGTGTTTTCCCATCCGCCCCAGGCCTGGCCCCAGGCCATAGACGTGCTCCTGAGTGATGTCTATCTTGGAAAGATCTCTGCAGATGCTATTTTGATAAAACTCTAATCCTTCCCCCCACCCCTTCTCCCCCTTAACCTCTCCACCTCTAGCCAAGGCCTTTGTGTGTTTCCGAGCTGCGCATTTGGGGAAGGGAGGTGGGAAGGAGGGGAGGGGAGCTTTATAACCTGCAAACCCAAGCTTGGCTCGGGTTGCATGGAGCAGATTAATGCAGTGAAGTGGCTGCTGGATCCCAGCCATTGGAACCAGGTAGATGCTGTAGAGAGAGACCTGCTTGTGGAGATCCGTCTTCCGGAAGCATAACATGACAAGGGGGATTGGATGAATACTGCTGTTAATGCATCAAAAACTCCCCCCACACCTATAAATAGAGATTGCCTTTTAACTTCCCTTCTTCTCCCCACTCAGAGGATTGCCAGATAAAATAGAGCACTGGGGGTTAAATTTGCATTGCAGATAAACAATGCAGCATGGAACATACTTCTAAATATACATACATACATATAAATACGTATATTAAGAGACGCTTACTGCCTGTCCCTATTCCCATGCCCTGGCAAATTCCACTCATTCACTCACTCTTGCAGCTTTTAAAAGCCTGGGTATAGGGGCTCCTTGTGGAAGAACAATCCGAAAGATATATAAAGCAAAATCCCTTTGGCAGCTGTCTCAAATCTAGCTTCCCGTTCTGACAAGGTGATGGTCCCCTCTCACTCCTGACCCCAAGGCTAAGGGGAAAGCTGGTGGGAGGGGTGGGGATGATAGATGAGGCTCCTGTCCTGTGCACCGACAGGAAGAAAGGGGCTGGTGACAGAAATATCCGCTGAAGTTAACTTGTAGCGAGGAACCAGTATAGACACCAACTGGCCAACTGAACAACGACTCGGTATAGCCCACGGGAGAGACAACTGCACCCTTCTTTGACCTTCAGTCTTTTTACCTACAAAATAAGAATCATTAGTGCGCCTAGCTCACGACCTAGTGTTGCAGTGAGGATTAAGGAAGATGATGTGAGGCACCAGCATAGCACATGGGAGTTCTGACATCCTTTGGCATTTACTGATAACTTTTTGGTGGGATTCTTTTTTTTTTAATGTTTATTTATTTTTGAGAGAGACAGACACAGAGCATGAGCTGGGGAGGGGCAGAGAAAGAGGGAGACACAGAATCCAAAGCAGGCTCCAGGTTCTGAGCTGTCAGCACAGAGCCTGATGCAGGGCTTGAACTCATGAACTGCGAGATCATGACCTGAGCTGAAGTCTAGGTTCAATCAACTAAGACACTCAGGCACCCCAGTTGGATTCTTTTTCTACTTGGCATTAGAGGTAACAATGACTCCATCTAGGACCTTTCATTCTTAAGCAGAAGAAATATTAAATTCTCTACCCTACAAAAGAGTCAAAATTTGATTAACCTTGGACTGATTCTTCTTGTATTTTTTCAAGAAACATTTGTTACCTGCTGCGGTCCAACAGAATGTTGGAGCTGTAGAAAAAGAAGCATGGGCACCACTGATACCTCTTTGCTTGTTTTTTTGTTTTTGTTTTTTTATCAAGTATCAGGGACTTCAATGGAAGGTGAATTAAAATCCACTGAAGTTTGTTCCTTACCACTAGGTGGTTAATCCTGCAGATCATTTGTGGTCAATAATTATTTACCAGTAATCGCAACACAATTAAGTTCACAATGGTAATAGTTGTAGGACGCTGAATGATAGTCCTGTGAAGATGTCTACATCCTAATCCCAGAACTCATGAATATGTTTTCTTACATGACAAAGGGGACTTCGTAAAGTGTGATTAAATCACAGATTTCACCTTGAGATCATCTTGGATTATCCAGGTGAGCCCGATGTAATCACAAGGATCTTTTCTTTTTTTTTATGGTTTTTATTTATTTTTGAGAGACAGAGAGAGACAGCTCAAGCAGGGGAGGGACAGAGAGAGGGAGAGACACAGAATCCGAAGCAGGCTCCTGGCTCTGAGCTAGCTGTCAGCACAGAGCCCGACACGGGGCTCGAATCCACGAACCGTGAGATCATGATCTGAGCCTAAGCCAGACGCTTAACTGACTGAGCCACCCAGGCGCCCCATCACAAGGATCTTTTAAGAGAGGGACAGGCTGATCAGTCATGAAGAGATGTGACAATGGAAGTGGAGGAACAGAAAGAAAAAGAGTAGGAGATGCTGGGTGGTTGGCTTTCAAGATGGAGGATGATGCCCTGAGTCAAAGCCATTAAAAGCTAGAAAAAGCAGAGAAACAAATTCTTCCTTAGAGCCTCAAGGAGAAACATGGCCTGGCTGACACCTTGGTTTTAGGACTTCTGACCCCAGAACGGCGAGAGAACAAATCTGTGTTGTTTTAAGCCATTAAATTTGTGATAATTTGTTAGAGCAGCAATAGGAAATTAATATAGTAGCAAAAAGAGAAAATTGTGATGTTATTGAATTTCACAGAAAATAATATTAAGATATAAGAATCCTGGGTGGCTCAGTCGATTGAACGTCCAACTCGTGATTTTGCCTTAGGTCATGATCCCCGGTTCGTGGGATCGAGCCCCATGTTGGGCTTTGTGCTGACAGCACAGAGCCTGCTGGGATTCTCTTTCTCCCCGTCTCTCTGCCCTGCACCTCCTCAGTCTCTCCATCTCTCTCTCAAAAAAAATAAACTTAAAAAAATTATCTTTAAAAAATAAATAGCATAGATAATAATTAGAAGAATCAGAAAGGAAGAAGTCTTATAATAATATGCGTTAACATGTCATATTATATTAGAACGTCTCACTAACATGAGAACGTCTCACTAACATGGCAGGATGAGTGTGCACCAGTGGTGCTTAGTAAGCACCAAGGAGAACGCATCACCCCCAAGAAGTATAGGTTGAAATACAGTTTCTTAGAATTAACTTGAGCCTCCAGGTGCCAAGCTCAGGCAGAACAGCAGAGACAGCTGCCCTGTGGTCTTCCCCAGTTTGGTGGTGCTTGTGAAGGCTCTGAAACTAAGTTAATGCTCAAATTCGGCACATTAGTCCACATGGGACACATGGGGTCTGTGTCAACAGCAAGACCTATACCTGCCAAAGAAGTCATCCTACTCACCTCCTGCATGAAAAGGAGGAGGGAAGTCACGTGGTTGAGCGTGAGGTTGGGTTGGTGGCAAGGGCGGGTGTCTCAAGAGGCCATTGGAATTAGTTGTAGGATGAATCACAAGGTTCCTGTTGTCAACCTTTGAGGCCACTTTGGCTGCCTAAAAACCTGGGGGAGTACCTCCTCTGGGCTCAGTCCTGGTACATGCTCTCTGACTGCTCTTGGCTCCCACTCAAGTCCCCACAGTCATGGTGAATGCCATAAATAGCTTTACTGCAAGACAAAGAGATTCACAGGGGTGCAGAGGGAGCCCGAGTCACAGCCCCAGGCACACAGAATGTTCCAACACAACAGACGAGTCTCTTCAGAAATCACTCTGTATCGTAATCCTCTCCACCTAATCCCCACATTCTAACCCTTTCAGGGTTCATGCCTGGCCAGTCAAGAAAGCAGTTATCATTTCCTCGCTTTCTTCAGCTGTTATCCTTAGTCCAAAGCCAATGGTTCTTAACCCCCTGGCCATTTGGGGTCCACAGATGCTTCCCAATTCCCTTCTTTCAAATTCCTACTAGCTACATTGCCCTGAAAAACAATAGAACTCCAGGCCAATATCCCTGACAAGGGGATACTCCTGGAGCAACCTTGGTCTCCAGCTATCACAGAAAGTGACACCCTCCTTTACCAGCAACTTGTCTTCCCTGTATCTAGCACACTCCTACTGTCCCTTCTGTCACCTGGTGTTCTCTCCTCTGCTCAGTGCCCATCCACAGACTTTTGCTCTCTTTGATTTAATGGTCTGACCCAGAGATGGAGCCTTGAAAGGGTCCCTCGACAGGGGCTCCAAATCCATCTACGGCAACACATCCCTCTGGTTATTTCTGTCAATCCAAGCTCCATTTTACCAGCAACTTTTCATATTTTTCTTCCAGGCAGTTTATATACTCAGGCTTGTGGGGACCATCTGGTCACCAAGGAGACCCCACTCTTACAGCTTTGTATCCTCCTTCTAAGTAGTCTAGTACCATTTATTTATTCATGCTTCCATTCATTCTGCAAACACGTGGTATGGAGGTCCTACAATGTAGTGATTATCTGACATAACTATTAGCAACATGTGACTACACCGTCATTATCAGTGAGAAGATGGTGAGTCCACGAGGGTCAAAGACACAGATGCCATCCTGTCCCTTCCTGCCTCCCAGCTTCACTCACGTCTTTCTGTCTACTAGGAATATCCTTTGTCCCCTTCAGCACACAAAAGGTCTAATTTGGCCTTCCCAGATTCCCAGGACAAAGGTCCATCGGCCTCTTCCGTGCTCGCCTGCACCTGTTCCACCCAGACTGCCTTGCACCGGAGGAAGCTGTGCTTGGATGCACCTGCTGTGCCCTATCATAAGCCCTGGAGGGCAGGCATCATATTGGATTAAGTGTTGAATCCCCAGTAATTGGTATAGTGCCTGATACACAGGGGCTTCAAAAATATTTGCTAAACTTTTAGCAAACAGGGAATTCTAAAATTTTTTTTCATGTTTATTTATTTTTGAAAGAAAGAAAAGCAGAACTCCAGCAGAGGGTGGGGGACAGAGAGAGAGGGAGACACAGAATCCAAAGCAGGCTCCAGGCTCTGAGCTGTCAGCACAGAGCCCAGTCCGGAGCTCCAACTCATAAAGATCATGACCTGAGCCGAAGTCGGAAGCTTCACCGACAGAGCCACCCGGGTGCCCCTAGCAAAAGGAATTTTTTTGCACCTGAAATCACTTAGTATAAGTGTGTGTGTGTGTGTGTGTGTGTGTGTGTGTACTTCTCTGGGCTTCTGATTCTAAGAGAAAATAATAAAACTCTTCATTAGACTGCTGGGGGAAATGAGAAGATGCACGTAACGTGCTCCGAAAAGCTCCTGCTACATGTAACCCCTCAATAAATATAATGATAATAGTAATAGATCGTATTTTGCTGATACACTTTATTCTCTTGACCCTAGGCTCTTTGTTAAAAGTGAAAAATAAACAAGGCCCTTGCCCCGAGGGAATTTGGCCTGCTTCTGTGCATTGTCTCCTATCACACTCTAAAAGAGGGATGCTAAAACCACATAGGAGAATGCTGCAGGTGGGGGCTGGTGAAGGTGGCTGGAAAGCATGGCAGCGGGGGAAGGGCGAAGGAACACCTCTGGCCATGGAGGACCGGCAGGAGGCTGTGACAAAGGCCTGGGGTCAGGAGGGTGTCTGAGAACTGTGTTCAGGGGAAGTGGTTTTCATTTTAGAGGAAAAGTTAAGTTCTGCTCTTATTGGTAGTTTCTTGTGACAACGTGCCCACCTCTCTCTCCTGGTCAAAGGCTCAGCAGAACTGCAGACTCTGTAAAGGCCGGAATTTGTCCTAAACCTGCCTGTATGTGGAGCGAGAGAGGGAAGAGGAGGCTGGGAAGTGCTGTGGCAAAGTGCCTGTTCAGTGACTTGGGGGCTCTGGCCCCTCCAGCTTTCTCTGTGCCCACCCCCCATGGCCAGGCCTGCAACCCCCCCTCCCCCCCATCCCCTAAGCCTCCCCATGATCCCTGGGGGCCTGCCTTTGCCCAGCCCACCAAGGTGCCAGGGCTTCTTCTGCCGGGGACAGCGGATGGAAGGGGTGGGGACAGGATCAGATAGAGCAGAAGAAAAAGGGACACGCAGGGCAAGCAGAGGAAGGGAAAAGGGAAATTGATGGAAGGCACAGAGGGTGCTTTTGAGACAGAACTCCCCCATCGGCCCGCGTTCCTTGGAGACTTTCCATTTATTCAAAACAGAAATGAGGTTCCAAGCGAGTGCAGGAAACTTGTGGTTGTCAAAGAAAAAGAGGAAAAAAAACTGAAGCCACTTTCCCATTGCTTGCTCTCCTCTTTCTCTCCCCCACCGCGGGATAAAGTTTCATTCCAAGTGCTTCTCAGTATGAAGCAGGCCCATGGCCCCGATGAATATCTGCTGTTTCCAAAGGAAACTCTCCCTGCCTGTGTGAAGCCATTAACATTGAGAATCAAGATCACTCTGCTTGCACCCAAGGGAGGCTTTGCTGCTATTCACACACCTGGCTGAGAGCACAACCCTGCGGGGGAAGGAGCGGGGAGCCACCGGGGTGCCCGGCGTCCTGTGATAGGTTGTTCAATTTCACCCAGCCCACAGTGGTCCTGGGCGCCTGCAGCAGGAGGGCCGTGGGTTAGACGAGAGGAGGCCGCCCAAGCCAGAAGGGTTATGAGACCCTGGAGCCTCTTGCTGGGACAGAGAGGCAGTGCAGGAGGAAAGGTATCCACTTTGGAGTCATTCACACCCCAGCTGGACTCTTTGCTCAGCTAGCCGTGTGCAGCCCCCCCCCTCTTTGTTCTCAGTTTCTTTAACTGTAAAATGGGGAAGATCAGCTAACATGGAGAGCTTGTTGATAGCCGTGATTCTGGTTAAATGCAGCAGACTAAATACATGTATTTATCCTCAAAATCTCACTAAAACGAGAATAAAGGAGCAAAGGAATGGAAGGAGCAACACAAGGGTGAAAGGCATCAAGAGCATGCTTGTAGATGGAAAGCCAATAGCAGGGGAAATCTAACTCAGCACAAAGGGCACAGGATGGACTGGGGGGCGGGGCGCAGGGTGCAAAGAAAGATAAATCCATGGGTTCCCGGAAAATCAGAATGGCTCTGAAATTTGGGGACCAGGTACTGTGGAAGGGAAGGATGAAACCTGGAACTGAAAATAGCAACTGCTCAGAAGCCCATGAGAAGCGAACACACCCCAGATCCCCTCCTTCACCCCACTCAGCACCGCAACTTCCTCTCCAAAGTGGGGGAGGCAGAGCTGCAGCGTCTGAGTAAAATTCTGCATACACCCGCCAGTGCCCAGCCCATCTGTCCCTTTACCCCCGGAGCCCCGGACTGCCTGGTGTTCACTTCTCACACAAGAGTGTGGAGAATCCTCTGAAAAACTGAATGGACCCAGAGAAGAGGTTTTACAGATACTGGCATTCGGGGGTCCTCCGATGGAAACTCCAGCTCAGGGTGTAATCACCGCAGACTCTAGGACCCGGTGAACCCCAGCCATCAAAAAGCCCTACTGTAAAACGCAATTGCAACCAGTTTTGTTTTTACGTTGTAAAGTACAATGCACGTGAAAAGGGCACAAATGATGTGCACTTACGGTTAAAATAAGCATATGAAAAACACCTGTATGTCCCATTCACCTTAGGAAACAGACCCCCCACCGCCACCACTTTGGATCCTGAATGTGTTCCTGCCCCTCTCTATCCCTCTCGAGCTCAAAGCAACCGCTGTGCCGGATTTTGTTTTCATCATTTTCTTTGCTTTCCTTTGTAATTTTACCACGCTTGTATATATCTCTAAACAATAGATTGCTTAGTTGTGCCTGCCTTTGAGCTTCGCATAAACGGTGTCATACTGCATTTATTCTATGACTTGTTTACTGGCCCAGCGTTATGCTTTTGAGGTTAATCCACACTGAAATGTGTGTGAACATTTATCGTTTCGTTTGTGTATAGAATTACATTATAAGAAAATCCTGTAATTTTTGTAGCCAATTCTCTTTTGGGTGGATTTCTGTTGTTTCCAGGCTTGAATTATTGTGAACAGTGATGCTGCGATTGATTTTGTATGATACCTCCTCCTGCATCCGTACCATGGATCCAGTGAAGTATGTAGGTAGGGGCACAAATGTTATTCATGTTCCACTTTACTAGCTAATATAAAATAATTCCCCTGGTGGATCTGACCAACTTAAACTCCACCGGCTGCACGAGAATTTCCTGAGCTCCATATTCTCACCAACATTTGGTATTGCCAATTTCATTTCTGCCCATTTCGAGGATGTAAAATATATTATTTTGGTATTAATTTGCATTTCTCTGATTGCTAATGAAGTTGCACGTTATTTCAAATATTTATAGGTCATATAGCCCCCCTCTTTAGTGAAATGCTCATTCATTTTATTCTTTTTTAAGGAAGAGATTTTATTTTTTTGAAAGTAATTTCTATCCCCAATGTGGGCCTTAAACTCATGACCCCAAGAATAAGGGTGGCATGAGAACGAGCCGGCCAGGCACCCCTGCCCATCTTAAAAAGTGGATTGTTAATCATTTTCTTACAGTTTTTTTTATATATTCTAATTACCAATCTGTTGTTGACTGAGTTAAAAACATCTCTCAAATCCCCAAATCCAAAAAGCCTCTGATGAACATAAACACCTCCCTTCTCTACCTTGTGCCGGTTAAGCTTTGTCTTATATGCCTACTGATCTCCAACACCGTCCACATCAGGGGCTGAATTGCAGCGGGCAAGAGCTACATTTGCCTTTGCCCTCTGGCCTGGCACTCACCATGACTCTGTGAGATGAGATTATTCAACAAAAACTCTGTGCTGGGGACATGGAGGAGGTGATGGTGACACACACTGGGGCACACTTACCTGCAGGACACAGCTCTCTGACACAGCTCCATCCATTCTGATGTGTATATAGAAACAGGCCTCTCTCTGCACCACCATTATCTACTGGTGGTAGACTTAGCACTATCTGTTGATCTCAATTTTCCAGACTCTTTCTGTCCCTAGGACTGCAAATAGTAGATACTACTGTACAAAGTACCTTATGGTATCAAGGCTCTTGCACAATGCAGAGTTTAGAAAAAGCATTGATGGGAAGAATGTGGTAGCCATCCTTTCTGTCTTGCAGTCATGGGTACACAGGAGGTGCCAAAAAATATTTGAATATTTCAGTTAGACTTGGGGCACCTGAATGGCTCAGTTGGTCAAGCGTTCGACTTTGGCTCAGGTCATGATCTTGCGGTTCGTGGGTTCAAATCCCATGTTGGGCTCTGTGCTGACAGCTTGGAGCCTGGAACCTGCTTCAGAATATGTGATTCTCTCTCTCTCTCTCTCTCATTCGCTCTCTCTTTCTCTCTCTCTGCCTCTGCTCTACTCCTCCACTAGTGCTCGCTTTGTCTCTCAAAAAAAAAATAAATGTTAAAAAATTTAATTTTTAAAGAGAGAGTGTGTGTGTACAAGTGAGGGATAGGCAGAGAGAGAGAGAGAGAGAGAGAGAACCCAAGCAGGCTCCACATTATCAGTGAGGAGTCTGACTCGGGGCTTGAACTCACAAACCATGAGATCATGACCTGAACCACAATCAAGAGTTAGACACTTAAACGACTGAGCCACCCAGGTATCTGGTTATAAACTCTTTAAAGGCAAGAATGATTACTAGCACTTTAGAAATGAAGGGTTTGAAAGGGTACCTAATCCAGTGGTTCTCCAGGTGTAGAGCCTACACCAGCAGCAGCAGCATCATGTGGAAAGGTTCGGAAATGCAGAATCATGGACCCTACCCAGATTCACTACATCAGAAACTCGAAGAGTAGAACCCAATGATCTGGATTTTAACAAGCCCTCCATGTGGCTCTAACACATGTTAAAGTATAAGAACCATTGGTCTAAAATTTTCTGGCTCCCTTTTTGGTAGATGAGGAAACTGCGGGCTTCTCTCTAGAAGCAATACAGGCAAGCCTACACAGCCAGGAAATGGTGGGTCTCAGGAGCACAGCACAATTTTTTGCAGAGCAGACTCTAGCCTATGACTTGGTTTTGTGTCTACTGATCACTGCCAACACACTTTCACTTCTGCCATTTTCCTAGAACAACCAGCTTGTACATAACTGCCTGTGTTATTATGTAAGCAAAGGTAGCTAACAAGCCAAGGTTAAAGGTTTGAGCTCCAACTGGAACAACTTTCCTTTTCCATTCCATGACCACAAATGATACCCCTACCCTAGTAAGCCATCTTACAAATACATTCTTTGGCCAATAGGAAGAGTAGGTGTAAAAGAATGGAAGGCTCAGTGAAAATTCCATCACTTCTACTGAGGAAATAATACAAACACATTTTTTGTGTTGGTCTTGTGACACCATCTTTGGACATGAGAAGCGATATTGTGCTTTCCCGGCACACAGAACATTGTGTGTATTAAGCCAGGACATCACAATAGTAACCCAGTTCTGGCTCCCTCAACCAGAAACTCTTCCTATAATGCCAGTGTACCTCCTCAACTTTAAGGTTTCATGGATCAGTAACATTTCCAAGAATTTTGGAGGATAGATAAGTGATTGCTTTGTTTAATTTTATCAAATAAATATATAGACACAAAAATAACCACTACTACCATGACTGTATTTACCACCTAACATCATCATCATTATTTACGACCCCAAAAGGGTGTGGCCTCTTGGAATAAAGATATTTTCCAAGAAATATGAATTCATAAACTCATAGTATAAGGTCCACATTTTTATCATTTCTCTTCCAGCCTATGAACAAGTTTTGCATGGGATGCCGTGACTCTGCAGGTTAGGGCTTGGGAATCACTTTTCCTTTAAGTCAAAAGGCCTTCTGCACACACTGGCTTGGGGCCCCCACAGCACCCTGTGCCTATTTCAATGGCTGCACTTTTCATATTCATTTATAGTTATCTGCTTATGAGTACATTTTCCCTACTCTAGTGCAAGTTCTAGAAAAGAAGAACTGAGATTCTTTCAGTATTTGATTTTGTGTCTTTGGCACTTGTCTGGCACATGAGACCAAAGCAGTAAATAATTGGAGAAGGAGGGAGAAAAAGAAGGAAAGCAGGAAGGTAGGAAAGCAGGAAAAAATGAAGAACTGGATTTTGCCACAGACAAAAGTCTCTCTAATATCTAGTATTTCTTGCTTTCATTCATATAAGTGAAAAGACCCCTTTACGTGGACATCGGAGCCAGACGACCTCATTCTGGCCAAGAAGGCAGCACCTAGAGCCAAGTCAAGCCCATACTTGATTTGCCATCTTATCAGATATCAGGCATCCCTTCCCTCTCACTGCTCACTTTAGAGACTGCAGCTTCCAGGAGGGATATGGGGGCCGTAGACAGCTGGGATGGGGGTGGGGGTGAGATGGACTTATGGGTGGGGTCTAACGAGAAGTTTGTAGTTCGTGAGACTTGTGCTTTATGGAACTACCAGGCAGGCCAGTGGATGGTTTGAACATTGAGCCCAGAGGGCTGTGAGTTGATGGGATTCTGCTTTCACACTGTATCTTAAAGGCCACGTTGATGCAAGACAGTTATGAGTGTGTTTCTGGAACAGGAACCTCTGGAGAATTCAAGAAGCTGCCATGTTCTCTCAGTTCCTGGCGTGGACAAGCTGTTGGTTGGTGCACCATGATGCAATGGAGTTTGATATTTCAGAAAGGGCCAAAGACAGGAGAAAACCACCTCTTTGCCAGGAAAGGAGATGGTAGGAAGGGGAAATGGGCCACATGATAAAACCCAGAGGTTGAGGCTAGTTTTAGTTTCACATAATCACAGCCAAGATGGCAGGAAGGAGGATCCTCCACCAAAATCCCTCCAGGAGGGGTCAGTGATACTGTCACCTCTTACCCACCCACTTCCTTGCCGAGGTGCCCAGGGATGTGTCATGGAAGACAGAGCAATGGCCTCATGTCTGCAGCCTCGGGACTTTCCTAAAGGGAGAGAGGATTTTCGTGTTCGGGGAATTTTTAAAGTCTTTGTGTTGGATGTCTTCCCCAAGCCCAGTTTCCAAGTTAGAGAAGAAGTTAAATGGGTGTCAGAGCTCGCTGAAAATAGGGGACTGGATTTAATGACCCCTAAAGGATGCAATTAGCAGAGGAACTCAGGAAAGGAGAATAAACAGAGACAAAAAAGGTAAAAGATACAGGGGGCAGTGAGTGGTAGAAGCAGGAGTGGATCTGGGAAAGCTGATCTGGGAGTTCTTGCAGGGACATTTGAAAGAAGTGGGTGGTGATTATCTGACTGCAGCGATTCACTCCCTTGTTCCTTTAGCAAATATTTATAGCAATCCTACCACCTGCCAGGCATTAAGTTGAGCCCCTGCCCTCCAGGAGCTTACAGTCTATTAGAGGAGAGAAACAAGAACCTGCCGTAGCGATTCCAGCTACTGTTCACATAAGACCTGCTGAGGGAGGGCCAGTTTCTAACCACTCGCTGTGTGTTCAATCTTCCCAACACCTTAGGAGGCAAGGCCTATCATAAGCATCACTCTCGTTTTACAAATGAGGAAAGTGAGGCACTGGGAGGTTAGGTAACATGATCTATATCATCCAGGCAGGATCAGTGGAGCTGGGGTCAAAAGCCTGTATTCTTATTATTAATAAATAAATAAATAAATAAATAAATAAATAAATAAAACAAATAATCAATAAAATAAAACCTGTATTATCTTATTAATACCGTGCTGAGAGCCACATTACCATAGTAGTCAAGGTCACGAGAAAAAGGAAGGACGGGCCCATGAGATTCAGAAAGGGAAGCTCAGAAGCCCTTTCCTTGTAGCAAAGCTGAGTCCTGGAAAATAGTGGACAAATACGAAGACAGTTAAATCGTGAGCTGACTTAGAAAAAGAATCAGGACGTTTAAACTAAGAAATATAGACGTGGAACAGGAATTAAGAGTTGGCACCTTAAAACCGGAAAGATACAAAAATTCAGCTTGACAGGACAACATGCACTGGCTTTGCCCATCTTCCCAAAGTCCCCTCCCCACCAACATCAGCATCCCTGTGTTTCCAGCCTCTGTCCCAAACTGAAAGGGCTGCCTGTAACAGCTCTTCAGATCCTGCCTCAAGCCAGCACCGGTTTAAACCCAAATGAAAAGAAGACTTTTTAAAAGAAATAAATTAAAATAAAAGAGGAGATGGTCAAAGGAAATGGGGAATTAGAGCTACTAAGTGAGTCATATTCATATCAAGCCTTTTGAGAAGTTAGGTTGGTAGGAACAGAAAAGGCCAACAAAGAAAAAAATAAGTTGGACTTGTTTAGGTTAGCTCACCAGAACTCTCTGGAATGATTAAAATGTTCTACATGTGTGCTATCCAATACAATAGCTACTAGTCAAACATGGCTATTCAAATTTAAAATTATTTATTTAAATAATCTTTAAAATTCAGTTCCTCGGGGCACCTGGGTGGCTCAGGCCGTTAAGCCTCTGACTTCAGCTCAGGTCACGATCTCATGGTTTGTGAGTTCAATGCTCCCATTGGGCTCCGTGGTGAAAGCTCAGAGCCTGGAGCCTGCTTCAGATTCTGTGACTCCTTCTCTCTCCCTGCTCCTCCCCCACTCATGCTCTGTCTCTCTCTGTCTCTCAAAAGGTAAAAAAATTTATAAAAAAATAAAATATAATTCAGTTTCTCAGTTACACTAGCTATATTTCAAGCCCTCAGTGGCCACATAGGGCTAGTGGCTGCCATAATGGACAGCACAGTTCCAGATTAGAAAATTTTACTAAGGCTTAGTACAAGTAAAACACATAAAAGGAAAATTCAGAGGCCCAAAGTTAGGCTATAGTTCCATAGTTCTATGACTTATAGTCTTCCTTTAGGAGGGATAAAACTTTTTCTAATAAAAAAAGATAATAAGCCATAGAGAAAATGAGAAAATTATTTGGATAACTAATCATTTGATAGGTGAACATCAGATATTTCTTGTTTGATAAGGAAACTACACCACAAATTAGGAGGCCTAACTCCTAGTTTCTCACCCGTGAGCTGACACTTGCTTGATTGTGAGCTTCACAAAATCAGTTCTCTCTGCTCCTCCCCTTCTCTGGTGAAGGTCTAGTATTGCTCATGAATGAAGATAGGAAGCATATATACCACTAATACCTATGTTTGTTCCCACTGCAGACCTGGGTACTTAAACATGACACTCTCTCCCAATGAGCCGAGGCCGGCATTGAGCTTCCTTACAATTTATTATACCAAGGATCCACCAACCATTAATCAAAATTGTCACAGAAAATGAAACCTTTGTGCTACATCAGTTTGAGCTAATCATTAAATCAATTCTGTTTGATACCTCAGATGACCAAAAAAATCAACAAAACAAACTAATGCTGAAAAGGCCATGACATGTGCCTGGACATGTGTCTCGACGGCCTTTAGCCATGGCCATCCAACAGCCCTTCTTGGGCATCAGGTTGCTTATTGTGTGATTTAGAATGCTTTGACAGCATTCGGTCTGAAATGGAAATTCTGCTCTGAGGCCTAAGTTTCTGTGTCAACTCAGCTAGGTTGCGAGGCCCAGTTGTTTGGTCAAACACCAGTCTAGATGATGCTGTGAAGATGTGATGTGATGAACATTTCAATTGGTAGACATTGAGGAACCTGATCTGTGGATGGGCCTCATCTAATCAGCAGAAGACCACAGGAGAAAAGACTGAGATCCTTGGAAGTAAAAGGGATTCTGTCTCCAGGAGGCTTTCAGACTCCAGACTGCAACATTAACTCTTTCCTGGGCCTCCAGCCCGCCGGCCTTCCCTGAAGACTAGTAGAATCCAACAATTGCATGAACTAATTCCTTAAAAAGTCTCTCTCATTTTCAATCCCTTCTTCCCCCTGTATGTATTGATGTATGCATCTATGTATATATATATATATATATATATATATATATATATATATGTGCGTACATGTGTGGGTATATAGGTATATGCACATGAACACACGCACATGTATGTATACATCCTATTGGTTCTGTTTCTCTAGAGAACATTGACTAATACAACTGCCAAGAACACAACATAAGGCGCTTATGGACCTACAATCTCATAGTGGGGCTGAACACACGGCATTTTATCAAGATGTACATTTCACACGGAAGACATGCCACTGTGTTGCTGGTGTGTTTGTGAGATACAGAGCTCTGGGGAGTCCCAAGCCCTGTTCGAAACTTTGTCATGGCCCAGAAACCTCAGGCTTCATGTTCTCCAGAAAATATTTACCAGTATCCTTTTTTGCCCTCAGATGCAGAGGAGACAGGGCAAAAAGAGTCCACCCCAATGAAAGCTCCGGCACGCAAATGTACTGTGTCCACCACTTCTGTGTTGACTCGGTCTTTGTGATTAAAGTTCCAAGGAGATAATTATCCAGTTAATTGCTGGGGTACAAACAAGACCTGGGCCCACACGGAAGACAGGAAAACAGTGTAACAACCAACGTGAGCACACATAAGGAACAGCAACTTCCAGAAGCCAGCTCATCTCACTACTTCCCTTCCGAACCACTCAACAAACAAGTTTCAGGGATTTGCCACTGCATAAGAAAGAAACGGGAATGTTTCTGACCCACAGATAGATTTTATTTGGCCAGTATGCTGTGTGTAAAAGTTGGGAAATTTCAAATTAAGTTTCGAGTTTCTCTTCACACAAAGGAGCATACGGAACATTGTAGCCCACGGTTTTGTGTGGTGGTAAAAAACTGGAGCTAAAATGACGGGGCAAGCCTTTCCAATTCAGCTGCTCTCCACTGTTCCCTAGTATCTCGCATCGGGCCCATTTGGGTCACCCACTGGACGTGTGGACCTTTGAGGTGGGACACCTTAGCTACAGCGTCCTGGCCACAGGCTTCTGAAGGCAGACCTTACTTATTCCTCTGGGGGCACCCCACAGGGCTCTGCACACACGACGCTCTCAAGGGTCTTTCATTCTGAGTGGATAAAGCACAGGCTCCATTTCACAGGATCTAGCTGAAGTCGCAACTTGACTTCTCTAGCTACAGGCAGCATCAGCAACTGCCAACGACAAGCCGGTGGAGGCAGCTCCAAGGGAATAATACAGCCCCAGAAGGAGAGTCCGGGTGGGGGTGTCCGGGCCAAGAATGCTCTCCTGGGCAATTTGAGACAGCAGCTTGGGCACGCCTGGAGACAGGGCAGGGTGGATGCTCCGTGCGCTGGGACATGTCTAAAGTCACACAGAAAATGCCTAGTTGCTGTCAGCCCCAAGGGACTAACCCCCTGGCTGGCAGAAGGGAAGGAGCTGGAAATATTAGAGCCAGCTCAGAAGAAAGAAGGCAGTGTATACTTGGCAGGAGCAAAACCAACACCAGGCATCCTGCACTCTAGCCTTTGTTATTTCGGGGTTTCCTGCTATCCTTTGGCTCATAGGGAGACACTGCTTAAGTGGGTTTCAGAAGAGCCATCTGAACAAAGAGTGCCCCTTCCCTCCAGTGGGCATTTCTCCCACTGTGGCCTGCCATCTTGCCTTCTGAGACTCAAATCCCACCCTCCTCTCAAAACCCATCACAAAGTCCACCTACACCCCACCCCTGAGGCTCCCTCGGTGTCCAGCTCCTTCCCTCATGCTGTCCTCACAGAAGGTCACAGTGTCCCACGCTATGAAATGTCTTTCCCAGAGTGTGTTTAAACACAACCCCACGCCCAACCTGGGCTTAACCAAGTAGAACCACAGAGTGTCAGAGCTGAAGAAGACCTTGGGATGGACACTTCCATCTACTCTTACCACAGATGAGCCAACTGAAGCCAAAGAAGGAGAGATGACTTGCCCAAGGTCAAAAAGCTGTCTGGTGGCAGAGGCAGAATTAGAATCCAAGTCTTCATATTTTGGGTAAGACCGGATGTGCTTATTAAAGCACAGCTCTGGAGTCCGGTGGACCATCTGCAAATCCTATCCCAGCACCAACTGGCTGTGTGACTTTGGGCAAATACCTTAATCTCCCTGTGTCTCCCTTTCTCATCTCTACAATGTGGGTAATAACAGCACCTCCATCCAACTGGTGCTTTGTGGATTAAAAGAAAGAATCCATTTATGGACCTCTTGTGTCAGATGCTGAGCTATTTATTAAGAGAACTAGCTGAAGGGGTGTTTGTAATAGTGGTTTGTCAAATGCCCTATTCACTTAATGTGTTGCTACCGCTCACCAGGGTCCCCTCATGGTTTAGAACTGCTCACTATGGCACCTGTCAGCCACATATGGGTAATTAGTTTAAATTACTTGGAATTAAATAAAATTAAAGTATCAGTTCTTTGGTCAGGGAGCTGGGCTGGCTCAGTCAGTTAAGCATCCAACTTGGGCTCAGGTCATGATCTCTCGGTATGTGAGTTTGAGTCCCACATGGGGCTCTGTGCTGACAGATCAGAGCCTGGAGCCTGATTCCAATTCTGCATCTCCTTCTCTCTGCCCCTTCCCTGCTCACACTCTGTCTCTCTATCTCTCTCAAAAATAAATAAAACATTTTTTTAAAAAATCAGTCCTTTGGTCATACTAGCCTCATTTTCAAGGTATAACAGCTACATGTGGTTAGTGGCTACTCTGTTAGTGCAGATACAGAACGTTTCCACTTTTGTAAACACACTCTAGTGTGTAGTTTTAGAACCTAGAATGGAAATTAGGAGCCAAAGGCAACCCTGAAAAGTAGGAACAGCTGAGTACTGGGCTCCTTTGAACAATCCTTTTCCTTTCTTTCCCTTCAGGGCATCTCTGGATTCTTGATCTGGACCAGGGACAGAGTGAATTTCTGGGGGGAAAGTCTGGAGCTGTTCTGACTGCAGCCTACATCTTGGGGTGTGGGATCTGGGAGGGAGGAGGCTATGGAAAGCCAGGAGAGACCACTCTTGGCATGGCCATTGTACTGGTCAGTCTCCCAAAGACCCAGGGCTCCTAGTGAGGTGACAGGTAACATCGTAGGTCTCAGGCTCAGCCCCTGTCCCCAGCCAGGGTCCTGACAAAAAGACCCTTTCAAGGGGTCCCTTGTGATCTGGAATGAAGCCCTGGAACACTGGAGCTTTCACCTTGGCCTTCTCTGCACAGATAACCTAGCTGAGGCCTCGCCAGCTTTGGCCCCACTGCTCAGAGCTGACACTGTTGCCCTCAGCCTTCCAACCAATATTCAGGTGCAGTTTTCACCAGGAGTGGGCGGCCCCTCCCTCACCCCAGGGTTCTCTAGCCAGGAAGACAGGATGCCAAGAAAGTACCTCTGGACTTCCACTTATTAACACTGAAAGGTCCTACCTCTCCCTTTGCACTGCAAAAGCTAAGTGAGAGGGGGAAAAAAAGGTGGGTAGTTAATGATGAGAGAAATGGGGAGGGGAAAGCAGATGTGCGGGTAGGAAGGAAAGAGCCCAGAAGGTGGATGAATAATGAAGAGATGGAGGGAACAGAGGGAGAGAGCGGGAGACTCAGGAACAGAATGCCCCAAGTTCACAGTCGCTGCTATGTCTGTGCTGCTGGCTGACGTGGTGCCCTCCCCGCCTCACACCATCTGCTGGGCTGACTTGCCCCCGGTGGCAGCTGGTCAGTGGGGCCCAGCGTTGACCAGGCCAGAACAGAGGGGAGGGGTGGGAGGGGGGAACTTTCTTTCCTTCCTCAGCCCCTGGAATGAATGCCTCTTCCCAGCACTTCCGGACCTGACCTGGGTAGGTGAAGCTAGGTGGGCTCTAGCTGGGTAGAGCCGGTCCAATGTGGACCCTCTGTGCTCAGTCAGTTCTTCACTGAACACAGCTGATTCCACCCACTCTCCAGAAAGGTCTGACTCAACATCAGTAAAAGAAGAGGGACCCTGAAGGGGGTCAAGGAGTCCAGTAAATGTTCTCTGGAGCCCCAGCTCTTCTGTGGTCTGTTTAGGAGTACAGAATGGCCTTAAAGCCTCCCCTATCCAAGCCTGCTCAGTCCATTGCATGCCGGCCATGTTTACCTACAGGTTAGCGGTCTCTCCAGAGCAAGCCGTGCCCGCCTTTTCAGTCGCCTCCCCACGATCTACAACCACATTGACCTGGGAGACCTCTCTGTGTCTCCACAGAGAATCAGGTCATCTACAGGTGTTAATGTTTCTCCAGCCTCTTCCAGTCATGGAATCCCTTTCTGCTCTTTTACAAATGGTGAAACTGAGACCCAGAAAAGGAAGATGACCAGGTAAAGCCTGCTTGGCTGGTAGTGTCAGGCTGAGGTTGGAAGTTGGGGCTTTGGATTTCAGGGATAGCCTTTCCTCCTCTGCTCCTCCACATGCCCATTATATGGAGGACAGAAAAAGTGACAGTTCCTTCCACACCATCCACAGTATAACCTAGCAGGGTGTGGGACCTGCATCATGTCTTCTTAAAATTCTGTGTCTTTCCTCAGAGCTCCTCAGAGCTACACATTGCCTCTTTTTTTGCTACAGTCCACGCTGGTCTCGCTGGCTGATTTGTGTAATCATTTCGGATTTCTGCCTCCCAGAACTATAGTGAGGCTAAAAGGAGATGAGGGTGGGGGGCAGGTTTCACAAATTGTCAGCATGGCCCTGGGAGGTACAGTCCTATGAGTACAAGGAGGTGGAGACTCCCAATATCCTCCCCCCCCTACCAATCTACCACCCCCGGCTGTGACCTGCTGATGAAAATCATTACGTGCGCCCTCGCAGATTCCTGGAAGGGCTGACGCTTCAGGCATGCTTAATGGGAAGACACCATTTCCAATCTCCAAACAAATCCACAGCTCAATTGTGCTGCCTGGATGGTGCCAAACTCCTCCTGCTGAGCCCGATTTTCCTCCGACTTTTTTTTTTAATTATTAAAAATACAGGCCATCTGCCATCCTTGTAGGAGGAAAGAGACGGCCCGAGGGCCACAAACAGATCCTACGTGACGCCAGGACCATCATGCTCACCTTTGCCAAATAGCTGTAACCATCCAATCCTAGAAAATGCCCAGAAGATTCCAGTTCTCTCTTCCCTGGGGACTTTCTGTTTCTGCTCAGAAGAAAATTGGTTTCAAAGGGCAGATGCAAAGTGCATGCAGTGAGGAACGAGGGGTCAGGATGTGGGATTAGGAGAGACGAGAAGCCTTGACGGGAATCCCATAGCAGTTATTTTTTTTTCCTTGGGAAAGTCTGGGTTTTGCATGGTTTTCTAGTCCCTGCTGACTCAGAAAATTCAGACCTTGGATTTCCACATGAAGGTGCTTAGCACTGCCTCACACAGTCACTGGATCCTCTATAAAACTATTCATTTGACTTGACATCAACAGCCCATAGTTGGTGTAATAACATACTTATAATGTAACCCAGACTTATTTGGCTTCATTTGCATATGAGCCCAAGGCACCATGGAAAATGAATGAGTGTCACCGGAACTCAAAGGGGTAACTAAAGGTAAGAATCCTTTATTAGCACAGACTTCTGCAGACTCAGAAAGGATACATCTGGTTTCCTCCAGAGAGAGGCTTGGTAGTGCTGGTGATAGGATGGTGAGCCTTGTAGGTGACAGGGAGACACAGGCTCCTTGTGTTACAAAGGCAGCTATTAGTCTGTGTTGCTAGGATCTCAGAGCCTCTGGGGCCCGGCGTCCTGGCTCTGAGCACTGGTTTCTCACTTTCCAGCCGCATAAGCCCAAGTAAGTTGCTTAACTTCTTTGTGCCTCAGTTTCCTATTTTTCAAAATGGGCGTAATTGCAGTACTTGAGTCATAGGGTTGTTAAAAATGTTCAGCAAGTTAATACACACAAACCGGTTAGAATGAGGCCTGGTATAGGTATCAGTGACTGTATTTGCTGCAGACTAGCTGGATACCACTTCCAGGAGTGGGTTCCGCCCTTCCCATAACCCCCCTTTGTGGGATCCTCTTGTTCTGTCCTGTCCGTGGAAACCCGGAACACCTGCTTCACTCTTCAGAGTCTAGATTCCTGCCTCTAAGGGCCCGGCTCCAGGAGGGAACCGCAACAGCTGAAGCAAAATGCCAAGACAACTGGCTGGAGGTAGGGCAGTAAGGACTCAGATCCTATAGCCTCTCACGGAGAAGAAAAGGCTCCCGAATCTAAAGAGGCTGGAAAAGATCTGTGGCCCATTCCAGTTGGCCATAACTGACAAGGAAGGGCTCATTTCTTTCTGCTTAAGTCTGCACTGGCCACGTGACCTGCTGGACAACAGAAGTGGCAGAGTGACACCCTAGGGCTTTGGAAGCTAGATCTTGAGAAGCATCACATCTTTTTCTGGGTTTCTTGGAACACTCTTTGAGTGGCTTTGAGCCACCATGGGAGAAGCCTGATTACCCTGCTGCAGAAACCATGGGGCAGGGCTGAGATCACACAGAAAGAAAGAGGGCTGCAGCTGAGCCCAGACTTCCAGCCATCTCCACAAGGCACCAGCCACGAGAGCGGGGCTGTTCCAGACCCTCCAGCTGAATACCACTAAGTGACCCTAGTTGCCACTCTGTGGAGCAAAAGAATCACCCAGCTGAGCCCTGCCCAAATTCCTGACCCATGATATCATGAAATAAGAGTGTAGCAAAATTCTTGTTGTAAATGATTACATTTTGAAATAGTTTGTCATATGACAATAGACAATAGTGTCTGTACCAGATGCCAATATAGTCAAAAGCAGCAAAGTCACACATATCTGAAACATCCTGTTAGACTGGAGGATACTTTTTTACAACTTTGTTCTGAATCTTTCCTTTGGGAAGCCACTCATCCCTCATTCTCTGACAATACTGCCAACATAATGTGAGGGTAAAGGCTGGTGGCAAAAATGGCTAGCCATTCAACAAACCTACTTCCTCTCCTGCTGAGCTCACAGCTACTTTGGACTTCTCAGACAATGTTATGGTCAATACGTATGGCCAAATTCTGGCCAATAGACTGTGGGCCTGGACTATAAAAGAACATCCTGCATGCTGGTCCAGTTTTTCTTCTTCTGTGTATTGGTTGAATGTTGATGTTCTTGGTGGCTTTGGAAGGGACATGTTGAAGACGGCAGAACTTCCATCAGGCTGTGTGCTTGAGAATGTTCTTTTGATTCAACTTATGTAATTAAAAAAATAAACTTCTATTGTATCAAGACACTGAGATTGGCAGGGTTTGGTGTTACCGTAGCTAGAGTGTCTCTACTATTACATTGTGATTAGAGACTCTGGCCTAGTCAATCAGAGAATCTCTTTCTGTTGGCCAGGGGTTCATGCCAGTGATATATGTAGAACTCAAGATGGACTAACAAAGTCACTTCCTGAAAGGTGCGAGGCGCTCTCTTTCCCTGGAATCCATGGAGACATTTTGCTGCCAGAGGGAGAGAGAGAGATACCACGTTTTGATGCTATCAGTGAACTCCCAGGTTTAGCTATACCTGAAGCTAGACCACTCCTTGGAACACCCAATAACATGAGCCAGCAGATGCCATCAAGGGTAGAAAATAATTGGCAATATACTTCTATCCCTTGTCACTAAGAGTCTTAATAACATTGGAGGATCATCTTATACTTAAGAAAAGTCCATGGAGAGAAGGGCATCCTGAGCCCAATGTCCATGGTGAATCAGATACCCAGAGGAACCCCTTACACACAGCCCTGCTGATAATTCAGTGGAATCTTGTATTTTATTTTAAGACCATTTCACTGCATTCCTTACACACTGGGGAGTCAGGAAGCTCTGATCTAAGAAACAAACCCAAGCTAAGAGAGGAGTCAACTCTGCCTCTCAGAGTAAAACAGAATATTTGCCTCAAATATGGTGTCCTTTTGTACATTTCAAACAATTTTAGGGGTGCCTGGGTGGCTCAGTTGGTTAAGCAGCTGACTTCAGCTCAGGTCATGATCTCACAGTTCATAGGTTCAAGCCCCACGTCAGGCTCTGTGCTGACAGCTCTGAGCCTAGAGCCTGCTTCTGATTCTGTGTCTCCCTCTCTCTCTGACCCTCCCCCATTCATGCTCTGCATCTCTCTCTCTCAAAAATAAATAAAACATTTTAAAAATTAAAAAAAAACAATTTTAAAAGGACCCACTCCAAAATAGAGTGGCATTATTGTCAAGACAAATGGGCGATGTCAGAGAGACACAGTAGATCAGGTGGCAACACATGGGGTATGAGGAAAAGGAACCAAGAATTAGGCCAAAGACATAAACCCTAAGTTAAAATTCTGTTTTTGGAGGGAAATGTCTGAGCACTACAGTGTTACACACTTGTCCTTTTTGCTTTTGTTCTTATCATTTTATCACCTATACATTCCATGTATCTTGATTGTAGTGGAATTGAATTGTATCCCCCCAAAAAAATATATTCAAGTCTTCACTCCTAGTGCCCATGAATGAGACCTTATTTGGAAAGAGGGTCTTTTTGGTTGTAATCAAGTTAAGATAAATTCACTCTGGATTAAGTTGAGCCCTTGGTCCAATGACTGGTGTCTGTAGAAGAGTAAGGAGAGAGGGATTTGGATATAGAGTCAGAGACGAGGAAGAAGGACAAATAAAGGAGACAGAGACTGGAAATATAGCTACAAGCCAAGGGACACCAAGGATTGGTGGAAGCCACCAAAGCTAGGAAAGGGCAAGGAAGGATTCTTCTCTAGAGCCTTCAAAGGGAGCAAGGTCCTACCTGTACTTTGTTTACAGACTTCTGAAAGAATAAAATTCACATTTTTCTTTGTGTTTTAATGTTTATTTATTTTAAGAGAGATTGAGTGCAAGAAGGGGAGGGACAGAGAAAGAGAGAGAGAGAGAGAGAGAGAGAGAGAGAGAGAGAGAATCCCAAGCAGTCTCCATGCTGACATCCAGGGCTCAATCTCATGAACTGTGAGATATGACCTGAGCCGAAATCAAGAGGTGGGCATGTAACACATTAGGCCACCCAGGTGCTCCCCATGTTTTTTTAAGCCACCAATTTTGTAATAATTTGTTTTGTTTGTGATAATTGGTGACAGCAGCCCCAGGAAACCAATACCTCAAGGTTCTCATGTGTATAAAAGCTCCCTCACAGTGAATAAGGGAGAAAGGTGGCACCTAAGCTGGTGGATTCAGTCACGGGTTGGATAAAATGAAGTCTGTCCAACTGGAGATACGCAACATGTTTCAAAATAAGTACTTAGAGGATGTGTTTGTATTTCTCCCTCTGCGCTCTCCCTCTGCCCACATTTAAAGATTCAGAATTCTCCATAAGGACATGATTCCGGGGTGGCTCAGTCAGCTCAGTGTCTGACTTCAGCTCAGGTCATGGTCTCATGAGTTTGAGCCCCACACTGGGGCTTTGCATTGCTAGTATAGAGCCTGCTTGGGATTCTGGCTCTCTCCTCTCTTTCTGCCATTCTCTCTCTCTCTCTCTCTCAAAATAGATAAAGAAAACTAAGAAAAGAATTCTCCATATAGATGATGATATTAGGTTTGAGCAGTGCCAACCAGCTACAGTTTCTGTGCTTATCAGTGGAATGAGTCAGTCCTGGAAAGATCGTTCCCCTAAACGTGACCGCCAAGGAGAATGGGATGGTGAAGGGCACAGTGTGGGAAGCAGACTTCTCTACCTCTGTGTGACTATGAGCAGGTTCCCTGAGTCCTCTAAGCTTCACTTTCCTTATCTGTGAAATGGACATCATGGCAGCAGCTACCTCATGAGGCTGTTGAAAGTGACTGAGGCTCTCTGCAGAGCACCAGCACAGAGAGTCCTCAAGAGCTGCTTGTGGGCTTTATTAGCTGTTCTGAAGGAGGCAGACAGGCCGTGGCAAGTCAATACAATGACCAATTTTGGCACTGCGTCTCTGTCTCTCTTTCTTTGCGTCCTTTTCTTTCTCTGTCCTGTCTCTGTCACAGTTGCATGGGCTCCCCTATCTCCACTCAGTCTCCAGTTGTCAGTCCATCTATCTCTTCTCTCTTGTCCTTCCTCCCAGATGGTCTGATCTGTCTACCTCTTGGCCTCTCTCATGCTTACATGGCCTCATTGAGGACAGCCTCTGCATCACCATGTCTCAGGAGATCACCTGCTCCATTAATACATGACATTATTTATTACAGACCCTGAAGACTTCATTTAACAGACAAACTCCCAGCCAGGTCTCCTCCTGTTTCCTCAATTTGAGGTGGAGACATCTGGAAACTGGTTTAATAAAGTGGCTGACAGGCAGCTGTTCCTGGAGCTTCTCAGTGGGGGGCTCCAGGGAGCCATTTCACAGAGGAAGCCACAAGCCAATGGGTTGATGGACTGCTGGTCTCAGCGAGAATCCAGTCAACTGCTCCAGACAAGGAAAGGGCTACTTCCCACCTGCACTCACAGGAAGGGACTACATTGTCCAAGGAGGAAGGCATGAAGGGGTGGAGGCAACTGCCCAGGGAAGTGTCTTGCACCCCCTGCTGTACCCCATCAGCTCCCCGAGTAAGACACCAGACCTTTCTGAGATATCTTCATCCAAAGATGAATTTGCCCAGATGAGTTCTGAGATCCTGTCTCTCCTTAACATTCTAGAAACCTTGGGTAGATCAGAGCCACCCCTTCAGAGACAGACAGGGTGAGAGAGCAGAAAGAGGCCAGCCATCATTTATTGTTGTGTCGCCTGACAGAGCCTGGGCTTGGTGTGCTGTAGGACACCGAGATAAATACAGGAACTTGTCATTAGGAAAAGGAGATGCAGCGTGCATATAATCTTCTGCCCACATCATACTGCATAGCTGAAATGGCATTTCTTCATGCTCCAGTGAGTTCATAACCAGATGGGAGGAACAAAACTTTCATCCACAGGAAGATAAGGGACCAGCAATGGCAGAGAGTGATCGATGTGACTAAGAGCTGAGTGGTGTGCATAGGTGTGCATAACTCTTGTAGAAATTGAAGAGAAAAGACTATCCAGAGAGTGGGAAAGGGTCATGGAGGGCTTCCTGAAGGAGGTAGGATTTGATTTGAACCTTGAAAAACATACCTATGGAAAGAAAAAGATGAAGATTATCTGGATCCGGTGCAACATAAAAATGTAAAGTCTGATGCCCCAAAATTAAGAATTTCAATTCAATTCAATTGAGTTTGGTTTCTCAAGATCCACATATGAGTGAAAATATATGATATCTGTCCTTCTCTGACTGACCATGGGGGGATGGGAAGGGTGGGAAGATACGGGGCGGGGGGGGGGGGGAGCAAACCACAAGAGACTATTAAATACAGAGAACAAACTAAGGATGGATGGGGGGGTGAAGGAGAGGGAAAATGGGTGATGGGCATTGAAGAGAGCACTTGTTGGGATGAGCACTGGATGTGTATTTAAGCCAATATGACAATAAATTATATTCATAAAAAAATAAAGTATTCTAAATTTCTTTTGTGAATAAAAAAATTAAGAATTTCAAGACAGTGACAGCAGAACAGTTAACCAAGCATGTGGCCCTCCGAAGTGTGGGACTCTGTACAGCTGCCAAAATTACACACTCATGGAGCTAGCCCCAACACTGGAGACTTTCTGGGTGCTGGAAATAAGCTAAAATGGTGAGGGTGGATTAATAACAGCAATGTAAGAAATGTATAAGCACCTAAATATAAAAACTAAAAGTAAAATCATTAGAAGAAACCAGACAGGTAAATATTCATGACCTTGGATTTGGCAATGGAGTCTTACCTTTAACACCAAAAGCACAAGGGGCAAAAAAAAAAAAAAAATAGATAAATTGGGCTTTACAAAAATTAAAAACATTTAAGCATCAAAGGATATTATCAAGAAAGTAAAAAGGCAAGCTAAGGATGGGATAAAATACTTGCAAATTACATGTCTGACGTGGGCCAAATATCCAGAATATAAAAAACACAACTCACTACAGGAAGCAAACAACCCAATGTTAAAAATGGGCAAAGAACAGGAAAAGACATTTCCCCAAAGGAGATACACAAATGACAAGAAAGCACGTAAAAAAAAGGCTCAACATCACCACTTGTAAAGAAAATGCAAATCAAAGTCGCAATGATATACCATCTCAAACCCGCTGGGATGGTTACCGTGATGAAAAAAAATAGGAAGAAAACCAGAAGAGTTGGAGAGAATGTAGAGACAGATGACAGGAACCCTCACGCACTGCTGATGGGAATCCAAAAGGGGTCAGCCGCTGTGGAAAACCAGTAGTTCCCAAAAAAGTTAAACATCTGATCCATCAATTCCCTCCTAGGTATATTCCCAAAAGAATAAAAAACAAGTCCTCAAATCAATAGCTGTTCGTAAATGATCATCACAGGAATATTCACAGCCTTCAGAAGACAGACACAACCCAAATGCCTGTCAACAGATGAATGTATAAACAGATTGTAGTAAAACACACACACACACACACACACGCGCACACACACACACACACACACACACACACAACACAGTATTCAGGCACAAAAAGTAATGAAGCCCTGATGCAGGCTACAACTTGGACTAACCCTGAACACACGCTAAGTAAAAGAAGCTGAACACATATTGCAGAATTCTCCACATAGGGAATGTCCAGAATAGGCAAATCCATAGAGACAGAAGGCAAATGAGAGGATGCCAGTGGGCGAGGGGAGGTGGAACAGAAGTGATTCCTTGATGGGTCTTGGATGTGCTCTTGGAGTAATGTAAGGTATTGAAAGTAGAGACGTGTGGTGGTTGCACAACACCGTGGACACACAAAGGCACCACAGTGTACACTTTAAGATGGTCGATTGTACATTATATGCATTACACCTCATTAAAAAATAATAATGAATACTTTTTTAAAAGCTATGGAGAAAGACTACAGGATGTGTCTGTGTACTCGTGGGAGCCCCCAGCAGTGTGTACCAGAGACTCTAGTGTCACAGAGAATCTGTTAGCAGTCAGACTCTATCTAGCACCGACCATCGGGTTACAATCCTGACTCTGCCTCCTGCTAGCTGAATAACCCTGGGCAACTTACTTAGGCTCCTATGCCTCAGATTTCCCATATGTAAAATGGGAATAATAATATAATATCATAGTAAAATAGTAGTGGTTTCTGATGACTAATGATAATCTCAGTGACTATACAGGAAGTGCCTAGAGCAGCCCTGATTTGTGGGAAGTGCTCACTAAGTAGATGTGAGCCTTTCTTGTTCCCAGAGGCTCAGGAATTTCAGACTGACCTTGTTGCCTTGTGCCCCCTCAGTGCCCTTCCACATTTATGCTTCAGCTCAGGGTATATTTATGAGAAAGGTAAGCGTGACCATGACCAACCTTGGGCCTGGGGAGAGCTAAAGCTCATGGAAGGATAATTTATGCAAGCAAGAGCATTTTATGACAGCCCCTAGTTCCGGGACCAGGATTGGAGGCAGGAAGGATATAGGAAAATAACAGCAAGAGGAAAGACAGCAGAACTCTGGTCCTAACAGGCTCTCGGGAATATTTAAGTGTGAGCCTCCCACAGTTTGGTCACGTTAAATTAAAGGGAGTTCTCCCTTCCAGTCTCCTTCACCCCCACAACTGTGGCCACAGACGATGCAAGCAAAATTAGAGCTGAATTCTCTCCAGCTTCGGGAATTTGCATATGGTTTCTGTAAAGCTATTTAAGTAATATTATTATTTCAATAGACTTCCTCTTTTACTTCAGTAAATTTTATTTTATAGGAAATTTTATATTACCGGTCTCAGGCAGGGACAGTAAAAAACGGCCAAATCTGGCCAGCCACCTGTTTTTTTCAAATACAATTTTATTCTAACGCAGCCATCCCTGTTTGTTTACATATCTTCTATGGCTGTTTTTGCACATCGACAACAGAGTTAAGTAGTTGCAGTAGAGACGTTATGACCTGGAAAGGCAAAAATACCTACCAAACTTTGCCGAAAAAGTTTGTCTACCCATGCTCTAAGTGAAAACCTCTATCACTTAACTAAAAGGGAAGAGCAATAATTGAGATACTGAAAATAAAATTAGGTTAAATTCTACCTATAGTCTGTTGTTTTCACTCAATAAGTACTTGTTTATTTCATTTATTCATTCATTTGTTCGTTCATTCATGCGTTCATTCATTATCTATCGAGTACTTGCTCATAACACCTTGCAAGGTCCTGGGACACAGAGGCGAAGGAGATAGAAAGGTTTCTGTTTTCATGGGGTTTATGTTCTAGTGGCAAAGGACAGACACTGAAAAATAAATATCCAAAGACATCCAAAAATAAGATGTCCAAATTATCTTTGATATTCATTATAACAGAAAAGAACAGACAACACAGTATATGAGGGAGTGCTTGCGAGTTGGACAGAGGACACATTCAGTTAAGGGATCAAGGAAGATCTCTCTGAGAAGGTGACATTTGGGCACAGTATTCCCAACAGAGAGAACAGAAGTGCAAAGGCCCTGAGGCTGGAATGGGATTGATGTGATTGTTCTAGGGAGCTGAATAACCATATACACGGAGTGACAACAATAATGCCCCACCAATCAGCGCCTACTTGTAGCTATTGATTTGATTTGTCAGGATGTCATTTGGAGGGCTGCACACCCACCTTATTGACCCTTGGGGCAGAAAGCCATCTGAGGGCTGGAATTGGGTCTGAATCAGGACTCTGAACCACCCCAGGGGAGAACCATGCAGGAATGCGCAGAGGAAGAAGTAGAACTACAGTGTAGCTGGATAAGGCCTTGACCAAGCTAATGAGGCGCTCTGCTCCCTCGTGGCCTGGATCAAGCAGAACCAGCCAGGCCCGGATACCTCCTCCTGCTCAGTCACTGGATGTGGTAACCAGTGGTGACTTGTGGCAAAATCGTTCTCTGCGGCTGGGAGGCCGTGACAGACCTGATGGCTGGAAACTGTCTGCTGACCGCACACCCACAGCTGGGCAGCAAGCCCTTCACAAAAGGGGCATCTGGGCAGCACGTGTCCTGGTCGTCCGTATAAGGGAAATGCCTTTGCTGCAGAGTGTGCCCCTCCCCCCTGCCTGCCACTCTTCAGCCCCCAATCCCTGGCCCACTACACGTCTCCTTTTCCTCCCCAGAACCTCCTCCCAACCCAGCTGCCTAGAAAGAAGGGTGAGAAAGTGACTGGAAAAGCTAAACCCAGCCGAGACCTCGGCTGAAGCGACTTTCAGCACAAAGGTTTTTCTTTGAGGACTCACAGACAGGAAGTCCTCAGGACCCAGTAAATAAATAAATGTGTTCATTAGCTCATCTAATAAGAAATTATGAGTCATGGTACTGTGCCTAGCAGTGAAAAAAGTCTCAGAATCTCAGACACTGTGCGCCACTGGGGGCTATGAGTATTTTCTGGAAACCCTAAAGAGACACCCACTTTCCAAGCCGACTCATGAGCCTGGCCCGCCCTGAAGCCCTCGGTGCTTCAGGCCTCTGGACCACCGACAGCTGCCCCATCCCGGGCTGGCTGCCGCACACAGCCAGGAGAGTCACGGCATGCTGACTCACCGAAAACCGCTATACCAGATCAAAGGTCCTCTTCAGCTCAGGAAAAACCCAGAAATTCCCCCCAAGGAACCCCTGGGAAGACTAAAAGCAGGAAAGCAAGTGACTGTGGTCAAAATTGCACTCTTCCTCTCTAGCCCCTTGGAAGGATGCTAGAGCAGTAGAAACCTCTCTCCGCAGAAAACAGTTGGAGAAGCCTTGATTTCGGCCAATCAACTTGCTTTAAAGATGTGTTAGCCTGGGCAGCGGTGCTGGTGCTCTCCCAACCCCCACCCCCTCAGTCAAGCAGAGGCCCACGGAGGTATTGTCTGGAGCACACACAGCTGGCTCCCGCAGGGCGAGGAGAAGAATCCAAGCTTCCGGTCCCATCTCTTCCCATCGGCTTTGTCACGGTCCACCGCATTGTCCCACTCCACCCATGGCCGGTCCTCCCAGCGGTTCGGTTCCCTCCAGGCTCAGTGTTGGGCCCCTCGCACCTTCACCCTGGGCCCCGCTCACCTTCCAGAATTGGCACCCTCCCATCACGTTGTCAGTATTAGTTCGCAACACCTTCGCCCAGCTGCTTCTCTGCACATGTCTCAGAACTGACTCCCGCCCCCAGCAGTGGGAGATTTTTCCAGGCCCCACCACTGCCCTGGGGAGCCCTTGGGGCATTCAGGGAAGGATCCCACAGGTGAGCAAGGAACAGTGCCCCACAGCCACTGGGAAGAGCCCTGCCTGCATGTGCGAGGTGGAAACACTGTGAACACCACGGAAAGGCAGGAGGTGAGGATCAGCCTGGAAGGGATGGGTCTGGACAGAAAGGGAGCAGCCGTCAGTACCCCTAGCCCCTCTCAGCTGCCCTAGAGGACAGTGTCCATGACTCTCAGTCGCCTGTGTTCGGAGGGGCCTTCACAGTCTTGCTGGGGGGCAGAACATGCTCTCCTTACCGCTCCACCTGCACCTGCTTTGAGAAGTCTCACTCCCCCCCACCTGCCCACCAGAGACTCAGAGACAACTGCTTGAGGAGGACCAGTTATTTCTTCACTATTAGTTCACAGGCCTGAGCCCCAAGTTGAGTTCTTTGCAAAATAGATAATGGACTTAGCATGGAATTAAATGCTCCTTGGTGGGATCCAGCAAAGGCTAGCCTAGGTCCGCATGGATGACGGTCAGAGCAATAGGCCAGGTGTCAGACTGCCTTGGTGAGGCTTTTGTTAGGAGAACTTTCTGCATCAGATCCCCCCAGATGAGTGTTTTAGGTCCAGATTCCTCAGACGCACCAGATCGAGTTTATTAGGAGGCCACGAGAACCTGCCCCTCACCTGGTTCCTTTGGACATTCCAAGCGTGGTCAGGCGTGAGCACCAGAAGCAGCCTAATCCTCTGTCCACCACAGAAGGGGCAATCTTCTAAGAACCTCCATTTTCTTCTCTGTAAAAACAGATTGCATAATTCCTTTTATTTCTAGGGATTTTGTGGTTCCCAATGCACTTTCATCCAGATGGTCTTGTTTGCTTGCAATGGCCACCCTGAGATGTGGACAGGGACACTGCTAACAAAGGAAGGGCGGGCAGAGGGTACAGGCACTGAAGGGTTGAAGAAGTCTCTGAAGAAGACGCACCACTCCCTTTCCCGAATCATCACCACAAGAGGAGGGGGTGAGGAGGTCGGGAGAACACCTGGCGGGAAGTCAAGCTAAGACTTTGGGAGCCAACAGAATTTAAGAAACTGCGGGCTGGGGGGGCTTTCACAGGAAAGGAGGGGAGCGGCAGTGAAGGCGGATGGTGGAGGGCAAAGGCAGGAGGTGAGAGCCTGGAGGTGAGAGACGGGAGGAGGATGCCCCCGGCTGCAGTGGCCGCAGGGCATCTTGGGGAAGCTCTGTGAAGTGTTGTTCTTTCCACCAGCCTGGAAGGGAGTGGCCATCCTGGGATGGGTGTGAAGAGGTCTCAGTTCCTGAAGGAGACATCTGTCAGTCTGCATCTGTTTCCAGCCGAGCTGGGCAGGAAGGGCTTCGGGATGGCTGGGGGCCCAGGGGACATAGATGGGAAGTGATGGCGGTGTGAATCATCTGGGAAGGAGAGAAGAGGAGGAGGCCAAGGCAAAATGCTTTCTTCTTCCACCCCACTCCTAGTGATGTCCCTTCTTGTTCCTTTTTCTACTCTGTCGCAATGACCCAGAGCCAAGGGCTGCTCATCTGATGGCAATTGTCCTAGGACTCACTGCCAATCAGCCTACCCGGCTCAGTCACCTTCAAGAAGGGGTGAGGCTGACTCTGGACTTTGAAAGCTTTTGGCTTTTTTTTTTTTTTTTAATAGGGCTAGGAGGCATGATACAATATTGAAGGAATAAAGTATGGGTCAATGTAATGGCCTTAAAACAGGATTTCAATGTTAGTGAAAAGGAGCACTTTATGCTTGTAGGACAGGAAGGCGGTTCAGAAGCCAAACCATCTGGACAGGATCCTCTTAAAGATTAAATACTTGCAATCTGGCAGCTTTCAGTCAGGCTGTCCCACCTCTCTTGTTTCTTGTCTTCTCTGAACATGCAGCACACTTCACTACGGCTCTTGCCATAACACTATTACCCCATCAGAGGGTCTCAGTTTGATTACCCTAACCCACTCTCCTCTCCCCTTCTTCCCTGAGCCTCTTGGAGCAACAACTGAGCTCTGTTCCCAGGAAGTGTTCCTAGGACGGATGGGAGGGAAAATTATAAGACCCCCAAAGCAAGGTTTTTAGCTGATTGTGCCAGCCTTGACATGCTGAAGCCCAGAGCAGGTGGGAGAGCTCAGTCTCTGCTCTAATTTTGAGTGGATCTGTGGGACCAGTAAGCATGACCACCCTTGGGCCAGATATTCTGCCCAACAGCCTGGCAGGCAATGGAAACACACATTATCCCTTTAACTCTCTGGTGCCTACAAACAAATGCACTGGGGGGACACTTGCTTTATTTTACTCCCCTCTTCCTTCCTCTATCCAAGACTTAAGCCAGAATTAGGTCAGTATGAAGGAGAGAGGAGATTGGGGGCATATTCGGGTATTTGTAGGAGGAAATGGCCATGCCCTGATCATATTCCCAACTGCCTCCCAAAGGCCAGCTATCCTGCAACAGCTCCCTGCCTCAGTCACCCTCACCCCTCTGCCCCAGGACTTCTCAGGCTTCAGGAACTTGATTTGCCCTCACAGGGAGTCAGCTGAGAGCTATAGGGAGTCAATGCTCTGGCAGCACCCAGTGAGGGGTGACAGTTGGTAGAAAAGCACCCTGGCTTCCTCATGAGGCAAGTGTGTCTCAGAGGGTCCCCATCATGACTGAACCCAGTTGCCTACACAAGCAAGCTGCTTATTAACACACACACCATTTATTGATTTTCCTCCTTCTCCTGTCCTATTTTTCTTCTTCCTTACCATGATGTCTGAATCACCTCACAGATCAACTCTCGCCCTCAAATCCTGGATTCAACGTATGCTTTGGAGAAAACACAAACTAAGCATCTGGGTTAAAGAGTAAACTATGAAAGGAGCAACTGGGTGGCTCAGTTGATTAAGCATCTGACTTCAGCTCAGGTCATGATTCCACGGTCAGTGGGTTTGAACCCTGCATCGGACTCTCTGCCTAGAGCTCAGAGCCTGCAGCCTGCTTCATATTCTGTGTCTCCCTTTCTCTCTCTCTCTCTCTCTCTCTCTCTCTCTCTCTCTCTCTCTGCCTCTCTCTCCCTTCAAAAATAAACATTAAAAAATTTTTAAAGAGTAAAATATGAGAACTATTCACATCCTCTGCATGGAGTCTGTTACTAGATACCCCTACTCTATGCCAAGGCAACAGCCAAGCAGCAAAGATGAGGAGGACAGGAAGAAAGAGGGAACTGGACCATCCTGAGGATATCACAGCTCCAAGATTCTTCACCAGGAAGCTGTGCTGGGCTGCAGAACTTTTCAGGTACCCAGAGGGGTCATTTCATCCACCTTGGGCTACTTTTGCCTGGCACAGAAAGGCAGAGTGAATTTGTATGGGGCAAATGAATGATGCTTCTAGAAGCTAAGGCAATCCTGAGGTATGATTTCCATTCATAAGTGCCTCATCTTGGGGAACTCAGCATTGCCTGTCCTGGACCCTACAAAACTTAGGAGCAAGCTCCAGAAAACCTTGGCAACCTGGAAAACACAAAGCTGAGCAAGGGTCAAGAGAGTTTTCTGTTGCTTAGAAAGAAAGAAAACATTTTGAACTGCTTTCCAAAGAATCCCAAATCTGAGACCAGCCTGTAGCCACAAACACCATCCACCCCTGCACTCAACACATGGCTGGCTTTCTAAGCACTTGGATTGCCTACCCTGTACCTCCCTTCTTTTTCTCCCTCATCTCTTTCATCAGCTGACCTTTTCTCTCTCGCCCCCCACCCCCACCCCCTAGCCTCTTGGCCACTAAACCACAGGAACTGAGGTGGAACTCCAGGGCAGAAGCTAGGAGCATGCTGGGTGGCCCCGGGTAGGCAGTCCCATCAGTGAGTCCGTGGAGGGGAGGAAGTTCCCAATACTCAAACCTAGAGCTGAAAGGGAAGGGATGGGCTGGGGGTGAGGGTGACTCTCCTTGATTCTGAAACCCTTGTGTATTTTCAAGGAAATTTTGCCCATATGTTTCTGATTCATTTATACTTAACTCATCAAAATGTTATTTGGTAAGAGTTATTTGAAGTCCAAGAAGCCTTGTAACAGCCTGTTTAATGAGCCCAAAGAGCTTTTTTACTCTTCTTTATTTTTTAGGGAGGGATAGGATTTTTTTCCCTCTCCAGAAAAGCAAGCTGTCTTATCTTATATGTAATTTCAGACCTAAGAAACTCAAAGCTTTGAAAAGAACATGAGACAAGAAAGCAAAAGTTGAGGTGTTTGGCTCTGATCTACCCTGACTTGGGTGATCTTCTCCACATGACTCACCTCCTCAGAGCCTATTCAGTCACCCAAACTCTTCAGGTGGCAGAGAGAGATGTTTAAAACCAGAGGACCCTCTCAGCATTGAAGTTCCTGAATTCCTAATGTCTGTATTTGCCATCACCTTCCCACAGTCTATGCCTTGCCCAGACATCAGTAAGGTAAATTCTCTTCTTAGTGAAAATCTTCCAGATGAAGAGAAATCTGAAAAAGCAGGAGTGTAGCCGAGGCCAAAAGCAATTATTTAATGGGTATTAAGTCTTTTGTCTCCAGAATCAACTGAACCTCAGACAGAAAAAGAAGACATGGAATAAAACAGTGACCCATGGATGAAAACAGAGGCAGGAAGAGCTCACTGCTGGGAACATGAAGTACCAGATTATTGGCCAAACAAACTAGAATGTTCCTTCCTGTACATCCTATATCTGACAAGGGAGTCAGACTCACCTTCTCTTCATTGTATCTCTGACCTACTAAATTGATAATTAGCTGCCCTTCCTGGAGGTAGGAGAATGGACAAGTTGACCTCCAGAAGACCCTTGCCCACCCCAAGGCTTTTACAATTCCCCCATTAGCCCAGCTTAGCCCAATTGAGTACAGAGGACCATTATGTCATTCTTCCCTTAAGACCACAGACTCCCAGGGATGAAAAGGTCAGATGCCTCAGGGGAGCCTGAAGTTGCTGGTGCTTTGTCATTCAGGGTCAGCACAAAGCCAAAAGACTAACGCGGCTCTCCCAGCTGGTGAACTTAGCCCCCAGCCTTTCACCCTCATCCATCTAAGGCAGAGACTGGGCTGCTTTGATTATTCTGACTACTGAGCAAACAGTTGAGGTACCATTTTGGAAGACAGCAGCTTAGATGCAAGATGACTTTATGTACTTAGAGTGGGGGTGGGGAAACTGAAGTCATGTATGTGCAAGAGACTATTGTCCACAGAATCCTCAATCTGGAGAGTTCCATTGCTTGCCACATATCTTAGTCTACCCCCACTGCAGAGATGGGATCTAGCCCTGCATCATTTTTTCCTCTCACACCAAATTTCCCGTTTATGGATGGAACAATTCCTGGGTCAATCATCACATCTTTATTGAATGCCTAGGAGAGAGAAAAGGTCTAAAACTGAAGCCTCAGTCTTTTTTTGCAACCTAGTCTGAGAAGTGACATCCTTCTGCTTCAGCTGCATTCTATGCCCCAGAAGCAAGTTGATGAATCCATGCTCCACGCGAGGGGATTGTGCAAGGGTGTGAACACCAGGAAGCAGGGAAGGATTCTGCCTTTCACATAAAGAGGCTAAAAATAAGGGAATGTGCCCTCTAGCTGGCTCAGCCTCTGCCACTTTCTGGGCAAGGGGGCTCTGAGACATTTATTCTGTCTAAAGTGAGTAAGATGGTCCCCTCGTTGATAAGAGCCATGACTTAGTGTCTTTGAACTGTTGCTGACAGACTGCTTGTGTGGCTAAGTGCCTTGGAAAGTCAACTCACACCAGCTTATGGAAACCCCCCCACCTCAGCCCATGTATGTGAACCTTATATTATAACCCTCCTAGGAAGGACACACTTCTTCTGATCACATTGATGCCAATACTTCACCCTTCCTGGAAGCTTCCTGGAGTCCAACCTTCATCTGTTCCACTAATACCTTGTCCCTTCTTATCTATACCTGGTCTCACTGGCACCAGTGAACAATTTTTCCAGGCTTATCTCTCTAATAACCTTTATGTAGCTTGACATGAAGGACCTGGCCCCTTGAGAAGTTGGGGAGATGGATTTCTTTTAATCAGGATACCAGTAGTGTCTACTTCAGACATGAGGTGATTGTGCTTGGCTTTCCCCTCTCATGTAGCTCATTCTCTTATTGACATGCCCTTTGATGTTTTTTTGACCATGAACCATCAGTTCCAAAAGATCCTGAAGAAGACAGAGAAAACTACAATGAATTAAGAAAGGAGAGGAAGAAGAGGAAGTTATCTGAAATTGAACTTGGCACTGTGCTTAGGACCTAACACATTATCTCACTGACTCTCCCTAACAGACCTTTGTGAAGGTCATTATCCTCCTTGCATAGCAGGCTCAGTATCCACGGCTGGTATGTGTCAGATCAGTCCCAGGTATGTTCTACATTGAGCCTTGAACCATTCTTTTTATTTTTTTTAATGTTTGAATTTATTTTTGAGAGAGAGAGAGAGAGACAGCATGAGCAGGGGAGGGTCAGAGACAGAGGGAGACACAGAATCCTAAGACAGGCTCCAGACTCTGAGCTGTCAGCACAGAGCCCAACGCAGGGCTTGAACCCACGGACCGTGAGATCATGACCTGAGCTGAAGTCAGACACTTAACCGACTGAACCACCCAGGCGCCCAGAGCCTTGAACCATTCTTAAGCCTTGCCTCGCAGTACTTTAAGTGACTTTGGGGTAAAGCGAATCCTTTTTCTAACCAATACAAGAAGTAATTGTCAGAACCCTATAAGGGTTGAAGGGACAAGGGCCACCAGAATTGACTTCCTTTACCCCAACCTGTGGACAGTTATCATCCCAATGCCCTTTGTGGACTAAAGATTCCTTTATGGAGACAGACTAAATTAACATTATGGATGCATCAAAGAAAGGTCAGAGGTGAGAACATTTAGACCCCAGAGCTCACTGGGACTCAGGACCTCAACCAGTTGAGTAGATCAGTTCGGACCCTAGTCATTCTTTCCCATGACTGTGGCCTAAAGGAGAATGCTGTTAGCCCCTCAGGGTCGGCCATGTGCTGAGAGAGTACACTACCATTCTAGCCTGCTGTTCCCCTCCAGGCCTTCCTTTCCGAACCTCCTCGATCTGGAGGAGGGGAGCCTATGCCTGTGCCAAATTCCTTCTGGACTACATACAGGTTGGCATACTCTGGTTTCTCTTCAGATCGTATAAATCTTTCGCCTTGTACAATGTACAGGCTGGCAGAAGAGGACCAGCTACATGTGAGAATGGAAGCAAAGCTCATAAATGACCTACAGAGTTTACTTACTAATGTGAAAATTATTAACAGGAAACTTCACTAAAATGGAGTCACGGAGGTTTGGGCAAGGAGAGCTCTCACACCCTACCATTTGTAGTCAATTGCAGACATAACGGGAAGAGACAGACTTGACCTTATACAGGCTTGACCCTGCAGGTGGATACTGCTTAGTTGTCCCAGTTGGAAGAAGAGATGCTTTTCTTATACACCTGACAGCAGCTGTGCCAATGCAAAGCCACATACTTCAAATGTCCAGTTCACTCCAGTGGACTTTGAATTTATTACACCCTCCCACCTTCCTCTTTTTCTCCTTAAAAAAGTATGCCTGTCTTTTGTTCCTGGGACTTGCCTAAGGTTTTGCCCCACAGCTTGTTCATCCCCAACTGCAATTCTTTTTTATTTGTAAATAAACCCATCTTTTGCTGATAAAATAATGGACAGTATTTATTTTAAGGTTAACATTGCCGTAAACACAAGACTATCATAAGAACTTGATAGCCCTCACCACGTCTCCCAGGCTCTCTCCCTTTTGGCACTGAGAGGGGAACCTGGGATCCGCCCACCAGGGTCAAGTTTGCTGAGGCTTAGGCACATGCTCCACTTTCTCAGCCCAGGATCCCTGAGACCTGCAGTATCCCAGAATTGCCTGCAGAATTCTTTCTCCTCCTGCCACACTGACGCGGGGCCCAAATCCCGCCTGCTCAAAGGCATGAATGGCTTTACAACTCCTCCATTAAGCCACGAGCTCCTTTCTGAGGATCAAAGTGCTTTAAGCACCAAAAGTCCCATGTGTTCACTACGATCACAAAGCGTCCATCACTGTAGGCACTGTATTCTGCTTTCAATGGGGATTACCTCATTTCATCCTCAGAATAACCTTGTGAGGATTGCTATTTTTATCCCCCTCTCTCCCTCACACATGAGAACACCGAGAGTCAAGGTGATTAGGGAAGAAACTTGCTGGAAGTGACACACGAGAGTGATTGAACTAGGATTTGGACCCACGCGGTCTGACTCTCTGAAAGCCCCATGAGAGACCGGTAGTGTTGCACAGCTCCCCCCGTAAGGGCAGCTGCTGGCAGCTTTTCCGTTTGGAAAGACAAAGCCATGCCTTACCCATCAGATGTCTTTAAGAGCAAGATCTCCCAGGGAGACCATGTTCTCCCAAGATCTGGCATCAAATCAGTTTAAGGGCCTAAATGATGGGGACCCCTTCACCACCTTCCTGGGGTAGTGCCATTTACAGAACAGCTGTCTCCCAATATGTGCACACTTCTCCCATCCGACCCATGCCCTTCCTTCCAGGGAGCCTCCAATTTTTCTTGCCAGGCAAGGTGACAAGGGGAGGACAAAGGGTAAGAAGCTCCCTACTGGGAAATGGGATTCCAGGCTCTCCATGTGTCCAGGGCTCTCCTCAAACCCAGTGTGATTTGGGAGCCAGAAGGAAGGGGGAGGGCCAGGCATCTGCACTCTTGGCTATAAAGCTCCTGTATCTCCAGTGGGGCGTCTGGACTTGTACACGCTCTAAGGTGCCATCAGATGTGTCCCTAATCCCATCAGTGTGGAAGCTAGTGAAGAGACAAGCACAGAAAGGAGGATGCCCATGGAAATTGACTTAGAGACGCAGAATTTCATGTTACCAGACGCCTCTGGAATCAGCCAGCAGAGTTCCTGCATGTTACAGATGAGAAAAAGGAATTCTAGAGAATTACTTTTACAACCCTTTGTTAGGCCGAATGCAGTCCTGGTTAACCTAGTTCATGCCTGCGTGCACGAGGCCTCCCGCTACCTGCAACCAGAGGCTCACCTGAACCTTCCAGGAAGCTCTGAGCTGGCAGCCCTGGTGGCATCTCTGATCCAGGAATGTTTATGTTTGAAGAAGAGACATTCTGGAAAGATGAGAAGATTCTAAGCAAAAAAACAAACAAACAAACAAACAACCAATCAAGCAAAAAACCTGTAGGATTTTTTCGTCTAAACTGGTAACTTTTAGGAATAAGGACAAACCAGGAGAAACACTGACATCAGGTCATCATTAACCATAAGAAATTTTCAGGTCTGTCTTGGTAGAGGAGGAAGCATCACGGAATCATGGGTCTGGGATCCAGAAGGCCTGAGCTTGCCTGCTCATCCAGCAGCAGACCTTTCCTGGACCCCAAGGCTGTGACAAGTAGGTAAGGACCTGCACACACACAGCTTAGAATTTGGTGGCCCAGCTCCTACTACCCACTAGATGCACCTTTCACAGTTCTCTGGCTCTCTTGGGGCCTCATTTTCATCTTCAGAAAATGAAAGATTTGTGCCATGCCTCCTCTCAGACCCCTCCCTTCTAGTTGTAGTGTCTTGGAGTTCTTGGGGTCCCCAGCACAGCTCCCACCTTGCTGGCCAAAGGCACTAGCCAGCAGAACACACCACCCGTCGCTTTCAGGACTCCAGCCTGCCCCCTCCCAGCCAGCCCTGGCCCCACCCCGCATGTGCTGTCACTCTTCCGGTCTGGTGCCCTGGAACACACTAGGAGACCCTGGGAGGGGGCCTGCAGCACACACACACACATAGACGTGCGTGCGCGCGCGCGCGCACACACACACACACACACACACACACACACACACACATACACACACTTCAGGATAAGAACAAATATTAAAAGCCACAGCATTCAAACAAGTGTACAGGACACACCAAGAATCTTCTGGCACTGCCTTCTGTGGAACACCTGGCCATGCTTAACCCTAGCCGAAAAGATAATTTCCATGTGAGACACCTGGGTAGAGGGGAGGATGGGGGAGGCAGACGAGACACCCTCAGCAGGAGCCAGGTGAGTCTGAGTCACACGTCTTCTCCTAGGGGACAGTTCCCACCCCTGCCAGGCAGCATGTGACAGAGACGAGAGGGTGACTGCCCCAGCTCCACGCCATGTCCTCCTGTCAGATGCACTCTTAACCTGAGCCCTGCCATCGCCTCCCAGGGAGCCAGCAGATGGGGAAACAGAAGGGAGATGGCTGGTAGGGCCCACGGGCTTCCCAGGGAGGACCTCAGCCTAATACAAGTTGTCATGTGTCAGCTTAGGGCGTGAGCGGAGCCCGCCTGAGCGGCAGCTGGTCCTGCAGCCCTCAGCCAAAGCAGTGCTGACGCGCAGGGGTGCAGCGCTGGTTCTGGAGAGCAGGCCCAGCTCAGAGGGTGGACAGAGGAAGTCCAGGCCCCAGGCCATGAAGACAGTCAGGCAGCAGAGGACGGCAAAAAGGACTCTAAACACAACACCGGTCTCTTCTTTAGCCAGTCCACGTCCTACTGTCCTTTGCAGGGAGACCAGCACTCAGGTGTGGCAACAGAGAGAAAGGCAGAAGGGGCTCAGGAGGACAGAACCTATTGGTAAGCTTTGTCCAACCTTACAAGATGAAACAAAACTAAAACACTCTTAGAGTCTCACCCATTCAAGAGGTGATCGCATCCGACTCTCATTCTACAAATGAAGTCACCTGATGCCACAGCTATTCCAAGGACCTGCCCTGTGCAGTTCACCTGGTGGAGCCCGAATCACCCAGCCCAGTGTCCTGCCTGGTACTACGTCCTCTCTGCCTGTTACCAATAAGTTACCACACAAAAGTCATAACGGGATCAACCGTGGAGTCATTCACGTCATCTCTATTCATCAAAGTATCGCGCTTTTATGATTTTGAATCTCTAGAAATCTCAAATATTACATTTTCTCCAGTAACAATACTAAATTTTGTAATGTAATCTATTCCAACAATAAGTCTGCTTAAATGGTTAGAGAGGTATAGAAATCTAGTTTTAAAAGCATAAGGAAATTATAATATTTTACCAAATGCTCATTTTTTTTGATAACTCTTCAAAACATCTAATATTTTCAAAACCTCCAGTTCCCATGAGTACAGCATTGGAATATATGTTGCATGGATCTTTTTACAAACTACGTTTTCCTCATTCCTGAGATCTTGAATTCCAGTGGCAATGAACTGTGAGTTTCTCTGTCTGGGATAATCAGGAAAAGAGTTTACTTTTTGCGAGAAATGGATAAAGGGATGAAATTGTTGGAGGAACACTGAGGGTTTTGCACTGAAATCATAGAAAAGAGAAGAGAGGCAGAGGGCAAAGTTTATCTGATTTTATTTTGTCTTATCTTCTTGTGGTGAGAACACTTCACATGAGATCCTCCCTCTTCACACATTTTAGCGGACAACAGGGTATTATGAACTATGGGCACAGTGTTGCACAATAGATCTCTAGAACTTTCTTCTTTTTCTTAACAGAAACTTTATGCCCATTGAAGGCCAAGGTTTAAATCTCCTCCTAGAACCCTCATGGAGGGAGTATTAGGACGAAGGGAAGTGATGGGTGGTTGGAGGACTGAGCTAAGCCTTGGAAATTCCACCTGCGGAGGAAAATTGAGATAGAGCGCCTCACTCTTCGGAGTAAGTTCAGTAAAAGTTAATGGAAGCACTCAAGCATTCCATCTTGCCAGAGCTGCCTGGGCCCTCTGTGCTTCCAGAGACTGAGCTTGCATCCCCAGTTGTGAGATCACACTGGCCACTTGTGTGGAGAGCAGATGCCGAAAATGCGCCTTTTCGCATGTTCATTATCAGCAGCAAAGCAAAATGATTGTCAAGCCTGTCATTAAAACAGCAGGGGAGCAAAATCCTGAAAAGTTCTAGCAAATGAGGGAGAGAAATGGAAATTAAATGGATATACTGTCCCAGGAAGATGTGTAAAATGTCTTTAACAAAGAGAGAACACTAACGGCACCATGTTTTATTTCAGAGAATGTATTTATTTATTACCAAATCCTTTGTGAATTCTCGTGTAACCTCAGAGCTCACACTCTACTTATTCTCGTTCATGTGCTTCCTTAATAAGAAGTCAGTAAATTTATGACTCCGTTTTGTGTGTTGGTTTATTTTTTTCAGAAAACTTGTCTTCTTCTTAAGGGAGACAAGTCCACATACGCACATTCATTCAGACACACGTACGCACCTACCAAAAGATAAATCAAGAGTATGATTGATCAGTGACAAACCTGGATAATTAAAGAATGGTAAAGGCCTCATGCTGGTGGCTCACATGTGCCCAGACCCGAAGTGAGATGTGACCCAAGCCACATGGGGTCCAGGCGGCTGGTTTAATGGACTAGTAATAGTTTTAACTGGCCCTTCAGTTTGTAAGACATAGGAATAATGCTGGGTTAAGCCCCTCAGAGGCAGGGAACCAAACGGGCTGGTTATCTCAGGGAGAAAAGAGAGGAAATGAATTCATAAAACTAGAAAGCCAGGCAGTGTGGTGCACTTAGAAACACAGCACACTGGAGTTTCGAATCTGAAAGCGATGTTCCGTTCTAGCCCGCCATAGCTTTGGAACTTTGGGTAAGATATTTACACTCTCTGAGCTTTCATGCCTTTGCTTATAAAGTTAAGAAAATAATGCTTATTTCACAGTGCTGTGGTAAGGATTACATGAAATGATGTTTACGGAAAGTGGCTTGTGAGCTATAAATTGCTTGACAGTTATTATTCTGATGGTTAAAACCCAAACCTCTGTCAGTTTGGAATCTGAACAGTGATAATGACTTTTCTATTTATATTAGAAAACAACACGAATGGATGGCTTTCTATTGTAGCAAGAGAGATTCAAATTGGCCATCAGAAAACCTCCCCCAACTCCCACCCTAATAAACCTACTGGAAAAGTAGAAGAGTTGGCAGAGGATTATCAAAACTACCACTTAGGGCACTTGCTTTGCATGAGATCATCTCACTTCTAAGAGAGTAACATAAAGCTCTTCTCTTTGGAAAGAAGATCGGCAAGATGGAAATTTTCAGAACAAGGCACCTTCCAAACAACACTGGTCTTACTCATTTTGCACTAATAACTATGCTGAACATGAGAGTGACAGCTTCCAGCTCTTGAGAAGTTACCACACTGAGCATATCAGTAGCAAGGTTTTATGTATGTATCTAAATTGTTCACAATCCCCTTCCTACTTCTGCAAGGCAGGGTTTGGTTTTTTTTCTGCTCTACACAGAGAAAACTGAAGCTCCGTGCTCCTGTACAATTCATTGGAAGTGACACAGCTAGCAGCAGAGCTAGGAGTTGGGCCCAAGTGTGTCTAACTACGTTTGTTCTCTATTATGCTCAACTACATGCCTTGGTTTCTATTGCTATGTAAGCAGTTACAACAGACTGGGCAGCTTAAAACAACGCATATTTAGGACCTCCTGGTTTCTATGAGTCAGAGCCTGAGCACAGCTTAGCTGGATCCTCTGTTCAAGCAAGGCATTAGCTGGGCTGTGTTCTCATCCTGGGGCTTGACAAGGGAACATCATCAAACCAACAAAGAGCATCTCTTACTTTAGGTAGGATCCAGTCTTCTCTTAAAGATTTTGCCTGACAATGAGCAAGAATGAAATATGACCATTTGTAGTAAAGTGGATGGACCTCGAGGGTGTCATGCTAAGCAAAATAAGTCAGGCGGAAAGGACAGATACCATGTGTTTGTACTCATAGGTCTAACAGGAGAAACCTAACAGAGAACCATAGGTAGGGGAAGGGGGAAAGAGAAAGACACAAATCATGAGAGATAATTGAATACTGAAAACGAACCTAGGTTTGAAGAGGAGAAGGTGGGGGGAAGGGGGTAATGATCATGGAGGGGGCGCACTTGTGGGGAGAAGCACTGGGTGTTATATGGAAACCAGTTTGACAATAAACCATTATAAAAAATAATTTAAAAAAGATTTTGCCTGATTAAGTCATGCCCACCTAAGATAGCCTGTAATCTTCCTTTTCATTAACTCAAAATCAACTGAATAGGATCTCATTATATCCACTATATTCTATTGGTTAGAAGTCACTCAAATGAATGAAACCTGGCCATTTGTAGGAAAATGGGTGGACTTAGAGGGAGTCATGCTAAGTGAAATAAGTCAAGCAGAGAAGGACAGATATCATATGTTTTCACTCATAGGTCTAACAGGAGAGACCTAACAAGGGACCATGAGAAGGGGAAGGGCGGGGGAAAGAAAGTTAGGGAGAGGGAAGGAGGCAAATCATGAGAGATTCTTGAATACTGGAAACAAACTGAGGGCTGAAGAGGACTGAAGAGGCTGGGGGGTGATGATCATGGAGGGGGGCACTTGTGTGGAAGAGCACTGGGTATTGTATGGAAACCAACTTGGCAATAAGCTATTAATGAAAAAAAAGGAAGTAACTCATGAGTCTCCTCCATACTTTAGGGGGACAAACTATACTGGATGTGAACACCAGGGAGGCAGGGGTCATGGACACTATCTCAGAATTAATTAGTCTGCCACTCTACCTCCCTCGTGTTGTGACTATAGAAGATGAAGTTACAAAAAGCACAAGCTTAGAACAGAGAAAGAATCACTGGTTCTGCTCTGCCTTGACCATGTCCTATGACATTGTAGGCAGCTGATATTAGAATGCTAGGAAGTGGAAATTTGCCCCTGGAGGAGAGTTTAAAATCTCAGTTTAGAAGAAGAGGTTTTTGTCCTTGGCAGCATGCTAAAATCACCTAAGGATATTTTGCCATATAAAATGCCCTCCCAGAGATCCAGATTTAATTGGTCGAGGGTAGGACATAGGCGTCCCTACTTGTTTTTGTTTTTATCTTGCTTTGAATTTCCAGAATTCTCAAAGGTGCAGTGAAGTTGAGAGTGCCTGGTCAGGAGCAGTAATTTACAAGTTGTGTTGTGTTTACAGCAGTGCTGTGTGAAAGACAATTGACTGCAATATGGGAAAAAAATCTTAAAACTTCTAGGAAAATGTATTTTTAAGTTTAAAAATAAAAGAGAAAAGATGCTTTGGTCTGCCATGTAAAGAGCTTGGAAATCATCACCTTCATCCTCACAACAAGAAAAACAAGAAGGAATTAAATATCAAAAACTCTTCTTAGATCCTTCATAAAATTGAGACCACAGGGAAGACTGTAGCCCTAACTCTGGAGAGACATGTAAACCCAGAGAATCACAGCTGAAGGAGAGCAGATGCCCAGGAATAGAAGCTGGCTGCTGATGCCATCAAGCAGGAAAAATATCCCAAAAAATATATGTAGGCACATCATACTCAAACTGTGGAAAAAAGAAATCTTGAAAGAAGCTAGAGAGAAAAACAAGCAAGCAAGGAAGAAGCAAGCAAACAAAGGCCTATCTACAGAAGAAGAATAAAAATTACACCAGACTCCTCTCAGAAACCATGCAAGTAAGAAGAGAATACAGTGAAATATTTTAAGTGTTGAAGGAAAACACCACCAACCTAGAATTTCATACCCAGCAAAACTATCCTTCCAAATGAAGAAGAAGAAATGAAAACTAGACATTCTTAGACAAGCAAAAACTGAAGGAATTTGTCACCAGGTGAACTGCTGTGCAAGAAATGTTAAAAGTTCTTTAGAGAGAAGGAAAATTACATAGGTCAGAAAATCAGATCTACATAAAGAAAAGAAGAAAATTTTTAAAAAATAATGATAAAGAAGAGAAGCATTAGAGAAGGAATAAATGAAGGCAAAGTAAATTTTTTATCTTTATTATTCTTAATTGATCTACCACATGGCAGTTTGTTCAAAATTTTAATACTCACAATATATACAGTAATTATAGTTTATGAATAAGCAAAATGAAGGACAGTAATGTTATAAGGGATGGGAGGAAAAATTGAGAATATTCGGTTATTATAAGATAGTTATGCTTCCCATGAAGTGGTTTAGTGTCATTTAAAAGTGTCATTTGTTGAGGAGGCTGGTTAATTCAGCAGGCAGAGCAAGCAACTCTGAATCTCAAGGTCATATATTTGAGCCCCACATTAGGTGTGGAGCCAAATTAAAATTTAAAAAAGAAAGAAAGAAAGTGGATTTCCATTTGTCATAAATGTATCTCACATATTCTAGGGCAACCACTAAAAAAAAAGGCTTTACAAAATATGATTGATATGCAAGAAAAAAGAGAAAATAGAATCATGTAACATGCTCAGTGAAAAACTAGAAAAGGCAGTGGCACTTGGGTGGCTCAGTCTGTTAAGCACCTGACTCCTACTTTGGCTCAGGTCATGATCTCAAATTTTGTGAGATCGAGTCCTGCATCAGGCTCTGTGCTGACAGAGCAGAGCCTGCTTGGGATTCTCTCTCTCTCTCCCTCTCTTTGCCCCTCCCCCACTTAAAAAATAGGGCAGAAAAAAGTAGAAGATAAAAAAGGAACATAAAGCAAGGATAATGAATGGAAAACATTTATAACAAAGCAAATATGAATTCAAATGTATAATCACTTTAAATGTAAATGGTCTAAATATACCCGTTAAAAGAAATTGTCAGACTGGACTGAAATACAAAACCCAACTATTCATGGTCTTCAAGAAGCTTTACTGATATTAAATAATGATGGAAACGCATGTATACAAATTATGTACACACATATTACAGGTATGCACTCAAACTCTTTTTTACAGATGGGAGTAAGTAGTCTAAAAGGTTTGGAAACTACAGATCTAGAGCAGAATAAATACTTCTGAAATTTTAATATGCATAGGAATCACCCAGGGACCTTATTACAAGGCAGATTCTGAATTAGTAAGTCTATGATGAGCTAAGAGTCTTCATTTCAAAAGCTGCTCCCAAGGGTATTGATGCTGACATTTCTCAGAACTCACTTTGAGTTGCAATGATACAGAGACCTTGTCCCAAATCTCAGTAACTGTGGTTGCATCTAGGAAAGGAACCAAAGATCCATATTGCTGATACCTTCTTCCATAATGACACCGTATTTACATGTTACTGATGTACATAATTTTTTAAAGGACTTATTAGGTCTAAAGGAAACAAGAATGAATGTAAATGGGAAGTAAAGAGAGATAGAGAAAGGAAGGAGGGAAGGAAAGGAGAAGAGAGTGAGGCACAAAGAGGGGATGATGATACAGGAGCTAGAATACAAGAACACATTTGTCTGGGGGATGGTGAATCAAAGTCATGCAGAAATTGAAGAAACATATGGAGTTAAAGATTAAGGTCTCACTTTTCTGACTTGTAAAGACCACGTTAACACTTAGGATTGCAGTACAAGGAGTATTTTGAAATATGCCTCTAGAAAGCTGTCTTTAATTTTACACTTTCTGCTCTCATGGCTACCAAAGGAAATCTTCTCATGGGTCCCCTAAAAGGGAGATGTGGGAGCATCTTCGGCTCCTGGGAGAGTGTTCTGGGGAATATAGCTTGATGGTCTACTAACCTGAAACCAGACCAAGTAGGTGCAAGTTCAAGACCAACCTGGCAGGGAGAGAAAGAAAGCCATACAGGCCTACATGCTGTGGCATCCCCTTGATAGAAGCAACCACAGAAGATTCTCTGCCAGTGGGTTTACAAGAGAAGTCAATTATTGTGAGGATAGAAGACAAAGTTACAAATTTAGAAAGGATCATAGAGTTGACTTGAACTACTTCCACACACTTTCTCGCAGTTTCCTCAGTGTGCAGCACCCTGGTTTATGCTCCCCTCCATCTCCTTCCTACCAAAAGTTCCAAGTTCCCCCTGACCTCCTAATCTCAAGAATCCAAAGAACATGTCTCAGGACTCCCAACAGACTTTTTGGCAGTATCTGACTCTGTCACTAAAAAAGCCAATCCATAAAAAATAAAAATAGGCTTCGAGGAGGAGGGAGGGGTCTACAAACCCTGGGTCGCCTCTCACATTCCTGATGACATTTGGTCTCCTCCAGCAAATCTTTCATCCAAGTTTTCATTTTTTTAATACTTTTGAAAATTTTTCTAAAGCTTATTTATTTTAAGAGAAAGAGAAAGAGAGAGAGATAGAGCGAGCATGGGAGTGTGGGAGAAGCAGAGAGAGAGAGGGAGAAAGAGAGAATCCCAAGCAGTCTCCACACTGTTAGCACAGAGCCTAGTGTGGGGCTTGAACTCATGAACCGTGAGATCGTAATCTGAGCCAAAACTAAGAGTCAGATGCTTAACCAACTGAACCACCCAGGTGCCCCTCAACCAACTTTTTAAATGTTAAAATGTATGTCTCTTAAAGTATGGTGGCCCAGGGGTCGGTCTTAAACACAGGAAACAAAGTAGAATGGAAAGCGTGGGATCACTCTTGTTGATGAGCTAAGAGAGAATTCAGATACCAGGAAAACGAGAAGAATATCACTGCCATTGCTCCATTGCTGATCCAGCAGATTGCTTATGGAAAATTCTTCACACAGACCCATCTAAGCCCCCTTTCTACAAGCCAAACCTACTTAACTGTAGGATTTTATTAATATAATACATTTATAGAGGCCAATGTATCTCTATTCTTTTAAACAAATGGTTCCCTTTCTTTGAAAAGAAAACTAACCACTTGAAAAATAATGTGTGCGCTATTGACTGCAAAGAATTATATGCTTTTTAAAAAAAGTTTTATTTTGAGAATGAGAGAGAGAGAGAAAGAGAGAGAGAGAGAGAGAGAGAGAGAGAATCCTAAGCAGGCTCTGCACTTTCAGCGCAGGGCCTAATGAGGGGCTTGAACTCACTAACCCTTGAGATCATGACCTGAGCAGAAATCAAGAGTCGGACCCTTAACTGACTGAGCCACCCAGGTGCCCCAGAATTCTGCAATTTTTTGTCAACCTTTACTGCTAAATTATTGTCCCCAAATAGTGAAGGCTAAAATTATTATACTTTACTCCCTATCTACCTTGAATAGTTCATTGAGACATCATGTATAAAGTGGGTGGAATATCAAGGAAGCTGGAGAGGACAGCTTCAGTGGAATACTTCATCCTGTGACATCCGTCTTTGTACCGATTCAGATAGTTGGCCTTAAGCAAACCCTTCCTTCCGTGGCCTCATCTTCTCAGCTGCAATGTCACCTGTTGAATGACCTCTGAGATCTCCTAGTTCCATTGTATGTAGTTTCATCATGCAGACCCCATCCCCACTTCTCTGCCCCAAACACCCCTGGTCTTCATAACAAGCTCTGTATCCTCAGTCCTACCTTTGAATATTACTTTCACTCTCCTACCCAGGTCCCCCTTTCTCTGGATCTGGTTCTTTCATTTTACTTTCTTCTGTGGCTGGCCCAGAAGCCCTTCCCCAACAAGGCACCAATTTGCAAGGACATAGAAACTGCCCTAACAAATCGGAACTGGGATTTGTCACAAAAAAGTATGCGTAAAACACAGATCTGTAATTGTGGAAGACATTTGTTTGTGCACTGCTGAGCTCTCTTGGACTTCTCAGGACAATAATAAATGTAGTCAATGTAGACCTGTCACCAGGCCTCTCTTGGGGGCACAGGACCTACAGTGCTAAGTGGGCCCCACCTCTACTTGAAAAATAGATTCAGTCCTATTTAGGGGCTTCTTTCCTTCCAAGTTGCCTGGGTTTATCTTCCCAGCTGCCGCAGAAAGTAGAGAGACTGGTTTTTCCTGATATTCTCTGGGGCACCTTTGACTTTGCTCTTGGTTCATCGCCCCCCTCTGGACTCCTTTTAGAGGAGAGGTCAGAATTCTCTCACCTTCTACTTAAACACTGTTTTCAGGTTTCTTTTCTATTGGGTAAGGGCCTGCAGGTCACCATGTCAGGATTGCATGGAGAGGAATGTGGGCCCTCGGCCCCTAAGGACTGGCCACTGCCCTGTCTGGCCAGACCTCACAGCCGTACCCAGACAGATTCCTCAGACTGAGGGACGCCTGGTGTCTCAGCTGCTGTCTCCACCTCTAGCAGGCTCAGTCCATTGGGACAACACTACGGTCCTTCCATAAAACTCTCTGGCAAGGAGATTCTCACCACCTCCTTCAGCCACCCCTTTCTGCCCTCAGTACAAGAGATTCACATTTACTTGCCAAGATTTAGCCAAGTCACCCCTTCCTAAGAAAAAACCCAACTTAAAGAGCACCACTTTGCAGGGCGAGGAAGGGAGGGTATAATGTACTGCTTTAATTTTCAAGCAGATAATGAAGGAAGCCAAAGGTGAAGGTCAGCTGTTTTTACTCAAATTTTATCCCATTTCCTTCAATCTTTCTGGCATTTAGATTAGCATGAAAATCTGTCTTCTGAAAAGTTCAAGAGCTATCTGCTTTGAGATAAAGCCTTCCTGCTTTCAGCAAATGATGATGTTGTGACTTTAAGAAGGGCAGTCCCACCCTCCTCTCATCAAATCACACTCTTGCATTCAGAGACCTTGAGCAGCTGAGCAGCTGAGATAAGCTGGGGGTTCTGTGCAGCAGGTGCGTCCTGGACTCCTGCCATGGAGATGGCAAAGGACAACCCTACACTTCCCACTTGCTTTGCTATTTGGTGTGGTGGTTGCACCCTTAGAGTGGGGGTTTTCCACTGCGGGTGATTTTGCTCCCAGGAAACATGTGGTAATGTTTGGATGTATTTTAGTTTATCTCAAGTGGTATGGAGGGAAAGTGCTATTAGCATCTAGTGAGTTGATATTAGGGATGTTGTTAAATACCCCAGAACACACTGAGCTGATATTAGGAATGCTGTTAAATACCCTGTGTCACACAGGGCAGCCCTCACAGCAAAGAATTATCCAGCTCAAGATGTCAGTAATGACGAGGTTGAGAAATCCTGCCTTAGTGTAACCAATTTGAGAAAAGAATCAGTTCTGATATGTATATTCAGACCCATGCACTTCCAAGCTTCAATTATGAAGTCATCCTTCTATTCATTTATTCAGCATATATATATTGAACATCTGCTATAGTATGCCAAACTCTGTGAAGACACCACATAAAATGGCAAGCAGACATAGCTTTGGTGCTCAATCTCTTTGTCTTTGTCATTATTTTTCTAATGTTTTTATTTATTTTTCAGAGGGAGAGAGAGAGACAGTGTGAGCAGGGGAGGGTCAGAGAGAGAGGGAGACACAGAATCCAAAGCAGGCTCCAGGCTCTGAGCTGTCAGCACAGAGCCCAACGCAGGGCTTGAACCTACGAATCATGAGATCATGACCTGAGCTGAAGTCGACCGCTCAACTGACTGAGCCACCCAGAACACCCCTGTCTTTGTCATTTTAAAAAATTCAGTGTTAGGGTGTCCGGGTGGCTCAGTCAATTAAAGTGTCTGAGTCCTGATTTTGGCTCAGGTCATGGTCTCATGACCTCGTGGCTTGTGAGTTGACCCTGTGTTGGGTTCTGCACTGACAGTGCAGAGCCTGCTTGGGATTCTCTGTCTCTCTCTGTCTCTGTCCTCCCCTGCTCATGCTCGCTCTCTCTCTCTCTCTCTCTCTCTCAAAAATAAATAAACATTAAAAAAATAAGAAAATAAAAATGAAAAAAATGCAGGGTTGCAGGGAGGAATCAACATTAAGAATGTACACAGTTGTCTCTTGAACAACATGGGTTTGATCTGCACAGGTCCACACATATGCAGACTTTTCCAACAAATACGCATGCAGTACTGTAAATGTATTTTCTTTTCTTTATGCATCTCTTAACAACATTTTCTTTTACCTAGCTTCTTGTTGGAAGAATACAATATATAGTTCATATAACAGACAAAATATGTGTTAATAGAGTCTTGACGTTATCAGTAAAGCTTCCAGTCAATAGTAGGTTACTGGTAGTTCAGTTTGGGGGGAGTCAGAAATTGTACATGGATCTCTGACCTGCAGGAGGTCAACACCTCAACCCCACGCTGTTTAAGGGCCAAGTGTACTCAGAGTGTCTTACTATAGGGCAGACATTGCTCTCAGCATGTTAGGAACTCAGTTCTTACAGCAGTCCTGTGAGGTAGATACTATTATTCCTGTGTTATCAGTGAGATAACCAAGGTATACACAGAGAGATTAAGTGGCTTGCACAAGGGCACACTGATAATGAGGAGGCAAGATTCAAACCCAGACCAGTGGGCTCCAGGGTCCATCTGTGCTGTTAACCAGCACACTATGCTACAACTCATATAAACACACACAACTGGAATTATAACAAATCCAAATCACTTTTTAAAACGATGAAGACAAATCCAAAGTGCCAATTATAAAAAAGGGCTATAACCCAGTTAGGGGGGTCTTGAAGAAATGGCAGTTAAGCTAAAATCTGAAGAGTTAACTAGACAGCAAAGGGAAAGGAGGGCATTCCAGGCAAAGGGACTGTTCATGTAGTAGTTTCCTACAGCTGCTGTAACTAATCACCAAAAACTCCGTGGCTTGAAACAACACACATGTATTTTCATACACTTCTGTAGGTTAGAAGAGTGGCATGGGCCTTACTGAGTTCAAATTAAAGTATTGGCAGAGCTGCATTCCTTTCTGAAGTATCCTTGCCTCATCTAGCTTCTAGAAGCTTCCTGCATTCTCTGGCTTGTGGCTCCCTTCCATCTTCAAAGCTGCAATGATAGGCTGAGTCCTCCCCACATTAAATCATCTCCAACCATTTCTGTCTCCCTCTTCCACCTGTAAGGACCATTATGATACTATTGGGCCCGCCCAGATGATCCAGGATGATCTCCCTATGTCAAGGTCAGCTCACTAACAGTTTTAATTCCCTCTGCAACCTTACCTCCCCTCTGTCATGTAATGTCACATATCCACAGGTTCTGGGGATTAAGACATGGACATCGCTGGGGAGTCATTATTCTGCCTATTACAGACAGGATGTGCAAAGCCCCTTCATAAAAAAAGAAAAAAGGCAAATATACAGCTGAAAAAGGCCTATGTTGTCAAAACAGAAAAATGGAGAAGTAGAAAGGAGGTGAGGGCACTATAGTGAGACACAGTGTACCTCGAAAACCGTTAGAAATTTCATCATCTTACAAGAGCAAGTGGAAGCCACTGAAGCATGCCAATGGGGTGCTGGGGTGGGGGGGGCTGGAGGGACCACCCTGGCATTTGAAAGGACACTCTGGCAGCTGGGTGACCAAGAAAAAGTGGGGAAGGCAGCAAAGTGGGGTCAGGCAGTTCAGTGAGACACAGCGCTGCTGCTGGAGGCCAGGTGGGAGGTGGTAGAAATCCAGACTCGGGCTTAGACAGACAGAGGGAGAGGGACATTCGAGAACATTTTGAAGATGCAGCCAACATGGAGTTGGGTGGATACGGAATGGAGAATGAGGAAGAGGCTCCAAGACTATGCTAGTGGCAGTGTTCCTCACAGAGAATGGGGACCGTGGAGGAGTGCCTGTGGGGGTGAAGACCGGCTTCAGATGCACTGAATTTAAAACATCCAGGAGGAAAGGTCACTATGCAGTTGGATTGGTGAGCCTAGAGCCCAGAGGAAAAGCTTTGTTTATAGTTGGTAAACTGATGTCTAAGATGCTTCCAATTCCATATCTCACTGGCTCATCAACTCCAACAAAGCTCCATCCAAACCCATTATCTCTCCCAGACCAACCCATCCCTGTGTCCCTTCCTGGTTAACACCACCATGCAGTGTCAGAGGCCTTATCTGATTCACCCTGCCGGGCCCTACAAGAAACATGGCTGGCCCTTGTAAGAGGTTAATAAATGTAGAATTAATCACTGAATGAATTAGTCAATTACCTCTCTCTCTCTCTCTCTCTCTCTCTCTCTCTCACACACACACACACACACACACACATACACACACGATCCTTCACTCTTGCTCACCCCACCACACTCCTTTGTCCTATTACTTTTGGACGAAGTCAGGTCTATTTAGCCTAGAAAGATCTGAGGTCAAATTCTGCTGTGACCCTAGCACCTGTAGACACAAGACCTTTGACCCTAAAGCCGCCAAGCACTCTGCTTTCTCCAGCAGCTCAGTCAGGCACTCGAGAGAGAAACTTAACAGAACTGACAACCATTGCTGGATTTTATTATTTGTTTGGATGTCTAAAATCATAGTTATTTCCTGTAAGGCATATGCTTCGCAAAGCATTGCCATAGATTGATTTGTTTAAATATGAAGTTGCAGCTGTTTCAATCAGATAAATATATTCTTATGTATATTTATTTTGTGATTCATGTTCTTTGTTCGTTAAGGTTTCCAGAAAACTAAACACTCATCTACCACACAGAACTGGTGTTCAGAACAACAGGAGGAGAAGAGGAATAGCGGCTCACAAAGGAATGTCCCACTGTGTCAGAATCTCCCCAGGCTCAAACCTTAATTCATCAGTCAGAAAAGCATCCATTAAACCCTGCTGAATTAGTCACCGTAAGAAAAAAAATTACACAGACACTTTCCTGTAAAAGATCATAGCCTGAGACTATTCTGCCTCTCACTTGTTAGATTGTTAAACAAGAAATTGGGTAGAAACCCAGAAGCATGTTAAAAGGAGTACTGGAGGGGCGTCTGGGAGGCTCAGTCGGTTAAGCGTCTGACTTGGGCTCAGGCAATGATCTCATGGTTCGTGAATTCGAGCCCCGCGTCGGGCTCTGTGCTGACAGCTTGGAGCCTCTTTTGGATTCTGTGTCTCCATCTCTTTCTGCCTTTCCCACACTCACACTCTGTCTCTTTCACTCTCTCTAAAAAATAAATAAACTTAAAAAAATTTTTTTAAATAATAAAAGGAGTCCTGGAGTCCTCTTTAGGTCAGAGGCAGCTCACTGTAGAGCAGCAAATCTAGGACCAAAGAACTTTTCTTTATTCATTAAATAAATTGCATTGAATACCTTTTACCAGATAAGGGAAATATAGCCAGGAATGGGAGGAGGAAATCTGCTACAGGCTCCTTGCTGCAGCTTACTTTCTAGGAGGTAAAGATGGTCAACAAGAAAATAAGCCAATAAATAAACAAGAAAGCACTAGGTCTTGATGATGGCAATAAGACCATGCTGGAGTGGGTATGTTAGGTTAGACCTTTAAGAAAGACCTGTCATCATAGCTAACATTTAAGTTGAAACTTGAATGACAAAAACAAAATAAAATATTAATGCAAACCTAGAGAAGCATTCTGGGTATTTCTTGACTAAACGCTCCATAAATCCAGGTGTGAGTATACTTAACATTATAGCCCCCGGGCACCCTACCTCAATAAATGTGGGTTCTCAATAATGGGAGTGAAATACAATTGCTCTGGTTCCAAATGAACGAACTCCTTACGGTTTTTAGAATAGGAACAGTGATCTCTGGCATTTAACTAGCATCTTCCCACTTTGCAAGTCTCCCTGAACCAGCCCTGAAATCACAACTGAGTTAATTGCTTAGGGCCTTCAGGCCAGCAGACCTAGTGCTTCTTAGTACCTGACGCTTCCCTAAGGGCGGACACCGGCTCACCTTATTTCTTTCTAATGGTTTTCATTTTCCACTTACCTCTCAGTGGGCTCAAGGCTTTGCCTGGTTTCCATGTAGGATTCACCCAGGCATATTAGGAAAAAGAGCAGAAAAACCCTCCTTTCATTTCTAAGTCACAGTAGATGAAACGCTTAGGAGAGAAAAGACTTGACCTACCTGGACCCTTGCCTCCTCCTCCCCCAGAACTCCAGAGAAGTGTTTGGGGACCATATTCCCCCAATCTTCTCTTCCAGGACTTTGCAGCCTCCATTACTAGAAGTTCTGTCCTATGGCCAGTCCCTCACAGATACAGCCTCAGTCCATTTCTGGAAAGCCAGTTCTTGATGCTGAAAGTCAGTGGTGGATTCATTCATAGACTTGAAACAGTCCAGACACAGTTGAAGAAAGATTCAGTGGACTTGAAGATAGCTGAATGGAAATTAAACAAACTAAAACATTAAGGCAAAAGGAAAATGGCAAACAAAATAAAATGAAACAAAAACAGGATAGACTATCCAAGAGCTGTGAGACAATACAAGCCAATGGCAGGAAATATGGTGGCTACATAAACCTGGCAGACTGTGGGGTTTCAGTTCAACCCCTCTCTACCTATCTCCTAGTTAGTTCCGCTGAATCAATGGCAAATCTACCCAGAGGGTCAGCTCCCAATCTTTTTCTAGGATACCTTTTTAACTAACAAGTTATAATATTCTAGCATAGACCTGGTCTTAGTATTAAAGAAAATCAGTTCCCATTTCTTAGGGACCAGTAAAATAGGGATTCCAGATAAAACAGAGAGCACCCAGTTCAATTTGAACTTTGAATTTCTAGTACAAGATATGACTTGTGCCATATTTAGGACACATTTAAAAAAGAAAACAACCACCCTCCTTGTTTATCTGAAATTCAAATTGAATAAGGCGTCCATATTTTTATTTGCTAAATCTGGCAACCGAACATGAAAAGCCACCATGTCGTCCACTCAAAAATGTCTTCTTTTTGACCATGTGCATTACTTATAAATCTAATAAGGCATTTCAGTGGTCAGTTTACCAAGTCTACCAGGCTTTAACCCAAGCAGTGGCTGCTTTATGAAGCACGGGACATATGTCCGAGGAGTGGATCAAAGAAACCTGCTACTGAGAAGGCTCCAGATTTGGAATATCAGAATACCCTGTTCTAGAACCACATGTGCTTCTTACAAGCTGGGCCCACCATTAACCCTCTGTGCCTCAGCTTCCTACTGCAGAAAAGGTCAACAACAAGCCTCACCCAGCCATCTCTCATCCTCTCGGATGATGCTTCTCAGCACATCCCTCTGTGGGACACTTTGTGGGAGCCATATAGGAATATATGCCCCACAGGGGATGGATTTATTGTTACGTAGGGGAAGAGATGGGAGGAAGCTGTCAAGAACGGCGCACCAGGCCAGGGAAGAAAATGCCTCAGATGGCCTTTGCATAGTTCTTGCTCCTCCCTGGCATTAACAATACCTGCCACCATCAGACTGCCAATTTCCCACGCCCCCCAAACTGCATTTCAAATCCTTATCGGTCAATAGCATGGATTTTTGGCCTTTGCCAGCGCGCACATACCAGGCCTCCTTACGTAAGTGCGGCAGGGCTTGGCCTGCTCTCTCCTTGGAGAGGTAACTGCCAAGGGGAGCATGGCAGGCAGCAGTGATACGAGACCCTGTCCTCTGAGTCAGCCCTGATGCCAGCCTGGTGAGGTAAGCCTCCGTTGGGGGCACCATTCACCTGCTGGCGTCTGGCCTCTCTGGCGGCGATCGCCTCCCAGCAGGCTGGCTGGGGCGTGAATAACGAGACAGGTTTGTTTCATGTAGCTCCTGGCTACAGAGTGGTGGGCCGGATTGCATGCATCAGTGAGAGGGCAGACGGAGAGCTAGCTGGCTCTGCCCGAATGAATGCTCCCAACCTGGCTTTCTGGAGCTGCTGCTAGCCACGTCTCTGGGCTCCTGGGCTCCTGGATCCTGGGCCTGGCCTTTCCATCCAAGGCTCAGCAGCCTATCTCAGATGCCCCATGAGCCTGAATGACGCACACCTCCCCTGTTGTCCCCCCCACGAACACCAGTGGCAGACCCCTGCCTAAAGAGAACTAAGGTTTCGGCTTTCCTCTGAATCTGAGAAATACAACTGGCATGAAGGAGCAAGCTACCCCAGGCTCAAGGTCCCTTTGGTCCACAACAAGAGGGAAGGTGTTAGAGTCACAGTTAAAGAGGAGCCTCACACATTGCCCTCGTGGTCCAGGGACGTGGACCACAGATAAGAGGACACATCAATAATGGGGACCCAATGCACCCTTGTACTTCATGACCTAGAAGAGAAGGAAATCCAGTGGCCCAGAAGGAATGTTTTTAAGAAGAAAATCTGTGAGATTCTTCACACCATGAATATAAGCCCCTGCTTGTCTCCGTGTCTGCTTGGAACCCACAGCGGCCACTGGGACATCTTCACGCACAGTTCTCTTATGCCTGACTCTGGTGACTGGAAAACAGTGGGCTTCAAATTCCTCTGTCCAGTGTGAGACTTACTCAGACCTGGTGACCCCCCGCCCCGTGCCCTGCCACCTTCGGGGGGGGGGGGGCCTGTGGTGCTGACCTGGAGCGCTGTGGGTCTAGGAACCAAGCAGGTACTGCATAGCCACATGCCCTCCCACATGGAGGGTGCAGCTCAAGTCCAGCTGATAGAGGAGAAGAAGAGAGGGGTCCCAGGGGAAAATACAGAAAGACCCCTCATTGGGGTAGGGGCTGCCTCTTGGGCTCCCTTCAGAGCTCCAGCACCCAGGGCTGGCCTGGGGCATGGCCCTCCTGGCTCAGACATGACTTCTGTCTGTCCCTCCACACCAGATCCGGTTTCACTAGGCCTGGAACTCTCCAAGCCCTTTCCTGCTGGGAGCTGATTTATTTGAATGCATCTGTCAGAGCGTGACTGAAGGGTGTCTGGACGGCCAGAAGCCCAGCTGTGGCAGATGTTGCCTCAGGATGGTCTGAGCTAGGCTCACATGGATTTTGCTTACCCCTGCCCTTCCTTTATCCCCTCCCCCTCCTGGGAAAGGCCTGCAAAGAAGCTAAGAACATCTTCACAGCCCATGAGAACCAGGAAAGAGAGTAGGGCATCTGGGGACCAAGAGAGCATGAAGGAGGTCAATGTGCTAGTGCAACACATGCCAGGCACGGGGTTCTAGATTTTCTTTTGCCACCAGCAAAGTCTGTGATTGTGAGCAAGTCTATGGGGCTTCCACATCCTCTACATTATTTTCTAGCTCTGAGATTCAGCTTGCCTACTCTGGGAAGAGTTTTATGATCCCATGGGGCCAAACAAATTTCTCTTCCCCTTGATCACACAGCACCTACACTCCCATGACAAAGTGCTTGAACACGGAACAGTCCCAATGCAGAGTTCCGACCTGTGATGTACAGAGCTCCGTACCCTAACTCAAGGTCAGGGTAATTGTTTCACAACTGGCTCTTCAGGGACAAAAGGATACGTGAAATAAATGTTGCTGATGTAAAGCAGACAACTTACAAATAAGAAAACATACAATATTTTTATTGTAAATTCCACATGACTGAATGATCCTCTTGGAATGCTTTAGTCAATGGTTGCCAGACTCCTGTATCTGTGTCAAGCCTACAGCTGCTACCTGATTTAATAAAGGGCTGCATTTGACAACCAGCTTGGAAAAATCCCTGAAACTTCAACACTTGGCTCTCGAGATCCAGGAGGAGGTGACTCCTCACCGGGCAGCAGGCTCCAGAGAGCAGGACCTCAGATTCCCTCTGTCAGTAGCACCTGCCCGGGCCAGGCCCAGCAGCAGTCACAGTCCAGCCTAGAGCCTGCTCCCTGAATTGAACTTGCTCTCCTTAGTTTACCCAAAGAGGATAGCCAAGTAAGCCGAGTCTGATAAAGTAGAAACAGGTGTCCTAAGGGAGTGTGGCCAAGGACGGATGGTGGCAGGTGGTGGGTAGCCAAGAAGACTCCATAGATGGGGTGAGTCAGACACCAGAGAGAAGTGATAGGCACAGAATGGGAAGAGCAGAGGTCAGGGAAGGTGTCCCAGGGTTGAAGGGATGGCACAGGTAAGGGCATCATTAGAACAGTTGCCTTCCCCCAGCACCCAGACCAATCACTGACACTTCCATTCGACAAGCACTCATGGTCCACTGTGTGCTAAGCACTATTGTCAGTTCAAGTCCCTGCTCTTATGACAACTCATTTCCATCAAGGGAGAGACTCAATACACAGCAAAGAAGGACCCCAGCGATGGAGGATGCTGTGAGGAACCAAACTTGACCTCAATATAAGAAAGAACTTGACACAGAACCTGATCCCTAGGGATACTAAACAGGGGCTTCCAAAAAAAACGTAAGGCATGGTTATGCAAAACAGAAGAGGTCTCTTTCATACAGGACTTCTCAGGACCCTGGCTGGGCTCTTGGGGCGATGAGCCACCAGTCGAGGCCTACAGGCTGTAGCATTTCCCAAACTTGCTTTATGGATGGAAGAGTTAAAAAGTGGGTAGGAGTCCTATCCAAAGGGTCTGATGTTCTCAAGCAGCTGTGGGGATACTACTTCAGAGTCTGGGGTATAGAGACCCAAGCAGAGAAAATCAGAGGGTGGAAAGGCTGGCCAGGAAAGCAGCTGCTCTTCTTGGCTTAGCTCCCACCTCTTTGCCCTGTCAACCCTCACCTCGCCTTCTCCATTCCGTTGGGAAATGGATACACAGCCACTGATGGGGCCTGTCTAAGGGAGGGGCTCCCACGCCTGTCTTTCTAATAGCATGGCCCACCCCCAGGCTATGGGGCAGCAGGCCTGGTTTGGCAAATAAAGAGGCTTCTCAACCCCTTGTTCTTGAGATTGCAATCGGAGCCACCTGAGTGCTCACACTGAGACACAGGCCTTCCGTTTACCTTATATGTGGAATGAATTAGGCCTCCCCAGGGGGTTTCTAAACTGTGTTCCGTGGAACTCCAGGATCCTGCAGGGTGTCTTGGAGGTCCCTGGGAGAGGCTGTGGAGCAACTGAGGGGATGGGGCTTCAAGCCAGAAGACCCCTCTGCTCCGCGGGGGCTCTGCATAAGAAGACTGATCTGAAAGCTGGAAAGAAAAACATGTCTCCAACACTCCCAGGACCCTAAGGTTTCCCTCTGGTCCCTCCAGACATCCAGCCACCTCTGAAACTCCTCTTCCTCAGTAACAGTGAGTAAATAGCAATGTAATCATAAAGGAAGAGTAGCATTCAAGAGCCTCCATCATGAATTTGGCAAGTGACCAGATGTTCCTCCTCATACACTCGGGTCCATCTACCTCCCAGTTACGGGTTAGAGAGCAGATGGAGAACACTGAGACCCAGGAAGGAGAGGCATCAGAGCAAGGACGCCCAGACAGGCACCTGACGTCAGCCTCCGGCAACCTCACAGCCGCTGCCCACCCTCACTCTTCGCCGCGGCCCCACCTCACCCACGATCTCATGGAAACCCCTCTTTGCTTTTTGGCCCTACTTCTTGGTTTTGCTCACAGGGAACTTGGCCAGATTTTGAGCCAGGCCTGAATGAATGACAACCATTTCCCCCAGATTAAAATTCCCTTTCGTGGAGCCATCATGCCACACAGGCTGAGCCTGGGAGGAACATCTGGGAGGACATCTGGTCCCTCAGCCGACCTCCCTCGCAGATGGGGACTTCGTGGGCATCGGCCCTGGTTCCCGCCACAGCACCAGGAATGGGGTTTTGGGTCCCTGCTGCAGCCAAGGACGTACTCAGTGCCTGAGGAGAGCCGACAAATGTCTCTGAGCCCGGATTCCACGTCTTTGCAATGCGGGGAGACCCTGTCCTGTCAATTAACTTACCCGTGCATGATAATTATAAGCAAAGCAGTGGCTTCAGAGATGGTCCATCTCCTCAATAAAGGCAGAGAATTCGAGGTAATTCAAAATGTCAGTTATCTTGCAATACTGGCAAGAGCTACAAAGACGTATTGTTTTGCTCTGTGGCAGGCTGAGATAATTTCAGCCCAGTTCCTCTCTGTCTCCCCAAGCAGCCACCCATAAGACAGCTTGACCTTCACCGAGAGGCTTTGCCACCTCGATTTTCACAGAAACCCTAGATAGTTCTCCCTTATCTCTCTGGTGAATAACTGGCTGGAGGCTGTTTCAGAAGGAGGGAGAGCCCAGCCCGGGGCTGGTGTTTCCTGGAGGGGCGATGGGGGTGGTGAGGGGACCCACAGCTAGCGAGGAGAGGGGTCAGCCACGTGAGCCGCTCCATTTCTGGCCCGCCCGCAGGCCTCCATTTCTGGCCCGCCCGCAGGCCTCCCTGGAGCCAGTCAGTCGAGTCAGACTGATTAGGTCAATTCACTCTTTATCTGGGACTGGCAGATAAGGCCTCAAGCCCAGAGGGGTGACTGTGGGATGTGCCCAGTGGGAAGGAGACCTAAGGAACACTGTCGCTGAGGGGAGGACAGGGAAGGACAGAGAAGGTGCTCTCAAGTTCTTCCTCTTGAAGCCCTGCTGCGGGTCTCAAGTGGCTTCCCATAGAGATGGAGATGGCGGTCCCCCCTTCCACGCACCCCCCACCCCCAACACACTTGGCCAGCGGCTCTCCATCTCCAGGGGCTGTCAGAGTCACCTGGAGGGCTTGGTACAACTCACGTGGCCGCGGGGTTCCTGATTCAGTAGTCTGTGGAGGAACTGGGAACTTGAATGGTGACTCTGGGGCTGCTGGTCCAAAGAACACACTTTGAGGACCACTGCTACGGGCTCTTGATGAAATCTACACCCTCAAGTCTGTCTCCCTCAACCATCTCCCTCACTACTCTCAGGAGACAAAGATCACAGGAGACCTGACACCTAAGAAAGACCTTAAGAGGGGGAAGGACAGACAAGCCACCACCCAGGGAGGCAGAAGCACTGAGGTGTTCTTATGAATGAGCTGGGGGGCCTCTTGGGCCTCACCTTCCCCATTTGTCATGTGAGGAGGTCGGCCTAAGCCACATTTAGGAAAGCTCCTTCCTGCACCAGAGTGCCTGGAGCCCTGCAAGAGAAAAGGTGGTCTAGTTGCTCCTGCGCTTTTGTCTGCTTCCTCGTCTCCTTTAGCCGCGGCATCGTATGAAGCAGGTGAGGACTCCGTCTGCCACACTAGGCTACCAAACCACAAACTGCTAGTCCACTCACTGCCCAACCACCAAGTACCCATCTGGAGACTTTCCTTGTTTCCAGCTCTCCCCTCACTTTCCATCTGTCTGCGCCCTTCTTCCCTGGAGTTAAGGTTTGAGCAAAATATTCACTCTGATGATGAAGGTGTTCGATCCAGTTTTTACCATCTCATCTCATCATCCTTCACCTGCAGCCCTCTCCTCGCTTCGGTGCCCTGGCAGGATGGGACCATGTCCTCAGTCGTCTGCTCCACCCACCACCTGTCACCAGGCTACACCAGAAACCACCTCCTTCCCTGATCCCAACCACAGTCTGAATCACAGAGGGGAGCTCTGGCTACCCAAATCCCGCCCTCTGGATTGCTAGCAAGATCTCTGGCATTCAACCCCCCCACAGATTTCCCAGAGCAGTGACAGTCCTGCAGCCGGACACCCTACCTCCCATCCCCATTCTCGCTTTCAGATGACAGCCATGGGGCAAAGGACCACGTGCTCGTCTTCACCAAGCTGTACTTTCTCCTCTCTCTCTCTCTCTCTCTCTCTCTCTCTCTCTCTCTCTCTCTCTCCTGCTCCTGCATGAAGTCCAGAAGGGAACTCACAGAATCTGGGCTTCCATTCTCACACGGCAGAGATGAGCAGTTACCACAGACCAGCACCTGGGCCGGCATTCTGTAGGTCTGTGGGTCACCACACAAAGGCTGCTCGGGGACAACCCCTTCCATGCTGCAGGTATCTTGCCAGACACACGTGCTTTGTTTATGTGACGGCCACCAACAAGTCGTGAAGCTGGCTGAAGGCACATCTCCTAGCATTGTGCGGGAGAAAAGCTGAGATCAGAGAGGAAAAGTCACTCGCCCAACATTACACAGCTAATTAGTGGAACTGAGAACAGAGCCTAGGCCTCCTGGACTTGAACATGCACTTGCCCTCACAGCAGGTTGGCCCTTGGAGATGTTGCCTGACTGATCTAATTGCAGGTGCCCAAGTGGGTGAACCTGGGGCCTGGGAGGCTCTCACTGCTCAGTGGGTGATAATGAATGAGTTCTTCACGACCCCCAGCTAGGGAATAGGAAACATCCTGTGGTCCACTCTCACTGGTCTGCTGTCCCCTCCCAGCCTCTTGGGCCCCTCCCCCACTCCACAGCACAAGGTCCCAAACCTCCTCCCACCCGATACTCTGCAGCCCTTTCTTCAAGCCAGAGGAGACTGCTCAGTGAACAGGCATGTCCTGGTGTTCTTGCTACCTGTTCTTGCTGGCTGGGGACAGGGTCCAAATGCCAGATTAAAAAGCAGATTCTTCAAAGTCAAAAGCAGACCTGGCAGAAGATTTATATATAAAACTGTTTCAGGGCACCTGGGTGGCTCAGTCGGTTAAGCCTCCAACTTCGGCTCAGGTCAGATCTCACGTTCGTGGGTTCGAGCCCCGCATCAGGCTCTGTGCTGACGGCTAGCTCAGAGCCTGGAACCTGCTTCCAGTTCTGTGTCTCCTTCTCTCTCTGCCCCTCCCTCTCTCATGCTCTGTCTCTCTCTGTATCAAACATAAATAAAACATCAAAAAATTTAAAAAAATGTTTCTACAAGGAAATCTCACAGAACACCAACAATGTGCCATAAACACAGAGTTCTACGGACAAATGTACTAGAATCTCCTGACGTCTGGTGTGGAAGAGAGACAGTTCCCATTTCTCAGGGCTCTGTGCAGTCTGTGGGGCGGGATCTGCTTCCCAAACTGACTGGGTGCTGGCACCCTTTATCAGCACTCTCAGATGATTCTGTGGAATCAGAGCTCAGCACAGCTCTGTGTATCTAGGCCCAGAATTAATTTTTAAGACATTTTAAACAAATAACATTCTGAGAGATCATCTGGTCCAGGGGTCAACAAACTATGGCCAAATGTGGCCATGGCCTATTTTTGTCTGGCCTTTTAACAAGGCATTTTTTTAAAAAACATTTTCGAAGAGCTAATGGGCAGGGGAAGAAAAGGAAAGGCAAGGCGTATGTGACAGAAATTTATGCGGCCCTGTAACACCTAAAATATTTACTGACTTTTCCCTTACAGAAAAACCTCACCACCCCCTGACCTGTTGTCCCACCTCTCATGCAAGATGTGGTCAAAAGTATCTTCCACAGAGAGAAGGAAGGATCTAGACAACAAAGGTGCAGGAAATGGTAACCAGTGTTCAGCAGGCAGTTAGACATCAGATTTCTCTGAGGACAGTGAAAACTCTAGAAAAGGATTGGTTGGGGAAAATGGGCTACTGGGACCCAGGACCAGCGGAGGGAAGGAAGAACCAGAGATAGGCCTGGTAATAACCTCCGGAGGGGGCGGGGGAGGCAGGGGAGGGAGTTGGTTAGAGGTATAGCAGCCCACCAGCTTCTGGGAGGTGGGTGTGATGGACCAGGTCTGCAGGCCAGGGCCAGTCCAGGAGGGCTGCCTGCTGGCGGTGGGCTGGGATTGTTCCCAGAGGCTCCAATCCCAGGACCCAGAACTCTCCCAGGGCTGCAGGCTGATCCCGAGTTCTCTGTAACCCGACCCAGACCCAGCGGTGAAGGATACCTCACAGGCGGAGGGGCAGAGGGGCATAAAAGGTATACAAAGGGATTCGAGGGGATTTGGTTACAGAGTTGCACCAGCCATTTCCTGGAATCCAATGCGAGTGAGTTCTGAGAACTGGTCGGGGGGGGGGGGGGGGGGGGGGGGGGGGGGGGGGGGGGGGGGGGGGGGGGGGGGGGGGGGGGGGGGGGGGGGGGGGGAGCTAAGTGGGGAAGAGAAAAGCAGGCCAACAGCTGGTTTGCAAGTGTGCGCGCTGGGAAACAGAGCTGGCTCTTGTGGGCCCTCGGGCTGGCTGGTGGTGCTCCAGCCCCAGCCTGGAGGGACTGGGGAAATGGGCGTCCAAGGGCAGCCTCTGCCTCCCAATGGCAGCCTCTCTGCCACACGCCTCCTCCTCAGCCCCCACCCCAGCCTCCTTTGCCCCTAGGAAGCAGAGAACAGAGAGTCCTGGAGGCACCCTCAGCCTTTCTTTCTTCCACATCTCACCACCACTGTGCCTCTGCCTTTGCAAGCCTTTCTTTTCTCCTCCCATTTCTTCTCTCCTGCCTCACCCCTCCAGGTTCTCCTGTTCCCTCCTTGGAACTTCTCTTCCTCCACCTGGCCGCCCACGCTAACCCCACCATGGTTCCAGACCTCACAGCCAAGCAGTCAAGGATAAATTCCTATGGGCCTGAACCTGGTCCTTCCGAGTGGGGGGTTTGGAACAGAGTAAGGGAGGGCACCTCACTTCTCCCCCGTGATTCTGCAGCCTTCCTGGCTGGCTTTCCCCAGCCAGATGGGAAATCAGGAGGAGCCGGAGAAGCTGTTACAGAGTAAAGGCTCATTCTCCAAGCCTGCTTCCTCCCAAGGGAGGAAGCCCACTGGGCCCAGCGGCCACTCATGGGCAGCAGAGCAACCCCATTTCTCCAAGCTACCACCACTGCCACCATACACACTTCATTTGCCCTTTTCCACGTCTTTCCCATCACTCACCAGGACCAAGGAAGGTCTTGTGCCTGGACCTGTATGGTAACCACGTACGTCTACCGTGAAGGCACTGATGATGAGACAAGGTGGCTTCACCCACTAACCACAGGCTTCTTGAGAGAAAGACCTGTGCCTTTTGATAGGGTGGTACAGGCCATGACCACACTCTCAAACAATGTATTTGCACTTGGGACCATCATGGAAAATCTGTTACATGTAGAGATTAAGTGCACTGCCTCTGAGCAGATCTGGGAAAGATCTGGAGTAGTTATGGACAAAATGTGTCCAATTGCTTCGTTGTTTAGCTAAGGAAATCATGGAGACATGCAGTGGAAATCCAAAGGGACCCCTCCTCCAGATCATACATCACAACCTTCCTAGTCTCTGACATCCTGTCATCAGTGGCAGATTTATCTAAAAAGGAAACCAAGTCCACTCCAGGAGGAGCCATCCCAAGTTCATCTAAAACCAGGACAGGGAAGACTGGTCCCTTTTTTAAGCAGGCAAATCTTTTTGTTTCAACCCCAACTTTTTCCTGGGACCTGCTGGGTGGTGTGCACCGTGCCCAAACCATATATGGTACCTGAGGATGACGTGTGGTATGATGTCAATACGCAGAAGCAGAGTAAAGACTCAAGCAAATTCCTGTGCCCTTGGACTTGTCTTGACCATTCTTATCCCTGGTTTTCCACCTGGAAAGCACTGTCCTCCTCTCTATGTCTACCTCTCCAAGAAATTTTCTGATCCTCCTTGACTTGATGGATGTTTCCCTTCCCCAGAGCTCCTGAACACCAGTTACCCAAATCACACATCTGGCCCCTAAACCTCTGTGTGTTGTAAGCTGGATTTTCATATGTCCACATAGTAGAAACCACCAGGGCTCTGGGCAGGTCCCTTAAGATCCCTTTTGCTGGTTTGTTGTGTGCTTTTCCAGCTTTGGCTTTTTCTTCCTCAGGCCTTTGTATGGGTATCCGTTCTCCTTTAAAGGACCACCTTTGGCCTACTAGAGCCACTCTACCTGTACACCTGGTATGCCTGGCACCTTATGACCTCAAGGGATGACCCCTTGTCTTCCTTGTTATAGGACATATATCAGTCAGCATCCAGCCTCAGGAGACAGAAAACCACAGAAATTATTTTCACAGAATGAATTTAAAGAATAATTAACTCGGTACCAGGAACAGAAAAGGCCAAGGGGAACATTCAAGTAGCAAAGAGGTCACAATTATTAGAAGCAGCTAACTCTTTCAGTATGAGGGAACAAAAGGGACTATTATTAGAATGATGGAAACTTAAAGGCCTGGAGGGAGACACCCCCAGTGCTAAACTTCAGCCCTTGCTAAGGGGCTGCTGCTCTGTTGGAAAAAAGACCCCATGCTGCGGGACCCAGAGCCCTGAGAAGGGGGTGCTGGCCAACTCATAATGGTAACAATTGAGTCTGGTTCTGTGGGGTAACAATGGGTCTGGTTCTGTGAGTGTTGGAAAAGCTGGAAACTGGAACACTCGCTGCTCCTGGAAGGAGTGGCCAGTGTGGAAAACATTGCTAAGTCATGCCCACCGGAGCTGTGGGCACATGGAGCAACAGAAAGCAAACAGAGAGGAGCACTGGCCACGCCAAACTGGGGGCTGCCTTGCAGAGAGAATTAAATGCATCCACCCGCAGACATTAGAATCACTTTATCTGCAATGTATATGAGTTCCAGAGGCAACTTGAAATTAACAGAGGCCAAATCAAACCTGAAAAAGAGATCTTTTGTTTTGTTTCATGTGTGCTCAAGAAGAGAACGTTCCTCTTTCATATAGAAGTTTGTTTATTCTGAGAGTCAATAAAGAAGACCCTTACTTAAGACACTTAACTAACCAGGTCCCTAAATCTGGAGATTATAAAACATCCCACATGGAAAGGACCCCAGTAATCCTGGAACCAGGGTCATTCCTTCATTCCACAAATATTCATTGAGCATCTCCTGTTTCAACCCCAGGTCTAGGACCTTGGAAAATATCAATTAAAAAGACATTCCAGGAAGTAGGAGCTATGGAATGTAAGCTATATGGTGGCAGAGATGTTTCTGTCTACACCGTTTCCTTCCAAAATGCTCTCCTTTATTACTTTTGGATGGCTTCATTTTTCACTTATTTTATCTGTAGACCTCATCAAGAATTAAAACGCTAACAGCAGGGGGTTGGGGTGAAAGGGGAAAATTTGACGAGATAGTAGCTTACAGATGTGATGGAAACTACATCTGCCTCCATGGGCTTTGGCCACCATAGTTCTGGAAACTCTAGGACCATCCCAGTTTCAAACATTTTGCTCTCTGTGACTAGCAGTGTCCTGATGGTTTGAATACGCATATGTCTATAGCCACACTCTGTTGGGAGCCATCTTGGTGGTGGGACTGGGCAGCACAACAGCTCCCCCTGGAGTTCTGGAGGAATGGCCTGTCTCAGACACTGGTGGGGACCAACAAAGGTTGGAAATCATGAGTTCTTTCATGAACCTAATGAGCCATCTCTTTGTTGAGCACTTTAAAAGATCTAGTGGGAAGCCTCAGAAGAAATGGGGGAAGTCAGAGCTTGAAAATCCTAGCCTTAAGAATCCTTAGATTCTGTTGTCCTTGTTTGAGGTAACAAACAAGCTCATTTTTTATTGGTGACAGATGTGAAGGTGGACTGAGGCTTTAAGATAAGAAAGGCAAGGAATCAAGAAGACAGAGGAGGCACTGGAAAACACATGGATGTGGCTGGAGTTCATTATGCACCTGAGTTCTCATCCAGAAATATGGCCCCCATTCGCCAGTCCAAGGGCTGAACTGAAGTCCAAATTCTCTAGATCTGTGTTTTCCCTCTTTTTTTAATCTCCTTTTTTTTTTTTTTACATCTCTTTCTTTGATTACTAGTCAACTCCTGGGAAAGAGAAGAGACAAAGGAAAATCAAGTCCTTCCCAATTTTGATGATCAATAACGTGAGCCTTTTCCTTGTCAGACTTTCCTTAAAGCATTTGGTAATGCATATTGAAATGCCAAGGATCCTAACATTCATTGGGCTTACCCATTCCCACATACTCAGGGAAATTTGAACACAGAATACCTGGCAATTCATTTATTATGTGGATAAACAGAAAATAAGATGGAACAAATGGTGCTAAATTCAGAACTTTTGAAAACTCAAATATCCTCAGGATGGAACTCTTTACTAAGAATCTTTCTTCTGTGTTTAGAGTGATTACACACGTGTACATGGGTGGGCATGGGCTCTTTTCAGCTGATACAGTTAAAAAAAAAAAAAAGAATAGGGAAGATAAGGAATCCAGAATGAAAGTCATCCATCCCTTTTATGTTTAAGTAGAATAAGCCCCTAACTTATCTTAAATGAGTAGACATCTCCTCTGTGTGAAAAGTTCTCTAGGCAATAAGATTTTACAACCTTTCTTAGCTACCCACTCTCAGTCATTGCCAAAGTTCACCCTAAATGCTCTCTCACACTGCTGGTTGGAGGAAAGGTCAATGAAACCTCTCAGAAAAACAATTTGGAGAAATAAAATGTACAAAGAGTCTGAAGGATATCATCCTCTTTGACCCTGTACCTTCGCTTCTATAGCTGTATCCTAAGAAAATACAAAAAAGACTAACAAAATGGAATAGATATATACATTTTGTATCCCTTTTTGAATAAAAGCAAATATTTAGGAATGTATTAAATATAGGATGTTGGTTAATTGGTTTATGTAATAGATAATAGAATAAATAATAGAATATTATGCAGATCCTGTAGTGTAGATATACATAACATATAAGAAATATATACAATACAGAAGTTATGCATATGTGCATATAAAATGCAGAGGGTGGGTGGCTCAGTTGGTTCAGCATCCAACTCTTGATTTCGGCTCTGGTCATGATCTCATTGTTCATGAGATGGAGCCCTGGGTTGGTGCAGAGCCTGCTTAGGATCCCTCTCTCTCTCTGCCCCTCCCTGGCTTGCAGTTCTCTCTCTGTCTCAAAAAATAAATGAACATTAAGTAAATCTTAAAAAATAAAATGCAGACATAGATAAATATAAATAGGTCAATCACATACACACAACGTTAAATGTTAAAATGATGCATTTCTGTCTCATTTTTTGGCTGAGGCCCTAAAGAACAGAGGACAGAATAACGGGGAGCAAGTATCCCCACATACCAAAGACGTGGGCAGCTCAGGAAAGGAGCAGTTCACATTCCCAAAGGAAGGCTTCAACTAGTAGGGGATGAAAATCAATAGATAAATTCCCAGCCTCCCAGCTTCGAGAGGGACAATTCTAAGGTAACTTTCTTATCGTTTCTCAGAGGATCTCCAGTGGGATTAAATTTCAGTTGCCCTTGACAGTCATCAGCTCAGTAACACACTGTATTCTCTCCCTTCCCGGCCTCACACACTCTATTCCCCCATTCCTTTTTCCTAGAATCTACTTCATAATATACAACCTGTTCTCAGGTCCTTAACTCAGGCTCTACTGGAGGGCGAGTAAAATTAAGTCACTCCCAAAATGTAATACCCTCTGGAGCTCAGGATTTGTAGCTATCAAAAACTCAGGAAGGAAGCTATCTTCAGAGAGCTTTTGTTTCATCCACCAGCTGAAGCAAGAACACAAAATGAAAATGTGGCTCTCTGAGTCAAACAAGGAAGAGGAAAAGCTCAGAGGATACACACAAACTCATAGTTCAGTGAATTATCCTGTCACAACATTATTATCATTGCTGCCATTATTACAGTCAAATGCCAAAGACGCAGAAGTCAGACAGCGTTCCAGCCAAGTAGGCAATCACATCACTGGAAAAGACTGGTGGGCTGGCTCCAGTTTCAGGCAGTTCCTCTGCCTAACACAGTTACCTGGCTTCTCCAGCTATTTGGGAGTAGACTGTGTTTTAGAGACAACAGTGTTATAACCCACTGAAACGCAGTGGTGAGCACCAAGGATGGGAAGACTATGACTTATTATGAGTCTCTCATTCCCAATATGGAACCCAAGGCATATCTAGACAGACAGCTGGATCTCTTCTCCTTTTTCCTCATGGATTTCAAATGATGTTTCAGGAAAAGTAGGGATTCTGAGACCAGGAATGAAGGGGCTCTAATAATGTATAGTCCCTGGGATCTGAATAGAGAGCCAAAAGAGAACTAGCTACCCCATACACAATCCCAGATTCTTACCCCCGGCTCCCCTGCCTACAATGGCAAACTGGCTCCTGGACTATTTGATAAATGTGGGCAAGAGAGAAGTGAAACCCACAGGATCAGTAGTGGTAGATTCCAAAGGTTTAGGATTGAAGTTACAAAGTCAATGTCTTCAGGGTTCAGGCCAGTAATATTAGTATAAGTGAAACAAGCAGAGATTTGTGGAGACAATGGTGAAATGAAGAGTGCATGCCCCATCTAAAAGGCACTTCTAAACTCTAGTCAATTGGGATGCAGTGTTGCTAGACAAATTTTTAAGAGCAACCAAGAAGCGAAAAATTCAAATTGTATATGAAAGTCGTTGGTTTCAGTGGTGCAACTAGTTCAAATGTTTTTTTGCTCACCCCATGTTGGCCTGAATAGCTAAAACATGTCTGTGGACTATAGTTGGTCCTAAGCCATCAGGTGGACATATGTTATGGGAGTGAGATAATGTACTATAATTGGAAAATGTATTGAAAAAGACATCAGACAGCATAGTAACAGACTACTATAGATTTTGAAAAAGCAGAGAGAATGGAAAAAGACTTTTGGATTGGGTTATAGACAGGCAAAAGGGACTGCACTCAAATTCATAAACTTATGAACTTCAATTTTGGGCCACTTTCAACATCTGCTATTATGAGGTATAAGGATAATGGCAGCTTTATGTAGCATTATGACCACATTGCATCATACACTGTCCCGATCCTATGAATAGCCAGTTAGCTTTCTTCTTCCTGTCACTGGCTTAACTGCCTGAGGAACATCTGGTTTAGGACAAGCAGGTTCTGTGCCCTCACCCCCCTCCCCTACACCCACTCCTACCCCCCAAAGTTACCTCTTTTACAAGAAGACTACCACTGAGACAAGGAGAAAGATGGCCCACTGCATAAGGGCATCAGCAAAAGGTGAAG